>NC_136955.1:31952609-32085109 GCF_032717465.1 Coenobita brevimanus
ACCTTGGCACAGAGCCTATGATATGCTGCTGTATTTATTTTTATCTACACTCAGTTCATTAAAAATTAGTTTTCTTTAAACAGTTCATTTAAATTGCATTTCAGATGTTTTAAATTAAACTACCCCCTGGGGGTAGGGTTTTTTTTTCAAGAATACTCCCCCAGTATCCCTGCCTGTCGTAAAAGGCGACTAAAAGTGTTGGCGGAGGGTTAGTGCCCCTCCCCGGAAAACAACTAACTAAAAAAACAAACAAGAAGCCTCGGACAAGGACTGACCAAACGTTGACGACCAAGGACCGGACAAAGGACATTGCAATTAGAACTTGGAATGTAAGGGAAGCAAATGATGAGGTGAAAGAGAGAGAGATGGTCCAGGTGCTTGAGGATGCGAAAGTGGATGTATGTGGAATAACTGAAACAAAATGGAGAGGAGAAAGTGTGAGAGAATGGGAGTATGGATGGGGTATATGTGCAGGAGTAGGTGAGAATGAGAGGGCAAAGGAAGGAGTATGTATAGTTGTGAGTAAAAGATGGAAGAGGAGCATAAGACAGTATGGATCAGTTGGATCAAGGATTGTGTGGGTAAAGTTGAAAGTTGGAATACAAATGTGGGCGATTGTGTGTGTGTATGCGCCAACGCAAGATCGTGCTAGAAGAGTGAGAGAAGAATTCTGGACAAATGTAGAAGTGTGCATGGAAAAGTTTGGAAGGAATAAGAGAGTGTTTTTGATTGGTGATATGAATGGTAAAGTTGGGAATGTGAAGGTGGATGGAATAGTTGGTGAGTGGGGTGTGCCTGCTGAGGTAGATGAGAATGGGAGTGCGTTAGTGGACATTTGTGCTGGGAGGGGGTTGGTGATAGCCAATACCCTCTTCAGGCATAAAATGATCCACAGGTATACATGGCGAGTGATGAGAAGGGTGGGTGGTGAACTGAGTGAAAGGAAGGCAATGATTGATTATGTGTGTGTGGATGAAAGGATGCGAAGATGTACATTGGATGCAAGAGTTTATAGAGGCTGGGGGAGTGGACTTTCTGACCACTACTTGGTGGTGGCCAGAATTAAAGTTCAAGTAAGATGGAGGAATAGAAGAAGGGAAGACGAGAGGAAGGAGTAGTTGCAAGGAGAGTGGAAAGGTTAAAAGAGGATGAGAAAAAGGCAGAGTATAAGAGAGAAGTGGAGGAACTATTGGGCAAATATGAATTGGAGCAGATGGGGGACGTGGAAGGTGTGTGTAGAATATTTACAGAAGAAATATGTGCAGCATGTGATGTTGTGTGGAAGGAAGAGAAGACGGAGGGGGGTGCAAGGAACAGCGTGGTGGACTGAAGAGGTGAAACGGGCTGTGGCACAAAAGAAGAAAGCATACAAAGAATGGATGAGAAATAGGGGCGTGGAAGAAGCTGAGAGGCGGAAGAGAGAGTTATATGTAGAAAGAAAGAGAGAGGTGAAAAGATTAGTAAGAGAGAGTAAGAAGAGAGTGGATGAGGAATTTGGAAGGAATTTGAGTGTAAAGTGGAGGGACTGTAAGAAAATGTTCTGGAAAGGGGTGAAAAGAGTAAGACAGGGTGGAAGTGAAGTTAGCAGGGGAGTGAAAGATAAAAATGGTAGATTACTAGTGGAGAAGGGAGAAAAAGTGAGCAGATGGAGAGAACACTTTAAGGAATTGTTGAACGTGGAGGATGGAAGTAATGCGAGTATAAGTGGCTGGGGAATGGCTGGGAGAAGGAGGGAGGTGAGAAGACAGGAAGAAATCAGTAGGATAGAAGTTGTGGAAGCAATGAAGAAAGTTAAATCAGGGAAAGCCCCAGGAATTGATGGAGTGTGTGGTGAAATGCTGAAGCATGGGGGAAAGATAGTAGTAGAATGGATGTGGAAGATGTGCAGATTGGCCTGGGAGGAAGGTAGAGTCCCGGAAGATTGGAAGTCAGGTATAATTATTCCCTTGTACAAAGGAAAAGGGGAAAAAGAAGTGTGTGGTAATCATAGGGGCATTTGTCTTCTTAGTATAATAGGAAAAGTGTATGGTAGGATACTTATTGACAGAGTTAGAGAAAGAACAGAGAAATTAGTTGGAGAAGAACAGGGAGGCTTTAGGAAGGGAAGAGGTTGTGTAGATCAGATATTCATTCTCAGATCTTTAGTGGAAAAGTTTCTAGAGAAGGGAAAGAAGTTGTATGCGGCTTTCATGGATTTGGAGAAAGCATATGACAGGGTGGATAGACTAGGATTGTGGAAAGTGTTAAGAATATATGGAGTAGATGGGAAGTTGTTGAATGCTGTGAAGAATATGTACGATGGTGCGAAGGCTGCAGTGCGTGTGGATGGTGAACTAAGTGAATTTTTCTCTTTGAAAGTTGGGTTGAAACAGGGATGTGTCATGTCTTCATGGTTGTTCAATCTGTACATGGATGGGGTAATAAAAGAGGTACAAGGTAGGGTAGTGGATGTTGGAGTGGCCCTGGTGAGAGAGGATAGTGTTTGGAAACTCCCTGTACTGTTGTTTGCAGATGATACTGTGTTGTTGAGTGAAGACGAAGGGGAGCTGCAAGGCTTGGTGGATGAGTTTGAGAGAGTGTGTAAGAAACGGAATCTAAAGGTGAATGTAGGGAAGAGTAAAGTGATGGTCTTTGAGAGAGGTGAAGTCAGTGAATGTACAGCGAGGTTGGATGGTGAGGAATTGGAAAATGTGAGTACGTTTAAGTACTTGGGTAGTGTGATGAGTAAGGATGGAGGTTTGGAGGGTGAAGTGCTTGAAAGGGTACAGCAGGGAAGAAAGGTTGCTGGTTCTTTGAAAGCAGTGATAAGAAACAGGGAAGTGAGCATGGAAGTGAAAAAGTTACTACATGACAGTATTGTGATACCAACTCTAACGTACGGAAATGAAGCTTGGACGTTGTTGGAAGGACACAAGTCAAGAGTGAGAGCCGTGGAAATGAGTTATTTAAGAGGAGCCTGTGGAGTCACATGGAGAGACAGGCTGACGAATGAGGATATAAAGGAGCGTTGTGGTGTTGATGTGGATGTGATAGGAAGCGTTATGAGGAACACACTGAGGTGGTTTGGCCATGTGGAGAGGATGGAGGGTGAAAGACTGACGAAGAGAGTGTATGTGAGTGAGGTGGAGGGGGAAAGAGGGAGGGGGAGGCCGAGGATGAGATGGAGAGATGGGGTGGAGAGGTATATGAGAGAGGGGGGTGTGAGTTGGGAGCAGGGCAGTGAAATGGCAGGGGACAGGGCGACTTGGAGGCGATTTGTTTGTGGCCACCCCAAACGGGATTGAGGCGTCTGACAATAGATAGATAGATAGATAGATATTTTAAATTAAGCTTCAGGTATTTTAAATTAAACTTCAGTTGTTTTAAATCAAACTTCAGTTGTTTTAATTTGATCTTCAGTTATTTTAATTTGAGGGTGAAACGGTATAGCTCGCTAGGTAGCCTGGGAACGCACTTCATAATGGTATATCTCCCGACTCGTCACCCTGTTAATATCACCATGTAACAGATCCAGCTTGAGCTGGAACAGCTTTTCAGAGAAACACCATTTAGCAAATGGCATTCTAGGGCTAATTTTGCAGAATCACAATAGCCATGTTATTAGTCATATTCCTATCAATGGTACAATTTTCTCTTTAAAAGTCTTTAAAAACTGAATCTTCCATCATGTTTTCTGTGCCCAAACACCATCACTGTGTAAATCGTTTCTTCTTATTTACCAATACATTCCGAAAAGTTACATCTAGCAGCAGAAGAGTAGCTAAATGGCAACTATGCTTATGGCTATTTCTAAGCAACCCTAAACCAGGTAAACCAATGCATAAAACTGAGTGTCTTCCATGCGTAAACTCTGTAACATACCAGGCCCATTATTCTGCTTATGGCGTTCCTTATTAATCTCTTTCACATATAAGACTTACCTTAGGGATATTGTAGCCGCCCAGCTGTATGTCCTTGGTTACCAAATGCTGAAGTCCAGTGGCAGCCAGGGAAGACATGCGTAGCACCTCGTGGATAACAGCTTCCGTATAGGGCAGCCTGAAACACAAAGGAATCCTTCTACGTGACGGTGATTTTGTAACACCTCTTTCTTAGCAATTTATTGCATGTTTCGTCACACTTTGTTCTCTGATATGTTACTAGTGCAAACCGAACTGATATTAAAACGACATGAATAACATCTAAGAACATATGACGGGGTCATAATGCAACAAAAATCGCTTAGGATGAATTGCTACACGACACCCAATGCCAGTCTGAATGCGACTCACAATCACAAAGGGGGTTCGGAAATATAATTTAGTGTTCCAGTCAGTGTGCATTACTGTTCTGACCCCTTCAATCCAATGCCGAAATTTTCTTTTTACTCTTGTAACCACCTGATAATTTTGTTAACCTTACAAGAAATTTCTCGTAATTCATGGGTTAGCTATTGCCTTCACAAACTCCTTTACTACTTGAGGATTTTTCTTAGCTGAATAAAACCGTAAGGCGGTAATAGGAATGAACTAAACAAATCTCTTCACCAGGATGATGGAGGTAAAGGAAAATGTCATTACCACCCTCCTCTTACCCATATTCTCATTCATCCCAAGCAGTTGGATCCACAAACAGGAAAAAGGAGGGCGTCAAAGCACAATAATTATCAACAGAAGCCCACTGAACTGGGAAAAACGTATATTTCATTAACTACCATGATATTTGTAACACTCATTATTTTGTTGCCAGTGGAGATTCAATGATCTGACCTGGAACGATCCTCTAATGTAGCCAAAACGCCTGCCAGCTCCCTGTCTATCTCTGCCTGCATTTTGGCCTGCGCCCGTGGATTGGCAGCCAGGTAGTAGAATGTGAACTTCAGTGTGTCCATCGTAGTGTTACTGCCCGCAAAGAACACGTCCATCAAGAGGAAAACCAGATTTCTCTCTGAAAATTACAGTATGCAGTGACATTCATATGTGATGACAATAATCAACTAAAACTAGAATATACACACTTCTAAGCCAGGAGATTAGTGAGACACGAATAACACTGACCGTGCCAGGGAGCCTCTAGCTCTTCCTTTCTCTCCTCCATCTCTACCAGGTAGCTATCAATCAGGTCTCTTGGGTTATCTCTGTCTAACGTTGCTCGATTTTCATCAACAACTCTCTGAAGATTTAAAAAGCTTTTGTCACTGAACTTTCATACCTGCAGACTAACACATAACAACATGACAGTGAGCTATAAGCAAGTGTTTTCTTATGATCACTGAACAAGTAAGTGAGCACGAAGACTAACCTTGAAATAATCGATCAATTTTTCCTTTACTCCGTAAATGAAGTCCAGTTTACAAAGCTTGCTGACAATGGGGCCAGGTAGCATTATCTTAATCCAGGGGAAGAAATCCAGGAGGAATATGCGGGTCACACCTTCAAAAAATTCTTCATTGATATCTTGGAATTCCTTTAGCTTTGGATCCGTTATATCAAACTGTCGACCTGTGAAAGATATGGATATTGGGATCTGCGGCTAGATAATGTAATTAAGGTCAAATTATAAATAAATAAATAAATATATAAATATATAAATATATATATACACACACACACACACACACACACACACACACACACACACACACACACACACATATATATATATATATATATATATATATATATATATATATGTGTGTGTGTGTGTGTGTGTGTATGTGGTGGATGGGGGTGTCCATCATCCACTAACTCAATGTAGGGATGTCTTATGATCTCTACACTGAGTGATAAACCAAATGGTTTCCTGTACCCATGAAACCATTTACTTCGCTGGGTGATAACCATATAACCGGGGTTTTAGGCCGGGTTAAGTGTCTCCCAAATTCTCCGATCTAACATCCCTTAATCATGGCAAATGTTTCGGAGAGCCTCGGAGGACCCAATACCAGCCCAAGGCCGCAACCAAATGGGCAGATTAGCATGGGAATGTGCAATATGAGAGGTGTGAATGAGGAGAGCAAGAGGGTGGAATTGGTGAATGTGTTCAAGAGTGAAAGATATGCCGTGATGGCAATGTGTGAAACAAAGATGAAAGGGTGTGAAGTGGAGGAGTGGGAAGGTGTGAAATGTGTAAGACTGGGCATGAATGGGTGAGGAAGATGCAAGGAAGTACTTGCTTTGTTGATGAATGAGGTGTGACAGAGTGTAATGAGAGATTACAAATGTGTCAGCTCGAGATGCATGTATGTCAATTTCAAGTTTGGGAAGGTGAATGTGGCTGTAGTGTATGCACCGTGTGATGACAGGAGCGAGAGAGAGAAAGACTGCTGTTGAGATGAGCTGCGTGAAGCAGTGGGAGAAATGCCCAGAAGCATAAAGTGATCGTAATGGGCGATATGAATGGAAGAGTAAGCAATGATCCTGAGAATAACATAATGGGTTGTAATGGAGTACCCGGAGAAAATGATAATGGGAAGTGACTGAAGGAAATGTGTTAGGATAGGAGGTTGTTCATTTGTAACTCGTATCTCAAACACAAAGATGCACCTAAGTACATATGGTACAGAGGGAACGAGGATCGTGTTGAAAGGAGCCTGATTGATTACGTGTTCGCAAAGAGGTCGATGCTGGGAATGGTTGCTGATACGAGGGATGTGAAAGGACGATGTGGAGGTCTGTCAGATCATATGATTGTGGTATGCAAGATCAAGCTGAGAGGAGTGAGGTGGACCAGAAGAGACAGGAGATAGTCAGGGAGAAAGACCGAAAGTCGAGAAGCTGAGGATCAAAGAAATGGCAGATGAATACAGGACGAAGGAAAGGGAGGAGTTAGAATCTGTGAATTGGAATGAAATGGACCTGGACAGCCTGTGGAATGCATATAGGGATTGCTTAGTTAGGAAAGCTAAACCGGTGTGTGGTGTGGCAAGAGATAACAACAAAGAAGATAGGTACGGCATGGTGGGATGGAGAGGTTAAGAAAACAGTGGAGGAAAAAAGGAAGAAGTGGCTAGAGTGATTGCAAGACAGAGGTGCAAGTGAAATAAGAACTGAATATTCTGAGAACAAGAAGCATGTAAAAAGACTAGTGAAGAGGAAAAAGGAGGTAAATGATGATCTCGGAAGAAAAATGAATACAAACTACTCTGAATATACAAAGTTATTCTGGAAAGAGGTGCGGAAATGTAGAAGTGAAAGCGGAAAGAAATGTGAAATGTGAAGGTGGTAGATTATTAACCCATGGGGATGTAGTAATTACCAAATGGAAAAAATATTTCGAAAGCCTGATAAATGGGAATAGAGAATGCAGAGCCACTGAACATACTGTAATTGGTTTGGGGGGAGGGTGCAGAGAAGGAATGCAGTGCCAGGAAACGTGACACTCGCAAAGGTGAAGAACACTGTGAAGCAGCTGAAATATGGTGAAGCAGCTGGGGTTGACGAGGTGTATGCAGAGATGATTATGGCTAGTGGAGAGAGTGGAATGAAGTGCTTGTTGGAGATGTGTATGAAGGCATGGATGAGTTAAACTCCGCCAGCAGAGTGGAAAAGGACTGTGACTGTACTCCTATTCAAAAATGAAAGTGAGCAAAGTGAATGCAAGAATTATCGTGACAAATTTACTGAGTGTTGTAGGGAAGGTATATGGAAAAATTACATTATTATACAGTTTTTATGATGGTGGTGAAGCATGTGTAAGGGTAAATGGGCATCTAAGTGAATGGCTCACGATTGGTGTGGACGTGCGACAAAGTTGTGTAATGATGAGAGAAATAAAAGCACGAGTACAGTAATTGAGAGGGGGATGGCGTTGGTAATGAATGGTGATGGATGGAATATCTCAAATGTGTTGCATGCTGATGATGTAGTGCCACTTGCAAATACCGGACAATAACTTGGTGGACTAGTGCAGAGTTTTGCTGATATCTGTGAGCGTCGTGCCTTGAGAGAAAATGAAAGAATAAAGTGATGGTTATTGAGAGAGAAGGTGACTCCCAGTGTGTTGTTCCAGTGAATGAAGAGAGACTGGAATTGGTGAGAGAGTTCAAATACCTGGGTACAGTGAGAGAATAGAGGAAAGTGTGCAAAAGAAGGGGAAAGTAGAATGAAACAAGGAAGGAAAGTAGCTAGTGCAATGAAGGCCTTGATAAGAAACAGAGGCTTGAGTGCTGCAGCTGTATGAGGCTTACATGGAGGAGTGTTAGTGCCAACTTTAACATATGGATGTGAGACATGGTGAGTCATGAAAACGAAAAGTCAAGAGTGAGAGCAATGGAGAGGGAACTGCTGAGGAATGTACAGAATGTGGATAGGATACGAAATAATGTGATTCGTGAAAGACGTGGAGTAAGGAAGTCTGTGGACATCGAAGAGAGTGTACTGAGATGGTATGGTCATGTGGAGAGAATGGATAACAATAGAGTGGTGAAAAAGATATATCTGAGTAAAATTGTAGGGGGTAGGAGGCGAGGTAGGCCAAGGAGAAGGTGAAGGGATATGGTGGACGAGTGTGTGAAGAAGAGAGATTCGGTAGTATTTGATGCTAGGGGACTGACAAGAGATGGAGCTGGCTGGATGAATATTGTAAGGAGAAGTGCACAATCAGTGATATGGCATCCCTTTCTAATGTAACAGCATCTGGACTGACTCTATCGGATACGTTTATGTGAAGATCCAGAATGTGGTGAATGTTTTTGTCATATCAGATAGAGCCAGGATTCTGGGGCCTTAAACAGTGAGCGAATGAAATCATGGCCCATTCGTTTAGGCCAATTTGACTTGTCTGGAGGTTGCTACTCCTCACCCTGCGCTTGGGTGGGAAAGGAGGTCTGGATGATGACGATATATATATATATATATATATATATATATATATATATATATATATATATATATATATATATATATATATATATATATATATATATATATATATATATATATATATATATATATATATATATATATACCTCTCCTCTCCATCTCACCATCTCATCCTTGGCCTCCCCCTCCTTCTCCCCCCTCCACCTGACTCACATACACTCTTCTCGTTAATTTCTCAATCTCCATCCTCTCCACAAGGCCAAACCACCTCATTGTTTTTTTCCTAAAGCTTCCTATCACATCGACATCCACACCACAACGATCCTTCACTTCCTCATTTGTCAATCTGTTTCTTCCTGTGACTCCACATGCTCCTCTCAAATAACTCATTTCCACAGCTCTCACTCTTCACATCTGTCCCTCCAACAAGGTCCAAGCTTTACTTCCATACGTAAGAGTTAGTATCACAATACTTTCATGTAGTATAACTTTTTCACCTATATGCTCATTTCCCTGTTTCTTATCATTGCTTTCAAGGAACCAGCAACTTTTCTTCCATGTTGTACCCTTTCAAGCACTTCACCGTCTAAACTTCCATCCTTACTCATCACACTGCCCAAGTACTTAAACGCACTGACATTTTCCATTTCCTCCTCATGCAACCTCACTGTACATTGACTGACTTCACCTCTCTCGAAGACCATAACTTTACTCCTCCCTACATTCACCAATAGATTCCGTTTCTTACATACTCTCCCAAACTCATCCACCAAGCCTTGCAGCTCCCCTTAGTCTTCACTTAACAACAAAGTATCATCTGTAAACAACAGTACAGGGAGATTCCAAACACTGCCCTCTCTCACTAGGGCCGCTCCAACATTCGCTGTCCTACCTAGTATCTCTTTTATAACCCCATCCATATACAGATTGAACAACGATGGAGACATGACACATCCCTGCTTCAATCCAACCTTCAAATAGAAAAATTCATTTGCTTCACTGTCCACACGCATTGCAGCCTTAGCACCTTCATACATACTCTTCACAGCATTTCCCATCTACTCCATATATTCTTAATACTTTCCTCCATCCTTGTCTATTATCCCGGTCTTATGCTTTCTCCAAATCCATGAAGGCCACATACAACTTCTTTCCCTTCTCTAGAATCTTTTCCACTAAAGATCTAAAAATCAATATCTAATCAACACAACCTCTTCCCTTCCTAAAACCTCCCTGTTCTTCTCCAACTAATTCCTCTGTTATTTCCCTAACTCTGTTAATAAGTATCCAACAATATACTTTTCCTATTACACTTAGAAGCCAAATGCCCCTATGATTACCACATACTTCTTTTTCCCCTTTTCCTTTGTACATGGGAATAATTATACCTGACCCAGGACCCTACCTTCCTCCCAGGCCAATCTGCATACCTACCACATCCGTTCTACTACTATTCCTCCCCCATGCTTCAGCATTTCACCACACACTCCATCGATTCCTAGGGCTTTCTCCATTTTAACTTTCTTCATCGCTTCCACAACTTCCATCCTACTGTTTTCTTCCCTCTTTTCTCACATCCCTCCGTCTCCAAGCCATTCCCCAGCCACTTATACTCGCAATACTTTCATTCTTTATGTTCAACAATTCGTTATAGTGTTCTCTCCATCTGCTCACTTTTTCTCCCTTCTCCACTAGTAGTCTACCATTTTTATTTTTTACTCCCCAACTAACTTCTCTGGCACCCTGTCTAAGTCTCCTTACCATTTTGCAGAACATTTTCTTATATTCTCTCCACTTTACACTCAGATTCCATCCAAATTCCTCATCCACTCTCTTCTTACTCTCTCTTACTAATCTTTTCACCTCTCTCTTCCTCTCGACGGTACATACAACTCTCTCTTCCGTCACTCACGTTTTTCCACGCCCGTTTCTCATTCACTCACTGTTTGCTTTCTTATTCTGTGCCATAGTATGTCTCACTTCGTCATCCCACCATGCTGTTCTCTGCACCCCCTTTCGTCTTCTCTTCACCCTACACACCACCTCACATGCTGCACAGATTTCTTCTGTGAATATCTTGGACACGCCTTCCACATCCCCCATCTGCTTCAATCCATAGTTACCCAATCGCTCCTCCACTTCCCTCTTATATTCTGCCCTTTTTTTTTAATCCTCTTATAACCTTTCTACCCTCCTTGTATGAGCCACTTCCTCTTGTCCTTCCCTTCTTCTAGTTTTCCATATCGTTTGGACACTGATTCTGACCACCACCAAGTGATGGTCAGAGAGTCCACTTTCCCAACCTCTATACACTCTTGCATCCATTACACACCTTCTCATCCTGTCATCCACACATACATAATCAATCATTGCCTTCTGTTTATTCGGTTCACCATCCACCCTTCTCATCACTCGCCACGTATACCTGTGGATCATTTTGTGCATGAAGAGGGTAATGGCTATCATCAACCCTTTCCCGGCACAAACGTCCACTACAGCACTGCCATTCTCATCCATCTCTGAAGGCACACCCCATTCACCAACTACTCCATCCACCTTCACACTCCCTACTTTTCCATTCACATCTCCAGTAAAAAACACTCTCTTATTCCTTTCAAACTTTTCCATGCACACTTCCACATTTGTTTAGAACTCTTCTCTCACTCTGCCTGCACGATCTTGCGTTGGCGCATACAAGCACACAATTGCCCACATTTGAAGTCCAACTTTCAATCTTACCCATACAATCCTTGAACAACTGATCCATACTCTCTTATATTCTCCTTCCATCTGTTACCCGCAACAATACACACTTCCTCTTTTGCCCTCTCATTCTCACCTACTCCCGCGCATATACCCCATCCATACTCTCATTCTCTCACACTCTCACCTCGCCTTTTAGTTTCAGTTAATCTACATACATCCACTTTCGCACCCTCAATCACCTGGACTACCTCTCTCTCACCTTATCATTCGTACCCCTTACATTTCATGTAGCTTTTCCGTACCATGTCCTTTGTCCGGTCCTTAGTCGTCACCTTTTGGTCAGTCCTGGTCCGAGGCTTCTTGTTCGTATTTTTAGTTGGTTGTTTTCTGGGAAGGGTCACTAAACCTCCGCCAACCCACGTGCTGTCACGTAGGGAACATGTGTTGGTTGGTTTTAAGGTTACACCCAGCGTTGCAAATGCTTTCCTGGTTTACAGGAAAACATTTGGCTTGCCACTCAGTGTAGAGTTACCTTAAAAACAGAGTAACACTACACTAAGTGGGTGGATGATGGGCGCCCCTACCTACCATTATATATATATATATATATATATATATATATATATATATATATATATATATATATATATACAGACTCAGCAAAAGATGCTGATGCACACGGAATGGTGGAATAAAAAAAAACACTCCAGTGAATTTATTAATGATAAACAAAACTATGCATCGCAATTGCATATTAATAATTAATCGGTAATGTTGCCCTTGACCTCAGTTACAATCTTGGGGCCTTTGGGCATGTTGTCTTCTAAATTTTGGAAGTATTCTCCATTAGCCTCCTTGTTCCACATGCAGCGAATCACATCCATAAGGCGAGGCAATGACGAGGTCTTCCATGTTGTACGTAAGCCCGGCCTTCATATACTTCCATATGTTTTCGATTAAATCAAAATTTGGAGAGTTTTCTGGCCAATTCAACACTTCACTGTCATGATCTTGAAGAAGTTTCATAATCCTTGATGCCTTGTGACATGGGGCAGAGTCCTGCATAAAATGTGTTTGACCATAAATGTTATAAAATTGCAGGAGGTGGTTGTCCTGCACCTACATATACCGGTCAGCAATCATCGCCGTGTTTTTAGTTAAGAAACAGAGACCTGCCATTCTCTTTTGCCCACTAAAACTACCCCACACCATAACGGTACCATTTGTGCTAAACTGATGTTGCGAGGCCTCCTTCCACGCCTAATATGGGGATGAAAACACACAAAGGTGCTCTCATCTGAGAACATCACCTTCTTTCAGTCTTTTGAGATCCAAACTCTATGTATTCTTGCAAAGTGAAGGCGTTTTGGCGTATTTGTTTGGTCAGAAGTGGTTCTTGGATTGACAGCGTGATGGCAGGTTCATGTCCTTTTGCAGCTGATGTAGATGTTGTGGGAAGAGACACCTTGCAGGAACCTGAGGTGATTAACTTTGAGATGTGCGGCTCTAATATTAGGAGTTTTAAGCACCTCATACCTTAGGAAACAGTCTGCAGCCTTCATTATCTTGCACTGTCGTCCTGGACGAGGTTTTCTTGGCTGGGCAACATTTGGCGGAGGCCAAGGGCACTCTCCTCATTGACCGTTCCGACCACCCGGTTCGTTGTGCAGTTTCTTTGGTAGGGATGTTCTCCTGCTACGATGCGAGAATACGAGCCTTTTCCTCAATAGTTACATCGATAGCAGTGATATCTAATCACTAGAGTGCAAATAACATCAAATACAGCGGGAAGCAATATCCAAGGATTTTGGCTAGCAGTGAAATTTGCAGTACTATCCCACAGCTCAGCTACTGGGTGTTTGAGTTTAGCTTCAAAAACACAACGGTCGCTTAAAGCAAGCCTAGACGGAAGTCAAATGTCACCAGACATTTAAATTTAATAGTATGGGGTGCATTGCAAATCAAACAGGGCTCTCCTGGAAATCGTATTCTGAGGTAGAGTGGCCAGTTTCTTCTGCGTGGTCTGTATTTACATAGACATACGGATATCTATCTATCTATCTATATATATATATGAAGCTCTGTGGTACTGTGATATATATATATATATATATATATATATATATATATATATATATATATATATATATATATATATATATATATATATATATATATTTTATGCGATGAAGAAGGAACCAAAGGCCATGAGCCCGCAGTAACAGTAGCCTCCAAGAGAAAAACGAAATACAATAGAGAGCCAAATTCAAGATCCGAACATTTTGAGATGCCTGGACACACTGCGTTTGAACGACTGGAGATCATAGGCAGCAGGAAATACAGACTGAGGGAGACAGTTCCAGAGCTGACCTGTTGCATAAATGAAAGACTGGGAGTAACGGTTAACTCTTGCATTAGAGAGTTGGACAGAAAAGGGATGAGAGTTTGCTGCCAGACGGGTGCTACGCGCCCGTCGTAGAGGTGGAGAATGCAAGCAGACAGTTCAGAGGAGCAGTGACCATTAAAGTAGCGATAGAAAAGAGATAAAGATGCAACAGTCCAACGAAGAGACGGAGGTTGAAGGGAGTCAGTAAGAGGAGGAGAGTTAATAAGACGAAAAGCCTTTGACTCCACCCTATTGAGAAGAGCTGTATGTGGGGAGCCTCCCCACACATGAGAGTTACCCCAACAGGGCGGATAAAACCCTTGTATAGAGTCAACAATTGTGCAGGGGTAAAGAAAGAGCGGAGTCGGCTTAGCACACCCAATCTCTTGGAAGTAGATTTTACAAGAGATGTAATATGATCTTTCCAAGATAAGTCCCGAGTAAATGAAACCCCAAGCATGTTCACGGATGATGCAGGATTAAGCTGAATATTAATAAACATTAGTGGATATACCTGTGGAAGATTTTGTCGGATTGATAGGTGTAAGAACTGAGTCTTAGATGCATTAAAAACAACCATATTATTTTTACCCCAGTCAGAGATACGAGCCAAGTCAGACATTAGGTGTGCCATACCCTCATCCCTTGTTTTTTGAAGTAACTGTTGAGATGGGCGTTGCAGGAACTGAATGGAAAAGTGAAGGGTGGAGTCATCAGCGTATGAGTGGATAGGGTTAGATGTACAGCTTAGAAGATCATTGATGAATAAAAGGAAGAGAGTTGGTGAAAGGACAGAGCCCTGAGGAACACCATTGTTGATAGATCTAGGAGAAGAACGATGGCCATCTACAACAGCGGCTATAGAACGACCAGAAAGGAAGCTAGCGATGAAGGCACAGATAGAAGGATAGAAACCGTAGGAGGGCAGTTTGGAAATTAAAGATTTATGCCAGACTCGATCGAAAGCCTTTGAGATGTCAAGTGCAATGGCAAAGCTTTCGCCAAAGTCCCGAAAGGAAGATGACAAGGAATCTGAAAGGTAGGTGAAAAGATTGCCAGTGGAGCGTCCCTGACGGAACCCATACTGACGATCGGAAAGAAGGTTGTGATAGGAAAGATGTCTTAAAATTTTTCTATTGAGAATTGACTCGAAAACTTTTGAAATACAGGACGTTAAAGCAATTGGACGATAGCTGGAGGGTTGGGAGTGGTCACTCTTCTTTGGGACTGGCTGAATGAGAGCAAACTTCCAGCAAGAAGGAAAGGTACAAGTTGACAGACAAAGGCGAAAGAGTTTGCCTAGGCAGGGTGTAAGCACAGAAGCACAGTTCTTGAGAACAACAGGAGGGACCCCATCAGACCCATATGCCTTGTTAGTACTGAGGCCAGTGATGGCAGAAAATACATCAACTGAAGAAATTTTAATGTCAGCCATGAGGAAGTCAGAGGGGGGAAGTGATGGAGGAACAGCACCGGAATCGTCTAAGGTGGAATTGGAGGAGAAAGTCTGTGCGAAGAGATCTGCTTTATCAGTAGAAGAAATAGCTACAGAACCATCAGAGTAGAAAAGAGGAGGGAAGGATGATGAGGTAAAGTTGTTAGAAAGATTTTTGGCAAGGTGCCAGAAGGAGGAGGAAGAATTCGAGTTGGAGAGTTGAGAGCATTTAGTATGGATGAAATTATTTTTAGTAGAGCGAAGAACAGACTTAGTACGATTCCGGGCAGAAACGTAAAGATGATGTGATTCAGGGGTGGGTTGGCTCCGGTACCTTTTGTAGGCCCTCTCCTTGTTGCGGACAGCATTAGAACAAGCGTGATTAAACCAAGGCTTTCTTGCGTTAGTCAAAGGATATGAGAAAGGAATGTATGCTTCCATGCCCGAGAGAATAACCTCTGTAATGCGCAAGGCACACTCAGATGGCTCCCGGCCATGGAAGCAATAATCATTCCAGGGAAAATCAAAGAAGTACTGCCTGAGGGCCTCCCAGTCCGCGGCTCCAAAATGCCACAGACAACGTTTCCCTGGAGGGTCCACAGGCCGTACCAGAGTGATAGGACAGGTTAAGGTAATAACGTTGTGATCGGAGAAGCCCAACGGAGAGAAAAGATTAACAGAGTAGGCAGAAGGATTAGTTGTAAGGAAGAGGTCAAGTATGTTGGAGCTCTCTCCAAGGCAGTCAGGGATACGGGTAGGGTGCTGTACAATCTGCTCTAGGTCATTAAGGATAGAAAAGATGTAGGCTTGTTCACCAGGTGGATCCGTGAAAGGAGAGGAGAGCCAAAGGTGGTGGTGAACATTGAAATCTCCTAGAATGGAGATTTCAGAGAAAGGAGAAATGGATAGAATGTGTTCCATCGTAGAAGTAAGATAGTCGAAGAATTTTTGATAGTCAGTAGAATTAGGGGATAAGTAAACAGCACAGATATATTTAGTCAGAGAATGACAGGAAAGCCGAAGCCAGAGTGTAGAGAATTCAGATGAATCGAGTTCAGGAACACGAGAGCAAGATAAGTCGTTGCGTATATATGCACAACAGCCACATTTGGCTTTGAAATGAGTATAGAGAAAGTAGGAGGACACAGAAAAGGGTTTGCTGTCAGTTGCCTCAGACAGCTGAGTCTCCGTTAGAAAAAGAAGGTGAGGTTTAGAGGAGGAGAGGTGGTGCTCAACAGAGCGAAAGTTAGAGGAAAGGCCGCGAATGTTGCAGAAATGAAGAAGAAGACGAGAGTCAGACAGTGGTTCCAGGCACCTCGAGTCGTCACCGGTACAGGGGCGGATGGTGGGGACATTTATGGTCCCCCCCCCTGGGGACTCCGAGGCTTGATGAAGAGACGCCATTTTTGTTGAATTTTGAATAGGAAGTGTAGTGTGTACTGTGCATGTAGTTTGGTGTAGATAGTTAGAGAAATTTGTACTAGAGAGCGTGCTAGCCTACTCTCTGTGTAACTGAGACACTGAAAAAGTTCAGCAAAGGGGGATGGTCAGGAACTAGTCCTGAGGGCTGAAGAAACGGGAGCTCCAGCACTCCCTGTCATCAGCTTTCCATCCACCTCGAACACTGATAATCCGAAAATCCCAATAATCCGAATTTTTGAAGGCTGACAAAAAATCCAAAAGTAAAAAAATGAAAATTAAAAAATTCAAACTGGGCGCCAAATGCGCCGAAGTGCCAAATGGTGTGGTCATGGAAGTTTCATGGAAGGAAGCTTCTGTATACTTTGATAAACTGGTGTATTTTGTTGAACGAAATAATCATTACAATGGGGCTGAGGTGATCTATTTCTATATCTTACGAAACGAGTTTTACAAGAAACGTGCGCAGGCTGTCAGGCAGGCTGATATCCGTAACTGGCGGAAGTGCATGAGCAACCAGGCAGGTGAATCCACTGATGTTTTCGGGACAATTCGCCATCAAATCAATTCACCGTCACAACAATAACAATTTGCCGTCAAGACAATTCGCACCCTGGACGATTCCCCGTCATTATTATTGATTAATTGATACTTTAATAACTAATTTTCTGGGTGTTTATCAAAGTCTATGTTCTTTCAATAGCGTAGGCTTTGGATATCATTTATAAGTTGCACTTTTAGACAATAATTAACTTGTTTCTACCTCGCTGTAGTTGAGTGAATTGTATTCTAGCTTCACCCATAGCTGTCTTCATTAATTTCCATTGGTACTACAACATCTTGGATATATTTTAAAACGGCTTTGAACAGGTACAAATACTCAAGAACTAGTGTACTTGCTAAATAAACTGATATATTAATAAACGACGGGGAATTGTCTTGCGGGGAATCGTCCATATTTTGACGGCGAATTGTCTGACGGCGAATAGTGCTTTTACAATTCGTGCATATTATTATTATTAACCCTGGACTTACTCTCTCTAGTTGAATTTACCTGCTTACAACTGCTGTTTTCAACACTACGAATTACTGGTGAGTTAATCCATAACATCTCTTAATTTACCAAATACAGTTCATGTCTTCAGTAATACATTATTAGGGGAGAGGGTGGGAATATGAAACAGGATGGTAATATGAAACAGACATTATCTCAGATGAAAAGTGCTGCCATCCATTGGTAACCGAATTAAACATAATTATTAGTTTCCCCAGAGGCCACCAGAATGTTTTGGAATCAGTCACTCGAGGTGAGGAGCTCTGAGGGGATATTGTTCACTTTTCACTCAGTGAAACTTTTTTTTTAGGTAAGATTAAAAACTTATCCTATATAAATTGATATATAAGGACTATGATATATAGTGTGTTGATTAGTCATAAGATCACCTATTAAAATGGCATAGTTTTCTGGAAAAAATTTTTAGCCTAGAATTTCTGCTAATTCATTTTAAAAATGGTGTTGGGTGGCATTATGGAACAGCGTATTCCATATTACCACCATTCCTTTTATCTTGTTCAATATTACCACCATTCCTTTTATCTTATTCCATATTACCACCATTCCTTTTATCTTGTTCAATATTACCACCATTCCTTTTATCTTGTTCAATATTACCACCATTCCTTTTATCTCATTCCATATTACCACCATTCCTTTTATCTTGTTCCATATTACCACCATTCCTTCTTTTTTTTTCCCGAAAGTATCTGTTAAACAAGCCTACACAGAAAATAAGGAAGGAGGTGGAGGAAAGCGTGCGAAAAGTAATATAGAAACTTTATTTTCAAAAAGACAGAGATAAGGATGAAAGTTTATTTGAAGAAGAACAGAGAATTAGTCTGTCTTCTGGAAGTTCAAACTCGCTAGAAGAAATTGTGGGAGAAGCAAATCCTGGATGAGATGATGCTGACTGTCTTTTTTGCTCAGAAAAATTCACGAAGTCCAAATCAAGAGAACTAGGCTATGGGTTCAATGTGTAGTGTGCCAGGGTTGGGCCCATGTCTTGTGTAGTGGGTGTGAAAATGATATTTTCATTTGTGACTTCTGTTAAACATACATTTTCACTGTAAAATTATTATTTATGTATTCACAAAAAGAAATATTATTTTTTGTTATTTTCAATACTGTTTCATATTACCACCCCACTAGTTTCATATTACCACCCCATTTTCCAAGACCCACTCTTCTGGATGTTCTTGAATAAAAAGTTGTGGCATTTGAATACTTTAATTTTTCTCATTATAACTCTGAATGCATTATAAGTATAAAATTTGTCAATACTTCTGACGGGTATTGATGCAGTTTTTGCCTTACAATTGGTGTTTTCGCCTGAAACAAGAAAGTGGTCCATATTACCACCTTCTCCCCAAAATAAAAAAAAATCCGTGTGATACGTAATGTTAATATGTGCCATATTGTATTATGAATGAATGAAAAGTGATCCATTCGGTAAAATTTCAGTTTAAACATGAAATTAAGTGTCTAAGGGGTCCCACCCAAAAATCAGAAAAATCTGATAATCGGAATGATTCTCGGTCCACTGCCATTCGGATTAATGGACTTTTACTGTGATATATATATATATATATATATATATATATATATATATATATATATATATATATATATATATATTTCTTTTAACAGATATTAATGGATTAATGTTTAGATGGTTTGATATGATCTTTATTCTATTAAGTATTTTGTATCCTTTAGATATTTTTGGGCCTCCAGAACACAATTTGAAATATAAAGTTAAGATAGCACTGGGCAGGGACAACTTCCCGTGGTGGCACCGAATTTAACCAGGCAGCTCAGCTGTCCAGTTGCACAAATGACTCTCAGCTCCCTCTCAGACCCTCAAGAGGAGGATGGCAGGCTGCAGGAGAAAGCCACCCTTAGCCTTCAGTCCCCCTCGGCTCACGTTTGGATGAGCCTGAGGTTACAATGAACTATAAATGCTGTAACCTGCATACAGAGAAGACAATTAGGTACACTGTCCCATATTATCTCCTTCCAAGGGTAAGGGGCAATGGTTCAGATACCATGGTTCAACACAACTGCACATGACCAGTCACTCCCTTTGGTGGCACTGCATGAACGTTGTATGAAACCTCCCGACACATCTTTGGGACCAGGCACCTACGGCTACCACTCTGTAACATTCTAATCACTAGACCAGAAGTTTTTCTTACTAGTAACACTTACTTCCAACCATCTGCCAGATAACGTTGGAGACTGCGACAGAAAGGGCGTGAGGTATGGGTGCTGGTTTGCCTGCCTGTTTCTTCATCTCCTTCACCAGCCACTGGGCTTGTTCCTGCACCGCTCCCACCAATTTTGACTTGCCCATACCCAGGTCCCTCAACTGACGTAAGCTGAAACGCCGGTTGTTGTGCCAGCGTATGCCATTGGTGCTTGCCACTCCTGTATCACATGGAAAAATGTACTACAGCGCATTGTAGACATAAAAATGGAAATTAAGGGTGCCCTAATAAACATCAGGTTTAGCCTCCCAGGCCCAAATCTCATCTGCGGTAGACTGCTTCTAAAAAAAAAAAATAATAACTAAAAAAATAACAATAAAAACTGTTCCTCTCAAACGGAGTTGGGTAGGAGCAATATTGGAAAAATATGACATTATTGTCCACCCACACTGACCCACTCACCCGCGCACACACACACACACACACACACACACACACACACACACACACACACACAGTATATATATATATATATATATAGATATATATATATATATATATATATATATATATATATATATATATATATATATAGAGAGAGAGAGAGAGAGAGAGAGAGAGAGAGAGAGAGCGAGAGAGAGAGAGAGAGAGCAAGACGCCTTAATCCCATACGGGGTGGCCACAAACAAATCGCCTCCACGTCGCCCTGTCCCCCGCCATTTCACTGCCCTGCTCCCAGCTCACACACCCCTCTCTCATATACCTCTCCTCTCCATCCCTCCATCTCATCTTTGGCCTCCCCCTCCCCCTCTCCCCCTCCACCTCACTCACATACACTCTCCTCGTCATTCTCTCACTCTCCATCCTCCCCACATGGCCAAACCACCTTAATGTGTTTCTCCTAACGCTTCCTGTCACATCCACATCCACATCACAACGCTCCTTCACATCCTCATTTGTCAATCTGTCTCTCCATGTGACTCCGCATGCTCCTGTCAAATAACTCATATCTACAACTCTCACTCTTGACTTCTGTCCCTCCAACAACGTCCAAGCTTCACATTCATACGTTAGAGCTGGTATCATAATACTGTCATGTAGTAACTTTTTCATTTCCATGCTCACTTCCCTGTTTCTTATCACTGCTTTCAAGGATCCAGCAACCTCTCTTCCTTGATGTACCGAATCAAGCACTTCATCCTCCAAACTTCCATCCTTACTCATCACACTATGCAAGTACTTAAAGGTACTCACATTTTCCATTTCCTCCTCATCCAGCCTTACTGTACATTCACTGACTTCACTTCTATCGAACACCAGAACTTTACCCTTCCCTACATTCACCTGTAGATTCCGTTTCTTACACACTGTCCCAAACTCACCCACCAAGCCCTGCAGCTCCCCTTTGTATTCATTTAACAAGACAGTATCATCTGCAAACAACAGTACAGGGAGTTTCCAAACACTGCTCTCTCTCATTAGGGCCACGCCAACATCCACTGCCCTCCCTTGTACCTCTTTTATAATCCCATCCATGTGCAGATTGAACAACCATGGAGACATGACACATCCCTCTTTCAACCCAACCTTCAAACATAAAAAATCACTCAGTTCACTATCCACACGCACTGCAACCTTAGCACCCTCATACATACTCTTCACAGCATTCAACAACTTCCCATCTGCTCCATATATTCTTAATACTTCCCACAATCCTTGTCTATCCACCTTGTCATATGCTTTCTCCAAATCCATGGAGGTCCCATACAGCCTCTTTCTCTTCTATAGAAACTTTTCCACTGACGATCTAAAAATCAATATCTAATCTACACAACCTCTTCCCTTCCTAAAACCTCCCTGTTTTTCTCCAACTAATTCCTCTGTTATTTCTCTAACTCTGTCAACAAGTATCCAACAGTATACTTTTCCTATTACACTTAGAAGACAAATGCTCCTATGATTACCACACACTACTTGTTCCCCTTTCCCTTTGTACAAGGGAATAGTTATATCTGACTTCCAATCCTCCGGGACTCTACCTTCCTCCTCGGCTAATCTGCACATCTTCCACATCCATTCTACTACTATCTCTCCCCCATGCTTCAGCATTTCACCACACACTCCAGCAACTCATGGGGCTTTCCCCATTTTGACTTTCTTCATTGCTTCCACAACTTCCATCCTACTGATTTCTTCCTCTCTTCTCACATCCCTCCGTCTCCCAGCCATTCCCCAGCCACTTATACTCGCATTACTTTCATTCTCTATGTTCAACAATTTGTTAAAGTGTTCTCTCCATCTGCTCACTTTTTCTCCCTTCTCCACTAGTAATCTACCATTTTTATCTTTCACTCCCCTACTAACTTCATTGCATTACCTCTTTCCAAAACATTTTCTTACAGTCCCTCCACTTTACACTCAAATTCCTTCCAAATTCCTCATCCACTCTCTTCTTACTCTCTTACTAATCTTTTCACCTCTCTTTTCCTCTCTACATACAACTCTCTCTTCCGCCTCTCAACTTCTTCACGCCCCTATTTCTCATCCACTGATTATATGCTTTTTTCTTTTGTGCCACAGCCTGTCTCACCTTTTCATTCCACCATGCTGTTCCTTGCACCCCTCTTTCATTTTCTCTTCACCCCACACACCACCTGACATGCTGCACATTTCTCTCTCTCTCTCTCTCTCTCTCTCTCTCTCTCTCTCTCTCTCTATATATATATATATATATATATATATATATATATATATATATTATCTCTCCCCCATGCTTCAGCATTTTATCACACACTCCAGCAACTCATGGGGCTTTCCCCATTTTGACTTTCTTCATTGTTTCCACAACTTCCATCCTACTGATTTCTTCCTCTCTTCTCACCTCCGTTCTTCTCCCAGCCATTCCCCAGCCATTCCCCAGCCACTTATACTCGTATAACTTTCATTCACTATGTTCAACAGTTCCTGAAAGTGTTCACTTTTTCTCCTTTCTCTACTGGTAATCTACCATTTTTATCTTTCACTCCCCTACTAACTTCGTTGCCACCCTGTCTAACTCTCTTTACCTCTTTCCAAAAATTTTTCTTACAGTCCCTCCACTTTACACTCAAATTCCTTTTAAATTCGTCATCCACTCTCTTCTTACTCTCTTACTAATCTTATCACCTCTCCCTTCCTCTCTACATACAAATCTCTCTTCCGTCTCTTAACTTCTTCCACGCCCCTATTTCTCATCCATTCATTATATGCTTTCTTCTATTGTGTCACAGCCTGTCTCACCTCTTCATTCCACCATGCTGTTCCTTGCACCCCCTTTCGTTTTCTCTTCAGTCCACACATCATCTGAAATGCTGCACATATCTCTGTCTGTCTGTCTGTCTGTCTCTCTCTCTCTCTCTCTCTCTCTCTCTCTCTCTGTATAAGTTATATATATATATATATATATATATATATATATATATATATATATATATATATATATATAGTTGATCTCATCAGCAGCAGCAGCAGCAGCTATTACAAGTCCACTGCTGAACAAAGGCCTCCCCCAACCTTCTCCACGAATTCCTTGACTGAGTCAATCTTTGCCACGCTTTCCCAGCAAATTTCTCTATCTCATCTCTCCACCTCCTGTCTGGCCTTTTTCTGCTACGCTTACAATCTCTTGCTGTCCAGTCAGTCAACCTCTTGCTATATCAATTATCCCTTATACTTGCTACATGGCCTGCCCACCTCCATTTCTGTTCTTTTATAACTTCTGTAATAACCTGGACTTTAGTCTCCTCTTTCACTCAAGCTGATCATTTCCTGTCTCTTAAAGATATTCCCAACATTAACCTCTCCACTGCTCTCTGAGAAAGCATTAATTTATTTTCCGTCGATTTTGTCAGTTTCCAGGTCTCACAACCATATGTCATACCTGGAATTATACATTCGTTATGTACGTTTCGTATCATACAAACTGGCAAACTACTTTTCACAATGTTTCTATGTTTATCGAAAGCTTTCCATCCAATTGTAATTCGTCTTTTTATTTCGCTATCATGAGCTTTCATTAATTTTGATATCTGCCCGAAGTAATTGTACTCCTCGACTTCTTCAAGAATTTCTTCACTAATTCTGATGACGCTCTATGTTCAGGTCATTTAACATTTCTCTCAATGTCTTTGCTGTTTCTCAGATTAGGACAATGTCATCTGCAAATCTCAAATGGTTTAGTAGTACTCCATCTAAGTTCACTCCTTTGTTTTCGCAGTCTAGCTTTCTGAAAATTACATTCTAGGCATGCTGTAAATAATTTTGGTGAAACTGTATCTCCCTGACGCATGCCCTAGTCAATCTTAATTTTTTTCCGAGTCCATTTGTAATTTAACTGTAGCAGTTCCCTCTTTATATATGTTTTCGAGCAGTTTTACAATGTTCTCAACATTCCTTGTTCTCATAATGAATTTATAATTGCTATGTGCTCCACTGAGTCGAAAGCCTTTTCGTAATCAACAAAACCTAAGCACAGAGGTTTATTATATTCTGTAGTTTTCTCAATTAGCTGATTCATTGTGTGTAGATGATCAGTAGTCGAATACCCGCTTCGGAATCCTGGCTGTTCACGAGGTTGGTTTTCCTCCAAATTTATTGTTACTCTGTTCGTAAGAACTTTAGTGACGAGTTTGTAAATGACTGATAATAAGCTAATGGGTCGCTAGTTACTAAGATCTTTTGAGTCACCTTTTTTGTTAAAGGAAAATAAGTATTGCATTACACCATATTTTGGGAATTTTCTTCTTTTTGATACACTGAGTAAGCAAGTGAGCTAGCCTGTTTTGTACTTCTACTCCTGCATCCAACAGAAAATCTGCTATTATTCCATCTTCTCCCGGAGCCTTCCCTCGTTTGGTATTTTTAAGAGAAGTATTTACTTCGTCTGGTGTTACCTCAGGTATTTCACTTGTGTCAAGAGAAAAGTTAGCTATTGGTACTACTGTCCTTGATGCATACAGTCCTTTGTAAAATTCTTCAACTCTCTTCACTATCTTATCTCTGCATTTAATGACCTTACAGTTTTTGTCTTTCAGTGATGCATTCTGGTGCTTTTCTAGCGCCATTTTACGTCGGACCTGTTTCAAATTTTTTCTTTTTTTGATGGTTTCTTTGATCTGATCCATGTTTCTCTTTCTTTTTTCTTCTCTTTTTTTTCATGTTAATAAGCTTATTTAATTCCGGTCGTTCTATTTCATCTTTCCTTGTTTTTACTTTCATTTCCTTTTTTTTTTTTTTTTTTTCATAAGCTCGAGTGTCTTTTCTGAATACTTTATGGCTTTGGTTGTATTAGGTTTTCCTACTACCTGCGCTGATTCTCTTAGCACTTTTGTTAGTCTGTCATTCAGCTCATCAATGTCACATTCAGCATTACTGAGAGCCTGAAATCTGTTCCTTATTTCCAACTGAAAGGCTGCTTTGTTTTCTTTTACTTTTATTGGGCACATCTTTTTATCTTTAATCATCTTTCTTTCACTTCTGAAATGGAATCTGGCTGTGCAACCCACCATTCAATTGTCACTTCCTACGTTTACTTTGTTGATAACTTGACAATTGTGATCGTGTTGTTCTTATTTGCTATAATGAAGTCGATATCATGCTTTGTTTCTCCATTTGGGCTTATTCAGGCCCACTTGCTCCCTGTTCTTTTGTGAAAGAATGTGTTCATTATTTTCATGTTATACATTTCAGCAAAATTTACCAACTTTTCTCCTCTTTCATTCCTTTCTCCCACTCCAAATTTTCCCAGATATGCTTCTCCATTTTTTAATTTCGCACTCTTTGCATTGAAGTCTGTCATGAGTACAGTACATGTGGTCTTTTCTTGTTCCATAATCTGAGAGATGTCGTCATTGAATGTTTCTATTTCTTCATCTGAGGTTTGAAATCTATCTATCTATCTATATACATATATCTATCTATCTATCTATCTATCTATCTATATATATATATATATATATATATATATATATATATATATATATATATATATATATAGTATATCATCATCATCATCATCAGCCGTTGAGGTCCACTGCAGGACCGGCCAATCCCTACCGAAGCAGGGACGATACAAGTCAATGTATCTCTACCCAGTGGCTTAGGTTGTGTGGTAGAGACTGTATGTAGGGTGAGAAGTGCTTGTAAGTGTAACTGTAGTGTTGTAGTAGCTTTGGATGTGTGTGTAGTCTGTGAACCAAGTGTAATCGGCCCGCCTTAAGCCGACTGGGTGCAAGCATACTAGTATGCGACACTGGTTCAACCACAGCACCCCTTATGTCCGCCAAAGTAGTAAGTGGCTTGGAGAACGATTCCCAAAGTTTTTACAACTCTGGCGGGAGCCGAACCCTCGTCCACCAGCGTGCGAAACGCACACTCTACCACTGTACCACAGAGGCCAGTGCCGGACTCAGGGGTGGGCCCACGGGGCCTGGGCCCTGGGCCTCCCACCGGAAGGGGCCTCCCACCAAACGCTGGGGAACTTGACATGTGGTATTTTTCATTACCAAAACAGGGCCGATTTGGTAAAGAAAATTTCGTCAGATAATGAATAAGCATGATTTGGTATTGGATTTGGAGATGGTAATGAACTTGATTGGATGATGTACTCAATTAATTTGTTAGCTTTTAGAACATGAATATACAGAACATATGCCATTAATTTTCAAATGAATAATTTTTTCCCATATACATGTACAGTACCTATATTGGCAAGGGGTAAATACATGAATAATCTTTCTTTAAGAAATTTGGTAATGACACTGATCATGCCCTGGCTCTGAACAGTGGTGTGTCACAGCTTCATTCAGTCTGTTCTATTCGAAATCAGGGTGTTTATTTTAATTCAAAGCTAAAATACATGGAACATATTAATCAAGTTGTCAGAGGGTGCAACTTGCATATCAGAAATCTGTACTCTGTGAGAAAATTCTTAAATAGACGTTGCCTCGCAACACTGGTCCATGCAGTGGTCTTGTGTTGATTATTGTACTTCACTGTGGATTGGCCTTCTAAATAATATACTAACAAAAGCTCATTCTGTGTTGAACAGGGCAGCACGGCCTATCTTTGATCTCCCCCGAGAACCTCGACTAGCCTACACCGTTCCTAATTGAGCTGCATTGGTTACCAGTAAAGGCTAGAATTGAATTTAAACCGTGTCTTATTACATTCAAGGTTTTTAAGATTGGTGAACCGAAGTATCTTGCTGAATTGCTAAAACTCCCATCGGCACGCCCGGGTGTGATGATACATGGTGAAGATGGTGCCTTGTGTCTTGAGCCTGGAGCCATTCACCAGTCATCTTTCTCTGATCGTTCTTTTCTGTATAGAGCCCCTAGATTATATAACAGATTCCCATTGTCCATGAGACAACTCTTTTCTGCTGAATCCTTCTAGAGAGAGCTGAAAGCCTTTTCTTTCAAAATGCTGTGACCTGGAGAAAGGCACTATGACGGATGATTATAGGGTTTAATTATTGCCACTTTCATATTTTTTATTTTTTTACTGATGAAGTATTTATTGTATATGAGAGATATCACAATTCTTGTAATTGTAAAAATAATGTATATGTCTGTCGAGCGCTTGTGAATTCCCTATGGAAGAACTGACGCTTTTGAGAGGAAAAAAATATATATTATTATTATTATTATTATTAATAATATTATTATTAATGAAAAACTGAATCTGGGAATGAAAATTGAAGAATTTGGTTAAATACCCATGTTCAAATCTGCCAGCCCTTGAGCCGGTGCCAGCTGCCAACAAGTGTTCATATTTGATCACTTGTCAGTGTCAGAGGATTTCATTCATGTCATCGATCAGTTCATCCATCTATCTATATACCTAAGCTGCTTCCCCCAAGGAAAGAGAGGTAGCCGAGACAGAACGACACACTCCCCATTTACTCATCCATTCAAACACATTCATTCGCATCTTAGCCCCAGAGGGGAGAAGGGACAGATCCTCACCGCACCACACCGCACAAGGGTCAACTGCACAATGCAGTCAGTGACACCCGCAGCAGGGCCCGACAGCAGAGCTGGTTTACCCCTGCCACATCATAATAGACCCATCCCCTTACCCTCACCTGACCTGACTAGCTGATCAGACCAAATGCGGGAGAATATCCCCTCAGGGCTGTGTCATCATTTATTCATTCACAATTTCTCTCCATTTATTTCTGTCACGCACAACCACTCTTCCTTGCTCAACAGACATCCCTCTCGCATCCAGCGCTCTCTTCACACTGTCCATCCATCCTATTCGTGGTCTACCTCTCAGCCTTACACCTCTCACATCAGATCTAGTTATCTTTTTCACCAATCGCTCATTATCTATTCTCTCCATATGCCCAAACCATCGCAACACCCTCTGCTTAACTCTGCCAGCCATCTCCCAAACAACTCCAGTTCTCCTTCATACTTCAGCATTTCGCACTCGATCCATACGCGTCACTCCATACATACTCCTCAGACACCTCATCTCCATCACATTCAAACTTTTCCTCTCTGCTACACCCATATTCCATGTTTCAGCCCCACATAACGCAGTCGGTACCACAACACCCTCATACAGCCTTCTCTTTACATCCATTCTAAGCGAACGACATCTAAACACTTTTTTCATTCCTCCCAGCATCTTACCAACTTCTTTCATTCTAAACTTCACTTCTGAATCTATTCTTCCATCCACAGCAACATGTGACCCTAAATATTTAAAACACTCTACCTCCTCAAGCAACTCACCATTCAGAACTATATTCATCCTCCTACCATCTACCAACCTCGTACACTTCATAGCTTCTCTCAACCAACGGCTGCATGCGTATGAACTGATGTCAGGTCGCTTTGGCTGCTTAGGACGACTGACAAAGCTATCCGCTGAATAGCTGTCTAGAGCAGCTAAGATATTACTGGATGTCTATCCCAACGATCTGGAGACTTCATTTCCTGAAGAGCTCATCCAGTTTGCTGCTTTTGCAAATATTATGCTGACGAAGAGCCAAACGACATTAGCGCTGTGCTATTTCTCTACAAACTTACCCACGATAATCATGTGCTAGATACTTTCCCCAATGTGGAGGTAGCCCTGAGAATGTACCTGGTTGTAATGGTGAGCAGCTGCAGTGCTGAGCGTTTTTTTTTTTTTTTTTTTTTTTTTTTTTTTTTTTTAGCTGAAATTGATTGAGAATCGCCTACGAACAAACAGGACACAGGAGTGACTTGTGAATTTGACAGTCATGAGCACCGACTCGGACATCCTACGCTCATTGGATTTTGACAATTTAATAAGAGAATTTTCCATTAGAAAATTGCGGAAAGCACCTGGGCTAGACCAGATTTCTAGATCATTCAAGTGTTGAGTGGTGAGTGCACGATTGAGTTGTTTGTTTGTTTGTTTGTTTTTTCTCTCTTTAAGATTATTCTGTTTTGTGTGATATGCCAGGAAGTGTTCAGTGCATTTCAGGGCTGCTCTTTTTTTTTCTTTTTTTTTTTTTCAGGGCTAATTAATGTGGAGACTTTTCAGAAAGTATCGTTTTTACCTGATCTTTAATGACATCAGTTTCTAAATACAGTATCATAGGTCCTCGGGAACGAGTTGTATCGTGCGAAGGAGCATATCGTTGCAACAACGTGAGGCTTAAAAATGAATTTTCATTTAGCACCATGCTAATTTGATGCTTGAGATGGGTCCCCCACCAAAACGGGTCCCAGGCCTCCCACATCCCAAATCCGGCACTGACAGAGGCTCCATATACAGTATATGTATTTATATATATATATATATATATATATATATATATATATATATATATATATATATATATATATATATATATTCACTCATCTGATCCTGTGTTGCCCAGTGAGGAGCGTAGGAGCCCGCAGCTAGACAAGTTGGTCCTGACATTTAAGATGAGAGTGACTAGCCTGACTCATCGCTAAGTAGCATCACGTGAGCAATAAATCTCAACCACCCCTTGTATATAAACTTACACAGGCTCAATCTGATTGGAGTGCCTTCATTACCAACTAAATCACCAGGCGTCATATTTATATGGTTACCACCCAGCATTGTAAATGGTTTCCTGGTGTACAGAAAACCATTTGGCTTGTCACTAAGTGTAGAGTCACCCATAGGCAGATGGAAGACGAAAGAATGAAGGAAAGAGAGAGGAAGGAGTGTAGAATCATCAGTAAGCAGAAGACAGAGGAATGAATGAAAGAATGGAAAGACAGAAGAGGGAGTGTAGAGACACCGCAGGTAGAAGGAAGAGGAAAGAACGAAGTAAAGAATGACAGGAGGGAAAGGAAGGAAAGAAGGAAGGAAATGAGGAATGGGCAGTCACTTGACAGCATCACTACATCGAGTGATTGGATGGTGAGCGCCCCCACCTACAATATATATATATATATATATATATATATATATATATATATATATATATATATATATATATATATATATATATATATATATATATATATAGCCCGACGCTCTAATCCCGCAAAGGGTGGCCGCAGACAAAACACCTCCAAGTCGCTCTGTCCCCCACCATTTGATTGCCCTCCCCCCAAACTCACTCCCCCCCTCCCTCATATACCTCTCAACTCCATCCCTCCATCTCATCCTCGGTCTCCCCCTCCCTCTCCCTCCCTCCACTTCACCTACATACACCCTCTTAGTCAGTCTTTCATTTTCCATTCTCTGCACATGTCCAAACCACCTCAGTGAATTTCTCCTAATTCTCTCAATTACATCCACATCCACCCCAAAACGTTCTTTCACTTCATTCGTCAACCTGTCCCTCCATGTCACTCCACATGCTCCTCTCAGGTAACTCATTTCCACTGCTCTCACTCTTGACTTGTTCCCCTCTAGCAAGGTCCACGCCTCACTTCCATACGTCAGGGTAAGGATCACAATACTATCATGCAGTGACTTCTTTACTTCCATACTCACCTCCCTATTTCTCATCACTGCTTTCAGTGAACCAACAACCTTCCTCCCCTGCTGTACCCTTTCAAGTACTGCATCCCCAAAACTTCCATCCTCACTCATCACACTACCCAAATACTTGAATGCACTTACATTCTCCATATCCTCACCATCCAACCTTCCTGTGCATTCTGTGACTTCATTCCTCTCGAACACCATAACTTTACTCTTGTTCACATTAACTTTCAGATTCCTCTTCTTACACACTGTCCCAAATTCATTCACCAAACTTTGCAATTCCCACTCATCTTCACTCAACAATACTGTATTATCACCAAACAGCAACACCGGAATCTTCCACACCTCACCCTCATTCATTAGAGCCACCCCCACATCCACTGCCCTACCTTGCACCTCATTTACAACCCCATCTTTGAATATATTAAACAACCATGGAGACATAACACATCCCAGTTTCAGTCCCACATTTAGGTCAAAGAACTCATTTAGCTCACCATCCACCCGCACCGTAGCCCTAACTCCCTCGTACATACTCTTCACAGCATTCAACAAGTTCCGATCCACTCCATATATTCTTAAAACCTTCCACATACCTTGCCTATCTACTCTGTCATATGCTTTGTTCAAGTCCTTGAAGGCAGCATACACTTTCTTTCCCTGCACTTGATACTTCTCCATTAAACATCTTGGAACAAATATCTGATCTACACACCCTTTTCCCTTCCTAAATCCTCCTTGTTCTTCTCCAACTAGCTCCTCTGTTATATGCCTAACCCTATCAGTAAGTATTCTAGCATATATTTTTCCAGTCACACAAAGAAGGCAAATACCCCTATGGTTACCACACACTTCTCTCTCCCCTTTTCCTTTGTATAAAAACGAACAATTATGCCTGACTTCCAGTCCTCTGGAACACTCCCCTCTTCCCAAGCCAATCTACACAACTTCCATATCCACTCCACAACAATCTCACCCCCATACTTCAGCATTTCATCATCAGTTCCTGTGGCTTTTCCCACCTTGATCTTCTTCACTGCTTCAACTACTTCTGCCCTACTGATCTCTTCCTCCCTCCTCTCATCTCTTCTTCTCCCAGCCATTCCCCAAGCACTTATACTCGCACTTCTCTCACTCTCTACATTCAACAAATCCTCAAAGTGCTCCTTCCGTCTCCTCATTTTCTCTCTCCATCACTCCCCTACTGTTTCCCCTTTCACACTGTCTTACTTTCTTAACCTCCTTCCAAAACAATTTCTTACTCTCCCTCCATTTCACACTCAGATTCCTCCAAAACTCTTCATCCACTCGCTTCTTACTCTCCTTCACCAATCTCTTCGCCTCCATTCTCCTGTTCACATATACCTCTCTCTTCTCTCTCTCATCTTCTCCTCTAACTGTATTCACTAGCCAGTCACTATATGCCTTCTTCTTTTGTTTCACAGCTCTTTTCACCTCATCATTCCACCATGCTGTCTCTTGCACACCCCTGGATCTCCTCCTCACTCCACAAACCACCTCGCACGCTGCACCTATCTCTATCAAGAATATCTTGCATACTTCTTCCACCCCTTCCATGAGATCTAATTCATACCTTCTGGATGTTTCTTCCGCTATGGTCTTATACTCTGCCATTTTCTCACTGTCTTGCAACTTCTCCACTCTTCTCACAGGAGCTGTTTCCTCCTGTCTTCCCCTTCGTCTCTTCACCTATTTTCTTTGCATCCTTACCTTGGCCATCACTAAATGATGATCCGAGATTCCATTCCCCCACCCTCTCCACACTCTTGCATCCAACAATTGTCTTCTCATTTGCTCATCCACGCACACGTAATCTATCACTGCCTATCGTTCAACAAGTTCACCGTCCATCCTTCTCATGACTCTCCACGTATACCTGTGGATCATCTTATGCCGGAAGAAGGTGCTGGCTATTGCCAACCCCTTACCAGCACAGATGTCCACCAAAGCACTACCATTCCCATCTACTTCAGCTGGCACACGCCACTGACCAACCACTCCATCCACTCGTACATTCTCAACTTTACCATTCATGTCTCCAATCAAAAGCACTCTCTCGCTCCTCTCAGACTTATCCATACATGCTTCTACACTCGCCCAAAACTCATCTTTCACTCTTGCCACTCGTTCCTCTATCGGCACATATGCACATACAATTGCCCAAGCTTGTATACCTACTTTGATCCCCACCCATAAAATCCTTGCACCCACTGTTCCATACTGTCTTATATTCTCCTTCCACTTCTTGCTTATCATTAGACATACTTCCTCTCTTGCCCTCTCATTCTCATTAACTCCCACACATATTCCTAAACCATATTCCCATTCTCTCACCCTTTCACCCTGCCATTTAGTTTCAGTCAATCCACATATATCCACTCTTGCAACCTCAAGCACCTGAAAAATCTCTCCCTCTTTTACTTCATCATTCACTCCTCTCACATTCCATGTTCCTATCCTTAGAATGTCCTTTGTCCGTTTCTTGGTCGTCAACATATGGTCCGTCCTGGTCCGAGGCGCTTTGTTCGCTTGTTTAGTTCTTTTTACAGGATGGGGCACTAACCCACCACCAACCCTTTTAGTCGCCTCATACGACAAGCCAGGGATACTGGGGGAGTGTTCTTAAAACCCCCTTACCCCCAGGGGGTACATATATATATATATATATATATATATATATATATATATATATATATATATATATATATATATATATATATATATATATAATTATAAAATTGTGTGTGTGTGTGTGTGTGTGTGTGTGTGTGTGTACTTTATGATGTATACTTTGTGATGTTTGATATATGAAAGTATGTCATGAACTTATATTCTTTAAAAAATTTGTCAGTGTTTTGGAAATATAGTTCTCTTATTTTAAAAGATAATTTTCAGTAAGTAGCATATAGGTACTCAATATACTTTTCGGTTACAAAAAAAAAAAAAATAATCATTCTTTCACAGCTGACACAGGGAATATACCGGTCATAATTACTGCTATTCTAGAAATGATTCTTGTTAATTCCTTGCATGAACTAGAAATCATCAAACTCCGACTCACACTCCATTATCACCGGTGCAGCGGCAAACAGTTAACCGGGACTGAGTTGCCATACCCTGCCACGTGACAAGTATCATTAGTAATGTTAGCAGTATCACAATAGAGGAATCGGTTCCCACCCTTTGTAACTGGTTCTCTGGTAGTTCATCAGAATCACAAGCATCGGTTCTGGAATCGATTCTCGCCCAGTTAGTGATGGTCCCCTTCTCTGAAAATATTTCCTGTGCATGTTGGGGTTAAGTCCCAACACTTAGTACTTCGTCTGAGATTCATTTCCTGACCATGTAATCGTACTTCATTGTTCCTGTGTTCCCCTCCTTCCCTCTGACTTGGTGGCAAGCCTCACAATATAGTATATTGGATTGCCATATACGATGGATCTCAGACTTTTGTTAACTCTGATTTCCTGACATGGGCATCTTTCTAATCAAGTGTAGGAACAAATGATAAGAAAAACTATCCTGATGTTGTGGCTAGTATACTTAACGAACTGGTCAATCAAAGCACTACTTAGAGGTAATGGTGTTTTTTTCTTGTCGTCCATGATGGATCTATTTTCCATCCATGGACTTATTTTCCCTGTGGATCTTTTTTTCACCCATAAGCTTAATTTCCCTGTTACCCTATTTCCCCTCCATGGACATATTTTCCTCCTTTAACATAGTTAATCCAAGTATCTATTTTTCTTCTCATGGAAAAACAATGAATCCCTTCATGGACTTAATGTTTCCCATTGACATATTCCTCCTAAGGAACTGTTTATACACATTTTACCTACGCTTTCACTTAGAGCCATTGCCTTTAATGACGTAGTCTTCCATGAAACTTTTTTCCTACATGGACTAATTCCATCCCTAACCCTCCACGTCACGGCCGATTTTTCACCTTCGACCCCCCCCCCATCCCGGCCGATTTTGGATTTTTTTTTGCTCAAACCTCAGCTTTTTGTGAGAAACAATCCACCTGAGCTTATAAGTGAGTTATACAGATGTCCCTCTGAACACCTGGTACCGTGTTCTCTGGAGCCGTGCTGCTGCTGTCACATTTTCTATGGTGGCAGTAACTATTGCAAACCACTCCGAATAGGTACATATTTGTTCATTTGGTATGAATTTATATGTAGTACAAGAATATACTAGTTTTCACACAATAATATAGGCAATATAAGCATTGTTTCACTCACCGAACACATCAACATACCCGGTACCACACCTTCCTTGGCGACGTTACCTCCTCATCACTTCTGCTCGTTTCTTCCTCTGGCGCCACGTAATCATTGTCCTCCACATCGTCATCGCTTGGGGAATAATTCTCGCCTTGAATTTCGTCATCAGAGAGACCGTGGCACGACATGTCTTTACTGGCTAGGTCCGAGACAATGGCGTGCGGGGGGGGGGGGTCAAGTGAGGTCAGAGGTCAGGCAGTGTTGCCGCCTGGCGGCAGGTAGAGGAAGGTCTCCCACATATGCCTACCAAAAATCACCCACGAAACTTGAAACAATGTGCAAGTGACAGACCTAGCATTTGCAGAACCTACCGGTACGTCGACAGGTGTCAGCATGGAAAAGAGTTCTGATGTACCCATACGCTGACGGGAGGCAGTGGGCTAATGAACCTGTTTTCCCCAACCTACTCACCCACAAACCTTTCCAAACATCCAGTGCAGTCTGTCCCAGAAGTACAATGATTCAGCAAATTCATACACACACACACACACACACACACACACACACACACACACACACACACACACACACACACACACACCGCTGGCGCAGTGGTAACGTTCTCGCTTGCCATCTGGTAGACGGGAGTTCGCGCCTCGCTCAGGTTAAAAAAAGTTTCACTGAAGAAGTGGGTGGTTACTGTCCCCCTTGAGCAAGGGGACGGGTGTGTGGGTGTGTGAAGGTCACAGCCTTGCCCTTAGATCGGACTATATGAGCTCTCAGCTCCCTTCCGGGAGGGTAAAATGCTGACGATCACGACCATCAAGTGATCCTGACCGACCCGATGAATTACACAAGCATGAATGCAGAGAGGGACAGAGAGAGAGAGACTTAACAATACAGATTCAAGATGGTGGAAGCTTATGTGTATAAATTCCCTCTATAATCAGTACTGATGCGAAACTGAAAGACTGAATGCAGTTGACAAGCAAAAAGCTGCTAGGGAGCCTTACAAGCAGACGCAAATATTGCACAGCTTTTCGTACTTCAGACTGTACTTCAGCTAACTTCGTCTTTTATACTGTTAAAGCAATCTTCAGCAACTGGAAGTACTGATATTTATAATGCAAACTCTTCGAGTCTTTCCCTTCTGACTTACCAAGGGGAGGATTTTCAGTGAAGTTGAAGAACAACCAGTCAGGTCTGTCCAGGTTCTCTGGCTTGTTATACGCTTCCTTGATCATATGGTAGTCGTGAAGAAACACCAACACTTGTGTCCCCATCCGCCACCTGGATAAAAACCACCCATTACCATCCGTCCCAACTCTCATTTCTCACTGCGCTATATCCACTTTAACATGCCTCAAATTTTGATCAGTTAATTTTGAATGCTGACTGGCGGTTTGAGATTAACACTAGTCTATGATGCGAGTCATGAACAACTATGGAAAGGATGTAGAGCTGCAGAATTATCTTTATCTGCCACTGAGCAGCAAGAAGTAGGCAGCCAAGAGGGATTCAGAAACAGAAACAGGAAACCATAAAAATAGGATAACTACCAACAAAAATCCCAGTAAAACTGGACTAATCTTTACTCACTCACTAAGCTCTTCAAAATTCTTATCCCCACTTGAAAGGCCTAGAGATCCACACATAAGAAAGGTACTTCATTAGGGCTGCGGTGTAAAGATAATTTCATTGACTGTCAGTTTAGTAATGTGATGAAACCTTTGTCATGCATATCTCCATTCATACTGTTACCAACATTTACGGTCAATCTCCAATTTGTTTGCTTCCTCAGTGTAAATATCTCACCTATTCATACTTCCACTTACCATAACAATCCACCTTCTTGGTTTTCGAAGTCACCTTCTACCTTCAAACTCATTCATACGAAGCACCATATACCTCTTTCATAAATTAATTCATAAACATTATCTCAGTCTAACCATACTACCTAAGCAATAGTATTCTATTCTCTGATCAACAGATGTACCAAAATTTCTTATCTGCTCCACCTTATATACTGTACACAACATCCATTCCTTAAGGGTCACATTTCTGATTCCTTAACTCATGATTTTTTATACTCACGCCACTCTTACTGGTTAATGTCAACACTCACATACCTTTATGCTGTCCTTTTTGCAGCCACCAAAATCTGACCTTTGTTAGTATCAAAACCTTTATAGTGCCATCAACTTTCCTTCATTGTGCTAATCCCTATTCCTTTATACATTTGCCTCCCACTTTCATTACTTTACCCATGTAGTTAAAGGTTTCACCAATTCCAGTCTCTCTCCATCCATTTTTTTTTATTTTTTTTTTTATGTGAGGAAGAAGGAACCAAAGGCCGGGAGCCTGCAATTATTGTTCCTTCCAAGAGAAAAACAAGATACAAGAGAGAGCCGAATTCAAGATGCGTTCATTTCGAGATACCTGGACACAATGCGTTTGAAAGACTGGAGATCATAGGAAGCAGGAAATACAGACAGAGGGAGACAGTTCCAGAGCTGAACTGTTGCATAAATGAAGGACTAGGAGTAACGGTTAACTCTTGCATTACAGAATTGGACAGTAAAGGAATGAGTGTTTGCTGCTAGACGGGTGCTACGCGCTCGTCGTAGAGGTGGAGGAATGCATGCAGAGAGTTCAGAGGAGCAGTGACCACTGAAGTAGCGATAGAGAGGGATAAAGATGCAACAGTGTGGCGAAGAGACAAAGGTTGAAGGGAGACAGTAAGAGGAGAAGAGTTAATTAGATGAAAAGCCTTTGACTCCACCCTATTGAGAAGAGCTGTATGTGGGGAGCCTCCCCATACATGAGAGTTGTACTCCACACAGGGGCGGATAAAATCCCTGTATAGAGTCAACAATTGTGCAGGGGTAAAGAAGGAACGGAGTCGGCTTAGCACACCTAATCTCTTGGAAGCAGATTTTACAAGAGATGTAATATGATCTTTCCAAGATAAGTCCCGAGTAAATGAAACCCCAAGCATGTTCAAGGATGATGCAGGGTTAAACTGAATATTATTAAACATTAGTCGGTACACCTGTGGAAGATTTTGTCGGCTGAGTCTGATGCATTAAAAACAACCAGATTATTTTTACCCGAGTCAGAGATACGAGCCAAGTCAGACATTAGGTGTGCCATAGCCTCATTCCTTGTTTGTTGAAGTAACTGCTGAGATGGACGTTGTGGGAACCGAATGGATAGGTGGAGGATGGAGTCATCAGCGTATGAGTGGATAGGGTTAGATATAGAGCTTAGATGGTCATTGATGAATAAAAGGAAGAAAGTTGGTGATAGGACAGAGCCCTGAGGAACACCACTGTTGATAGATCTAGGAGAAGAGCGTGATTAAATCGAGGCTTTCTTGCATTAGTCAAAGATTCCCTATCTTTCTTCAACAGGCTTATTTGACTCTATTTCCATTTACTTTCAAACCTCTTCACTCACAGACATCCATGCAAGGTTAACCCCTAAAGCATGACTGATGGCACTGACCATCAGAGATCAGGTGTTCGTGAATCCCTGGCTGATGGACATAGTTTTGCTTTTCCCACCATGGTGTGAAATGACCTTTTTTTTTTTTCACCACAGCATTGGCAGCCTACCGTGTAACATGGAAGGGCTAGGAATTATGAAATCCAATTCCACATTTTCTGATTCGCTTGCCAAAGCCGTCATCCATCCACCCCTGCCACTTCCTCCCGTGCAAAGTCACCCTCTCATGAAAGGAAGGGACAGAGTGAAAGTGTGATCGCGAGGGAGCTATAGATGACTGTCATCATTGTCGAGTGAGGAGATGGCAACCGAGGATGAAAGTTACCACGTGGAGAGTGATGTGCTCTGGCCATCCTTCCGTGCCTCCTCCGACAAAAATAAATAAAAGGAAAATTTCAGCGAAGAAAATTATTACTATTACGAAAATAAGCACTGACATTCATTTAGTGAAGAAAGATTTTAGAAAGTGCAGTATACGTAAGTTATTAGAAGAAAAGGATAACTACGCTACAGAAAGTAGGAGCCTTCGCCAAAATAACCATTAAGCAAGGAGTGTCATTCCTGTGGTGAAGTAATAATTTAGAGAGAGAGAGAGAAAAAAAAAGGCGTTATAAGTATTTATGCTGAGTGGGGATGCCTTGCAGCGCATGGGGGAATGAGAAGGTAGCCCTGTCGTGCACCTTCCTCATCCCCCCCAAGCAAAATAAGATATTATGCTAAGTTAATGTTATGTTAGGCCTAAGTTGATTGGAAATAAACTGGTTTACTGTCAAAACACGGCTTTTCTGATGATTTTATGATTTGATTTACCGAATGTCTCATCTATCCACGAGCAAAGGCGCGACGTTACCGAGTCGTTTCTCATTTAATGCACTCCGACAATGCCAATAAGACTGAATGATTAAGTGTACTGGAAAAAAAAAAAAAAACGGATTCGGGCCACCATGTTCTGCATGGACAGTTCGCCACAGCCACGACTCGCACATTCATCGGGACGCTGGTCCAAAAGTGACTTCTTTGCTTTACACCTGCACTCCATAATGCATCCACCTAAAAACCTAGGTCCTAGGGACATTTTCAGCGGAGAGGCGAAGGGTTGTTGAGTATATTGGTCTTTTATTGAATATTCTAGGTGGTGTACTTGCCGCGATATAACGGTTTGAAAATAAGCTAATTTTGCAAATATCCCCAGGTTCAACAAGCAACACACTAGATTTAGCACAAGACATTGGGAGTTAACAACATTACGTTAATTCATTTCACTAGTAGCAATTAACTAATGTTGTAAACATAATATTTGAGATATTTTACAGCTCTCATCATCAGTTTTATTTCCCAGTCCAATTCTTGCTTGGATCTGACAGGACTATTTATATATATATATATATATATATATATATATATATATATATATATATGTATGTATATATAAGACCCACGTTGTTTTCACGCCCAGACTAAATGTTAGAGACTCCCAGACCCATATATAATCTGAATCAGGGTGACCCAAGGATGGTTTTAGGGGGGTCAAAATTCAGATCTGGGGTCATTAGACTGTACTGTATGCAATGTGTGATGAAAGGAGTGCGAGAGAGACAGGCTTTGGGATGAGCTGGATCAAGAAGTAGGAGAAATGCCAAGGAGCTATAATGTGATATGGGCGATATGAATGGAAGAGTAGGCACTGGTCTTGTGGATGGAATAATGGGTTGTAATGAGGTACCCGGAGATTATGATAAGAGGAAGTGACTGAAGGATATGTCAGGAAAGGGGGTTGTGAAATGTGAAAGTGTGAAGGATGTTAGTAGATTATTAGCCCATGGGGATGAAGTAAGGAAGAGATGGAAAGAATATTTTAAAAGTCTGATGAATGGGAATAGAAAGAGCAAAGCGACTGTTAACATGACTGGTTTGGGGGGGGGGTGCAGAGAAGGAATGCAATACCAGGAAACGTGGCACTCGCACAGGTGAAGAACGCTGTGAAGAGGCTGAAAAATGGAAAAGCAGCTAGGGATGATGAGGCGTAAGCAGAGATGACTAAGTGTAGTGGAGAGAGCGGAATGAAGTGCTTGTTGGAGATATGTAAGAAGGCATGGATGAGTGAAACTGTGCCAGCAGAGTGGAAGAAGGCTGTGATTGGACCCCTGTACAAAAATAAAAGTGAGCGAAGTGTGTGCAAGAATTATCGTGACATAAGTTTACTGAGTGATGCAGGGAAGTTATATGGAAGAATAAAGAATGTAAGAAAATTATCAGAAGTCATAGTGAGTGATGAACACGGAAGCTTTAGGAGTGGCAGAGGATGTGTGGATCAAATATCTACAGTGAGACAGATATCGGAGAAGGCTCTTGAGAAGGACTATGAGGTGTTTATGGCATTTATGGATCTTAAAAAAGCATACGACAAAGCAGACACAGAAGGATTGTGGAAGTTTTGCGCAGGAAGAGTGTAGATGGTAAGCTGCTAGGTGCCGTCACGAGTTTTTTACGATGGTAATGAGGCATGTGCTTGGGTAAATGGACATCAATGTAGGCTTCCGACAAGGTTGTGTGATGTCCTCATGGTTGTTCAATATTTATATGGATGGGGTGATGAGAGAAGTAAAAACATGAGTAATGGAGAGAGGGATGGTGTTGGTAGTGAACAGTGATGGATGGAATATCTCAGATTTGTATGCTGATGATGCAGTGCTACTTGCAAATACCTGACAAGAACTTAGTAGACTAGTGCAGAGTTTTGCTGATGTCTGTGAGCATCGTGCCTTGTGAGTAAATGTAGAAAAGAATAAAGTGATGGTCATCGAGAGAAAGGGTGACTCCCAGTGTGATGTTACAGTGAATGGAGAGTGACTGGAATTGGTGAGAGAGTTCCAGTACCTAGGTACAGTGATAGAAAAGAAAGGAAAATGTGCAATAGAAGTGGAAAGTAGAGTGACACAAGGAAGGAAAGTAGCTGGTGCAATGAAAGCCTTGTTAAGAAACAGAGGCTTGAGTCTTGCCGTTGTGCAATGCTTACATGGAGTGTTAATGCCAAATTTAACGTGTGAGACTATGGTGTGGCATGAAAATGAAAAATCAAGAGTGAGAGCAGTGGAGAAGGGACTGCTGAGGAAAGTATGTGGAGTACAGAGAGTGGAGCGGATACGAATTAATGTGATTCGTGAAAGATGTGGAGTGACGAAGTCTGCGGACACAAGAACCGAAGACAGTGTACTGACATGGTATGGTTATGTGGAGAGAATGGATAACAATATAATGGTGAGAAAGGCATATCTGAGCAAATCCGAAGGAGGGAGGAGGTGAGGCAGGTTAAGGAGAAGGTGGAGAGATATGGTGAATGATTGTCTGAGGAAGAGAGGTATGGAAGTCGGTGAGGCTAGGGAACTGACAAGAGATCATGCTGAGTGGATGAATGTTGTGAGAAGAAGTGCATGATAAGGGATTTGGCACCCCTTTTTAAGGTGACAGTTATCGGACTGACTATCTTATACGTTTATGTGAAGCAACAGAATGTGGTGAAAGTTTGTTGGCGTATCAGACAGAGCCAGGATTCCGGGGGATTGAATGATGACTGAATGAAAGCGTGGCCCATTGGACTGGGCAAACATGAGCTGTCTGGACGTTGCTACTCCTCACTAGTCCTCACTCTGCCCTAGCGTGGGAAAGGAGGTCCGGATGATGATGATGATGATGATGAAGATGATTATATATATATATATATATATATATATATATATATATATATATATCACCCCATACGGGGTGGCCACAAACAAATCGCCTCCACGTTGCCCTGTCCCCCGCCATTTCACTGCCCTGCTCCCAGCTCACACCCCCTTCTCTCACATACCTCTCCACTCCATCCCTCCATCTTATCCTCGGCCTCCCCCTCCCTCTCCCCCCCTCCACCTCACTCATATATACTCTCCTCGTCAGTCAATCACCCTCCATCCTCTCCACATGGCCAAACCACCTCAGTATGTTCCTCCTAACGCTTCCTATCATATCCACACCTACACCACAACGCTCCTTTATATCCTCATTAGTCAGCCTGTCTCTCCATGTGACTCCACAGGCTCCTCTCAAATAACTAATTTCCACTGCTCTCACTCTTGGCATGTGTCCTTCCAACAACGTCCAAGCTTCACTTCCATACGTTAGAGATGGTATCACAATACAGTCATGCAGTGACTTTTTTACTTCCATGCTCACTTCCCTGTTCCTTATCACTGCTTTCAATGAACAAGCAGCCTTTCTTCCCTGTTGTACAGAAATAGCTTAAGATTAATACGGTAGCAGGAAAGGTAATGATGACATATGTCGCCAATACGAAGGAAATACTGATGTATTCAAAGTCGTTAAAGAAGGGGCCAGGATGCAGTCCAATACTTTATGATGAATAAAGGCGCAACAGAATATTAGTAAATAACTAAGAAGAACATAAAACAATATCAGGTACAAGAAACAAATACATAATCCATATAATCAGTGAGACACTCCAATATCAGCATATAGGAACAGGGTAAAGTACAGAGCCAGATACAAGTGCGGTAGTCATACATAGTGCAGACACAGTCCGCTGTCGATAAACCTGGAGCAAGTATACAGTAGGGTCAAAGAGCAGAAGCAGGGACGCGGTGACTAAAGTATATATCAGTAAAACCGTCAAGGCCACAAGATCTCACATTGACTCTTGTTTTGTCTATATGTACTTGCATAGTGTGATTAGTAAGGAGGGAAGTTAGAGTGGTTAGAAACAGGGATGTGAACAAGAAAGTAGTCGCTGCATGATAGTACTGCGATACCAACTCTAACGTGTGGATGCGAAGTCAAGAGTGAGAGCGGTAGAAATGAGTCATTCGAGAGGAGCATATAGAGACAGACTTAAGTATCTGTCTCTCTCTATATCCAGATGCCTTAATCCCGTGAGGGGTGGCCACAAACAAATCGCCTCCATGTTGCCCTGTCCCCCGCAACTTCGCTGCCCTCCCCCCGGCTCCCCCCCTCCCTCTCCCCTCCCCCCCTCCACCTCATTCATTTACACTCTCCACATTAATCTCTCGCTCTCCATCCTTTCCACAAATGAGGAAATGAAGGAGCACTGTGATATGGATGTGTATGTGATAGAAAGCGTTAGGAGAAATACACTGAGGTGGTTTGGTGATGTGGAGAGGATGGAGAGCGAGAGATTAATGTGGAGAGTGTATGTGAATGAGGTGGAAGGGGGGAGGGGAGAGGGAGTGTGTGAGCTGGGGGGAGGGCAGCGAAGTTGCGGGAGACAGGACAACATGGAGGCGATTTGTTTGTGGCCACCCCTTACGGGATTAAGGCATCTGGATATAGAGAGACAGATACTTAAGTCTCAGTGACTTCAGTAAAAGCTGTTTCTTTGCCTTTTTGGTATAGGTGCCGGTGTGGTTTCTTTTGGAAGTGGTGTGGGTTGTTTCACTTGGCTCTGTGGATTTAGGTTTTTAAGGTTTTTCTGGTTCAGGTGTTAGTTTTGGTTCTTCTGGTTTAGGTACTGGTTTAGTCTTCTCTGGGAAAGGCTCCGGTTTAGGTTCCTCAACTATTTCTTGTGTTTTCTCTCCATTTGTTTCTATTTCCTCAGCCTTTACAACTGTTTCTGGCTTCTCTGGCTCTGGGTTTTCTGGTGTAGATCCTGGTTTATATTCCTCTGGTGTAAGTGTTTCTTTAGGTTCCTCTGGCACAGGTGTGGGTTTAGTTTCTTCTGATGTTGGTGCTGGTTTATGTTCCTAGGTGTAAATGTTACCTTAGGTTTCTTCGGTACTGGTGTTGGTTTAGTTTTTTCTGGCGTAGGTGTTGGTTTAGTTTCTTCTATACTTTCTGATTAATGTGCGAATGTTGTTTCTTCCGGAACAGACGTGGGTTTTGGTTCCTCTGGTGTAGGTGTGGGTTTGGGTTTCTCTGGTGCTGGTGTTTATTTAGTTTCCTCTGGTGTGGGATTTGGTTATGTTTCTTCTGGAATTGGTGTTGGTTTGGTATCACTGGAACAGGTGCAAACGGGACATGAGACTTACCACCTGCTGTTTGTGGTCTGTCTTTAGTCTGCTTAACTCCTATTACTTCATCTTCTGTGGCTATAACTGGAGAAATCTGTGGCTCTGAATTTTTAGTGGTTTCAATTATTTCATTGATTTCTGATCTGGTGTATGTTCTGAGTTATGGTCTACGACCTGTGCAGTCTCAGTTTCTCTGGTTTCATCTATTTCAGTGACTGACTCAATTTCATCCGGAATTTGTGGTGTTTATATTGCTTCTGTGTCATCTGGAAACAGTGTCAGATTCTTCTGTCTTCCTGGAGTGATGGTTTTGGGTCTGGAGCTGGTGTAGGTCTTATGTCTGCTGAAAGCGACGCTGGTTTTGTGTCGTCTGTAATGTGTTTTGGTTTTAGTTCACAAATGGTTTTGTTTCTTCCAACATGTGTGCTGGTTCAGTGTCTTTTTTTTTTTTTTTTTTTCTGATATTACTGTTGTTGTTTTTTTCTATGACTGATGTTGGTTTTGTTTCTGCTGGGAGTTGTGTTAGTTTTGTGTCTTATATAGGTAATTGGTGTGGGTTCTTGTATTAGTGTGGGTTCTTCTGTTATAGGTGATGAGGTTGCTTCTTCCGTTACCGGTGTTGGGGTGGGCTCTGTAATTGGTGTGGATCTTATTTCTTTTGGAACTGTTGGTTTTGTGTCTTCAAGAATTGGTGTTGATTTTGTATCTTCTGGAATGGGTGTTGGTTTTTGTCTTGTGGAATGAATGCTGGTCTTTGCTTCTGGCATGTGTGTCAGTTTAATGTCTTTAGGAACTGTGTTGGCTTTGTGTCTTCTGGAGTCTTTTGTCCCTCTGTGATTTCTGTAATGGTCTCTGCTCGTGCTGTCATACATGTATCAGTATCTTCATTCAGCATGTCCTCGTGGTATTCAGATACATCCCCTTATATCTTGCTCCTTCCATCCATTTCCTGGGACTTGTTCTCATTGCCATTTGTCACCTCCGTCTTGTCATTTCCCAACAACACACTCTCATTTCTCAAACATAACCCACTCTGATGCATTTGCACTTCATAATGTCTCTCCTTCCTTCATTCTTTTTAATTCTCCTCATTCGTCCTCTCTTCGAGCATCATAGTGTATTTTTTACAGTCAGTTGGCGGTAATGGGAATAGATTGTAGCACCAGTTGAGCAGGGTGGTACCCCCATGGAGGATGGAAAGCTGATGACAGGGAGAGACGTAACTCCTGTTTCATCAGCCCTTGGGAATAGCTTCTGACCATTCCGCTTTGCCGAACTTTTTCAGGGCTTCAGTAACACACTGTAGGCCAGCATCTTACCAATACAAGTTTCACTAACTATCGGCACCAAACTACATGCACATTACACACTACACTTAGTATTCAAATCTGAAAAAAAATAAAATAAAAATAATAATAATAATGGCATCCCATCACGAAGCCTCGGAGACTCCAAGGGAGGGGGGGAGCCATCAAAGCTCCCATCATCCGCCCCTCTCCTGGTGACGACATTGCAAGTTGTGCAGAACCCCTGTCTGAGAGACTTTTTCATTTCTGCAACATTCGTGGCCTTTCCTTCATCTCTCTGTTGAACACCACCTCTCATCCTCTAAATCTCACCTTCTTTTCCTTACTGAGACCCAGCTATCTAATGCAACTGATAGGAAACCCGTCTCTGTACCTTACTGCATTCTCTATACTCATTTCAAAGCCAATGGTGGCTGCTGTGTGGATGTATGCAACAATACCTGTGGCTTGTTCTCATGTTCCTGAACTTGAATCTTCTGAATTTTCTAATCTCTGGGTTTGGGTATCCTGTCATTGACTAAATATATCTGTGCTGTTTACTTATCCCCTAATTCTACTGATTATGAGAAAATTCTTCGACTATCTTAATTCTAAAATGGCACACATTTAATCAATTTCTCCTTTCTCTGAAATCTCCATACTTCGTGATTTAAATATTTACCACCACCTTTGGCTCTCCTCTCCTTTCACTGATCCACCTGGTGAACAAGGCTACTTCTTTTCTAATATTAATACCGACAGCAGCTTGTGCAGCACCCTAGCCCGTAATGCTGACCACCTTTGAGAGAATTCCAACATACCTGACGTCTTCCTTGCAACTAATCCTTCTGTTTATGCTGTTAATCTTTTGTCTCTGTTAGGCTCCTCTGATCACAACCTTATCACCTTAACCTGTCCTATCACTCTAGTAAGACCTGTGGACCTTCTCAATAAACAGCAGCTGTGGTGCTTTGGAGCTGCTGATTGACAGTCCTTCAGGCAGTACGTCTCTGATTTTCCGTGGAATGATTATTGCTTCCATGGCTGAAAGGCATGATACTGTGCCTTGTGCATTATGGAGGGTATTCTCTTGGGCATGGAAACATACATTCCTTTCTAATATCCTGTGACTAATCCAAAAAAAAATAATAATAATAATCACGCTTGTTTTAATGCTGTCCACAAAAAGGAGAATGCCCACAAAAGGTACCAGAGCCAACCCATCCCTGAATCTCATCTGTTTTTATGTTTCTGCCCGGAGTTGTGCTAGGTCTGTTCTTCACTCTGCTAAAAATAATTTCATTTGTACTAAATACTCTGAAGTCTCGCATCCAAATTCTTCCCGCTCCTGGCACCTTGCAAAATCTTTCTAACAACTTTATGTCATCATCCTTCCCTCCTCTTTTCTATTCTGATGGTCTGTAGCTATTTGTTCTACTGATAAGACAGAACTCTTCGCACTGACTTTCTCCTCCAATTTCATCTTAGATGATTCTGGTGTTGTTCCTCCATCATCCCCCCCCCCCCGAGTCCCTCATGGCTGCCATTAAAATTTCAATTAATATATTTTCTGCCACCATAGGTCTCAGTACTAACAAGGCATATTGGCCTGATGGGGTCCTTACTGTTGTTCTGAAGAACTGTGTTTTTGTGCTTACACCCTGCCGATGTAAACTTTTTCGCCTTTCTCTGTCAACTTGTACCTTTCCTTCTTGCTGGAAGTATGCTCTCATTTAGCCTGTCCCAAAGCAAGGTAACCATTCCCAGCCCTCTAACTATCGCCCAGTTGCTTTAACATCATGTATTTTAAAAGTCTTCGAGTCTGTTGTTAGAGAAAAAAAAATTAAAGCACCTTCCCTATCACAACACTCTTTCTGATCGTAAGTATATGGGTTCTGCCAGGGATGCTCCACTGGCAATCTTCTTACCTACGTATCAGACTTTTCAGAATCCTGGTCATCTGCCCTTCAGGACTATGGCGAAAGCTTTGCCACTGAACCTGACATCTCAAAGGCTTTCAAGTCGGGCATAAATCTTTGATTTCCAAATTGCCCTATTACAGTTTCTATCCTTCTATCTGTGTCTTCGTCTCTAGCTTCCTTTTTGGTCATTCTATAACTGCTGTTGTAGATAGCTACTGTTCTTTTCCTAGAGTTATCAATAGTACTGCTCCCCAGGGCTCTATCCTATTACCAACTCTGTGTGATTTTTGATGCAGTCATCACCTCACTATGGGCAATTTCCCGGAAATTGCTTATTTTCAAACCTTAATATCTCAGAAAGTATAGCACTTAGGAAAACAAAAACCATATTACTCAGTGACTCGCGCTCTTGCGAATGAAAGTATCCCCAGGTCGGCAGGTCATTGCGTTGATGAGTAGTGACGTGGGGAAGAGAATTAATTTTTAGTGCAAGAATGGGGCGTGTTCGTGCTTCTGCCTGCGGCACCGACTATGGCTTTGCTCTCAACATGATAACCTCTCCACTACTAGATAAACTAGACACTGTTGCATCCAAGGCATGTCTTATGGCACTATCACTGAAACCTTTTCTAGTATCCTTGGAAAGAAGCTTGGAAGGGTGGATGATGCAATTGGCTATAGGCGGCACAGACGAAATCAGACAAATAGGAATCTGAAGACATCATTGTATGCCTGTCAAAAGCACAGAACAGACTGACTCTCGCCTGTGTGCGATGGAGAGATTCCCCCCCTGCCCTTTGGTGCCGAGATGAAATGCCGGCAGGTTCAAGTGGTGACTGGAAGACACTTGTGTGTACAGCCACTACCCGGCAGCCATGCAGCACCCCAATTGTGAAGTGTATAGATGTTACCTAGTGGATAGGGGTTAAATTCGTCAATGACCCTCTAAGCTACCCTATCCACTCATACGCTGATGACTCCACTCTTTCACCTTTCCATTTGCCTCCCGCAGCGTCCATCTCAGTAGTTACTTCAACAAACAAGGGATGAGGCTATGACACACCTACTCTCTGAATTGGCTCATATCTCTGATTGTGACATATGTAACCTTGTTGTTTTAACCCATTAACCGCAGGGCATCACTTTCGTGATGCTTGGGAGCAAGGGATCATACCGCAGGGCGTCACTTTTGTGATTCTGTGTTATTTTGAATTCGCCCGGGCTTTCAAGTGGTGCCTTGTATCATCTGTCAGTACTGCAAATGTCCAGCACTAGTCAGCACTCCTAATCTCATTTGTACTCCCATCCATTGTTGACAATTTAGCCATTTCTCCCCGTTCTTGACTCCCCTCCATTACCCTATCCTCTCGCCTGCCCGGCCTTGCTACACTAAGTAAATCTTCCCTGGAATTTTTCACTGGTTTCATCCATTGAAATAAGCCCTATGCCCTATTCTTATACCAAATAATATATACAAGAAAGAAATAAGGTAAGTGAGAGTGCCATACACCTAGAATTGGCTAATTATCACCTGACAACACCTCACGTGCACTCGTTTGCTAATTTTCGCTGTTTATTTCCCCTTGAAATATGCCGTATAATCTATTTTCATAATAAAAATATATATAAGAAAGGAAGGGAGAAGTCTAAGTGATATTTACATTCACCTGGAACTACCTAATTATTGCAGGCCACCACACTGTATTCTACGCTAAGTAAATCTTCCCTGGAATTTTCCACTGATTTCATCCATTGAAATAAGCCTTATGCCCTATTCTTATACCAAATAATGTATACAAAAAAGAAATAAGGTAATTGATAGTGCCATACACCTGGAATTGGCTAATTATCACCTGACAACGCCTCATGTGCACTTGTTCGCTAATTTTCGCTGTTTACTTCCCCTTGAAATATGCCATATAATCTATTTTCGTAATAAATATACATATAAGGAGGGAAGGGAGAAGCCTAAGTGATATTTACATTCACCTGGAACTACCTAATTTATTATGTATGGTCTTGGTTTCCTGCCAATCGTTTCACTGCTATATATTAGCAGGCCTCACAAGGCTAAAGTTGGTCGTATTGCACTCACCCAAGCCAGGCGGCAGGAAGCCACCACTATCAGTTCACTGTCATCTTTCAAGGTGAAGGTATGTCTGATTTGCTCCTGCTAACTTCCGCCGCTTTTTAGCCCACAAAAGGCCCTGTGACCTTTATCCCCTACTAAACCTCGTGTGGAAAGAGGTAAAGGGCTGACAATTGATAAAAGAGTGACTACGATCTTTCTTTTGAGTAAAACAGTGCAAGTGGAATTGTAAATAATGTGTAAACAGCAAGTGAAAGCAATGAATGTAAATATACGTGAACAGTGGAAAATAGTTTTATAAGTTACTTCAAGTGACAGTGCATAACACAGTGTAAATAAAATAGAAATGTAAATAACGTAAATAAAATAGAGAACGTAAATAGAAATGTAAATGATAGTATCATAAGAATACGAGTATATACACTAGGAGTAATGAAAATGAAAGTTTCATTCTAGCATGTATGAATACTATGAGTTATGAGAGTGAAGGTGAAAGTGACATTCACTCTCAATGCTAGTATACAGGACAGGTGAATGCTATATATTTTACTGAAAGAAATTGAATGCCTACAGTGACAATGAACTACTATTACTGAAGGAAACTTATGGATAAAGACTGTAGATATATATTTAATGTTATATAGTAATAGAAATATAAACTGTGAGTGTTTTTATGAATAATAAATGACAGAACACCAGCGGCGAACTAGCGCAAGTGGGAAGGTCATACGCCCTTGTAATTTTCATTGCTTACACAGTTTTTTTTTTTTTTTGAGTATGGATTCCAAACTATTTGAGAATCATAGAATAGTGTTTCTAGTGATAATATCAGACTGTGGTAATCATATTACGGGTTGTTGGGAAGTGTAAAGTGGAGACTTTGTTACCCAACTTCAGAGGTCTCCACAAGTCCTATGGTACTCGATGAAGGCTCAACAAACACCCCAGGAGAAAGCTGAAGGTATGTGCCATAAGCATATATGATTTTAATATTCTAGGACTAATAACTGATTTTTGGCAAATATTTTTAGAGAGTCTATCGAAGCGCGAATATGCCCGCGGGAGCCGCAAGAAAAAGCAAAACAAGCCCGCAGTTAAAGGGTTAAAAGTATTAAAAATTCATTTCTTACATCTTTCAACTCAACAAAATCTTCCACAGGACTATGTTATAATTTTTTTTCAGTATCCAGCTCAATCCTCCATCATCTTTAAACACACTTGGGGTTTCATTCTCTCGGGATTTATCATGGAAAGAACATATTGCCCACCTTGTAAAATCTGATTCCAAGAGATTAGGTGTGCTAAGCTGACTCCATGTTTTCTTTAACCATGTACAGTTGCTGACTTTATACTGTACATAGGTATTATTTGCCCCAGTGTAGCGTACAACTCTCATGTGTTGCAAGGCTCCCCACATACAGCTCTTCTCAACAAGGTGGAGTCTAAGGGTTTACATCTCATTAACTCTCCTTTTGCTGGCTTCCTTCAACCCCTCTCTCTCCGCCACACTATTGCATCTTTATCTCTTTGCTGTTGCTGTTTCAATGGCCACTGCTCCTCTGCACTGTCTGCATGCATCCTTCCACGACAGCGGATGCGTAGCACCTGTCTAGCAACAAATTATCATCCCTTTTTTGTCCAATTCTCTAATGCTAATGTTGACTGGTACTCCCAGTCCTTCATGTATGGAACTGGTCAACTCTGGAACTGTCTCTCTCTGCCTCTATTTCCTCTGCCTATGATCTCAAGTCTTTCAGACGCAGTGTATCCAGGCACCTCAAAATGAGCGGATCTTGAATTTAGCTCTCTGAAATCTCGTTTTTTTTTTTTTTTTTTTTTTTTTCTGGAGGGAACAATCTTGTGAGCTCCTTGCCTTTGATTCTTTGTTTCTTGCGTAAGAAAAAAACAATATATTACACACACACACACACACACACACACACATATATATATATATACATATATATATATATATATATATATATATATATATATATATGGAAAAAAAAAATGGAGAAGCATGTATGTGAAAATTTGGAGTGGGAGAAAGGAACGAAAGAGGAGAAACGCTGGTAAACTTTGCAGAAATGTTTAACATGAGAATACTGAACACATTCTTTCACAAAAGAACAGGGAGAAAGTGGACCTGGAGAAGCTCAAATGGAGAAACAAAGAATGAAATCGACTTCATTATAGCAAATAAGAATAACACAATCACAAATGTCACAGTTGTCAACAAAGTAAATATTGGATGTGACCATAGAATGGTGGGTTGCACAGCCAGATTCAATTTCAAAAGTGAAAGAAAGAAGATGATTAAAGACAAAAAGATATGCCCAATAAAAGTCAGCGAAAACAAAGCAGCTTTTCAGTTGGAAATAAGGAACAGATTTCAGGCTCTCAGTAATGCTGAATGACAAACTAACAAAAGTGCTAAAAGAATCAGCGGAGGTAGTAGGAAAACCTAATACAACCAAAGCCGGGAAGTATTCAGAGAAGACACTTGAGCTTATGAAAAAAAGAAAGGTAATGAAAGAAAAACAAAGACAGATGAAATAGAACGAGCGGAATTAAACAAGCTTATCAACAAAAGATAAAGAGAAGAAAAAAGAAAGAGAAACATGGAACAAATCAAAGAAACCATCAAAAAAGGAAAATGTCTGAAACAGGTCCGAAAAAAAATGGCACTTGGAAAGCAACAAATTACATCACTAAAAGACAAAAACGGTGAAGCCATTAAATGCAGAGATATGATGCTGAAGAGAGTTGAAGAATTTTACAAAGAACTGTATGCATCAAAGACAGTAGTACCAATAGCTAACTTTTCTGTTGACACAAGTGAAATACTTGAGGTAACACCAGACAAAGTAAATATTTCTCTTAATAATATGAAAAGAGGGAAGGCTCCGGGAGAAGATGGAATAATAGCAGATTTACTGTTGGATGCAGGAGCAGAAGTACAAAATAGGCTTGCTCACTTATTTACCCAATGTATAAAACAGAAGAAAATTCCCAAAACATGGTGTAATGCAATTGTTATTCTACTTTATAAAAAAAAAAAAAAAAAAAGGCGACTCAAAAGACCTTAGTAACTATAGACCCATTAGCTTGCTATCAGTCATTTACAAACTTTTCACTAAAGTTCTTACAAACAGAATAGCTACAAATTTGGAGGAAAACCAACCTCGTGAACAGGCAGGATTCCGAAGCGGGTACTCGATTACTGATCATCTGCACACAATGAATCAGCTAATTGAGAAAACTACAGAATATAATAAACCACTGTGCCTAGGTTTTGTTCATTACGAAAAGGCTTTCGACTCAGTGGAGCACATAGCAATTATAAATTCATTGCGAGAACAAGGAGTGAATGAGAACATTGTAAAACTGCTCGAAAACGTTATATAAAGAGGGAACTGCTACAGTTAAACTACATAAGGACTCTGAGAAAATTAAGATTGAGAAGAGCGTGCGTCAGGGAGATACAATTTCACCAAAGTTATTTAGAGCATGCCTAGAAAGTATTTTCAGAAAGCTAGACTGGGAAAACAAAGGAGTAAACATAGATGGAGAAAAGCTAAACCATTTAAGATTTGCAGATGACATTGTCCTAATCTCAGAAACAGCAGAGACATTGCAAGAAATGTTAAATGACCTGAACAGAGAAAGTCTCGAAGTAGGGCTAAAGATGAACCGGAGTAAAACTAATGTTTATTCATCAAACACGAAAGAGTGTCATAAGAATAAGTGGAGAAATTCTTCAAGAAGTTGAGGAGTACAATTACCTGGGACAAATACCAAAATTAACGAAAGATAATGATAGCGAAATAAAAAGACGCATTACCATTGGATGGAAAGCTTTCGGCACACATAGAGACATTATGAAAAATAGCTTGCCAGTTTGTATGAAACGAAAAGTATTTAACGAATGTATAATTCCAGCTATGACGTATGGTTGTGAGACTTGGAAACTGACAAAATCGATGGAAAATAAATAAATTCTTTCTCAGAGAGCAATGGAAAGGTCAATGTTGGGAATATCTTTAAGAGACGGGAAAAGATCAACTTGGGTGAGACAGCAGACTAAAGTCAAAGATATTATAGAAGTTATAAAAGAACAGAAATGGAGGCGGGCAGGCCACGTAGAAAGAACAAGGGATAATCGATGGAGCAAGAGGTTAACTGACTGGACACCAAGAGATGGTAAGCGTAGCAGAAAAAGGTCAGACAGGAGGTGAAGAGATGAGAAAGAGAAATTTGCAGGGAAAACGTGGCAAAGATTGGCTCAGTCAAGGAATTCGTGGAGAAGGTTGGGGGAGGCCTGTGTGTATATATATATATATATATATATATATATATATATATATATATATATATATATATATATATATATATATATATATATATACAGTCAAGTCGCCTATGGCACGGACTACTATGCCGCTGTTTTCTATGACACGGCAAGGTGCCAGAACCAAATAAAATGAACCACGTGCATACAATATCTATGGTGCGGGGGCACGGCAAGGTTTGAAAAGTGCCTCTTGCCTCGGAACCCAGAACCCTACCTCTTCCACTTTAGCACTATTATCGTTGGATATATGTACGTTCAGTATTTTATGTCCTTAAAGCCCTTTATTATTTATTGTTTAGTATTTAATTTGTGTGTAATACATGCATTGACTGATTGCTTGATTGTGTGCCTGTGTAAAGTGGGGGAAAATGGGGAAAAGTTGGGTGAAAGGGATGACTTTGGGCAAACGTCCAGAAACAAATTCCATTTTTCCCATTGGTTTAGTTATTTGTATTGAACGGTTTTCTATGATGCAGGCTTGGCCCAGAAGCAATTAGCCACGCCTTAGGCGACTTGACTGTATATATATATATATATATATATATATATATATATATATATATATATATATATATCTCGTTTTCATTTTTTAAGGCTCCAACATTTTTTTTTTAATGCTAGGAAGAAGGAACCAAAGGCCAAGAGCCAGCAATAACTGTTCCTTCCAAGAGAAAAAATAAAAACAATACAAAAGAGAGCCAAATTCAAAATCTGATCATTTTGAGATGGCTGGACACAATGAGTGTGAAAGACTGGAGATCATAGCAAGCAGGAAATACAGACAGAGGTAGACAGTTCCAGAGTTGACTCTTTGCATAAATGAAGGACTGGGAGTACGGTTAACTCTTCCATTACAGAGTTGGACAGAAAATGGATGAAAGTTGACTGCTAGACGGGTGCTACGCGCCCGTCGTAGAGGTGGAAGAATGCAAGCAGACAGTTCAGAGGAGCAGTGACCATTCAAGCAGCAATAGAAAAGAGATAAAGAGGCAACAGTGCGGTGAAGAGACATATGTCGAAAGCAGCCAGTAAGAGGAGGAGAGTTAATGAGACGAAAAGCCTTTGCCTCCAGCCTATTGAGAAGAGCTGTATGTGGGGACCCTCCCCACACATAGGAGTTGTACTCCGCACAGGAGCGGATAAAATCCGTGTATAGAGTCAACAATTGTGCAGAGGTAAAGAAGGAACAGAGTCGGCTTAGCACACCTAATCTCTCGGATGCAGATTTTACAAGAGATGTAATATGATCTTTCCTAGATAAGTCCCTAATGCATGAAACCCCAGTCATGTTCAAGGATAATGCAGGATTAAGCTGAATATTATTAAACATTTGTGGGTACACCTGTGGAAGATTTTGTTGGGTTGATAAGTGTAAGAACTGCGTCTTTGATGCATTAAAAACAACAAGATTATCTTTACCCCAGTCAGAAATACGGGCCAAGTCAGACATTACGTGTACCATAGCCTCATCCCTTGTTTGTTGAAATAACTGCTGAGATGAACGTTGTGGGAACCGAATGCAAAAGATGATGGGTGGAGTCATCAGCGTATGAGTGGATAGGTTAGATGTACAGCTTAGAAGGTCATTAATGAATAAAAGGAAGAGAGTTGGTGATAGGACAGAGCCCTGAGGAACACCACTGTTGACAGATCTAGGAGAAGAACAATGACCATCTGCAACGGCGGCTATAGTTCAACCAGAAAGGAAGCTATATATGAAGGTACAGATAGAAGGATAGAAACCGTAAGAGGGCAGTTTGGAAATTAAAGATTTATGCCAGACTCGATCGAAAGTCTTTGAGATGTTAAGTGCAATGGCAAAGTTTTTGCCAAAGTCCCGAAAAGATGATGACCAGGAGTCTGAAAGGTAGGTGAGATCACCAGTGGAGCGTCCCTGACCGAACCCATACTGACGATCAGAAAGAAAGTTGTGATAGGAAAGATGCTTTAAAAGTTTTATAATAAGAATTTACTCGAAAACTTTTGAGATACAGGATGTTAAAGCAATTGGACGATAGTTAGAGGGCTGGGAATGGTCACCCTTCTTTGGGACTGGCTGAATGAGAGCAAACTTCCAGCAAGATGGAAAGATACAAGTTGAAAGGCAATGGCGAGAGAGTTTGCCTAGGCAGGGTGTAGGCACAGAAGCACATTTCTTGAGAACAACAGGAGGGGCTCCATCAGGCCCATATGCCTTGTTAGTATTGAGGCCTGTGATGGCAGAAAATATATCAGCTGATGAAATTTTGATGTAGTCATGAGGAAGTTGGAGGGGGGAAGTGATGGAGGAACACCATCGGAATCGTTTAACCCGCCCCATCCCGATGTTTTCTGGGCAGTGGTACGCCCCAGTCCCGACATTTTTGGACCTTTTTTTTTTTGGCTCAGACATCCGCTTTTGGTGAGAAACATCGAAAATTCATAGAGAAATCGTTCACCTGAGGTTTAAGATACTCGATTTAGGTTCGAGTACTTCCTTACCTGACTGGGTTTTCTAACAGGCTGGCACCAAAAAAACTGAGTTCTATGGGAGGGTAACTATTTTATCCACTAATAAACAGTATTTATTTATTTACTTGGTACGAATTTATATGTAGTACAAGAGTATATTGGTTTTCAAACAGTAATATAGGCATTATAAGCATTGTTTCACCCACTAACTCATCACCATTCATGACCTTTTTTTTCCCACATTACCTGATCATCATTTCTGACTGTTTCTTCCTCTAATGCTATGTAAACTTTGTCCTCCACATTGTCATCGATTGGGGAAGCACTCTGGCCCTGAATGTCTTTATTGGCCAGGTCACTGGTAACAGGTGAATTGCCGAGACAATGGCGTGCAGGGGGGGGGGGAGAGGCTATGCGGTGTGAGGCATTGTCCCTGCTTGGCATCTTGTAGAGGAATAGAGGAAGGTGTCCCGTGTATACGTGCCAAAAATCACTCGCGAAAATTGAAAATTGTGCAAATTAGGGACCTTGCAATGTTGCCACATTAATTCACGTCGCTGGGACATGAGTGCACATCATGTGTGGACGTTAATTCACGTCGCCGAGATGGCGCGGGTTAAGGTGGAATTAGAGGAGAAAGTCTGAGTGAAGAGATCTGCTTTAACAGTAGAAGAAATAGCTACAGAACCATCAGAGTAGAAAAGAGGAGGGAAGGATGATGAAGTAAAGTTGTTAGAAAGGTTTTTGGCAAGGTGCCAGAAGGAGCAGGAAGAATTCGAGTTAGAGAGTTGAGAGCATTTAGTACGGATGAAATTATTTTTAGCAAAGCAAAGAACAGACTTAGCACAATTCCAGGCAGAAACGTAAAACAAATGTGATTCAGGGGTGGGTTGGCTCCAGTATCTTTTATAGGCCCTCTCCTTGTTGTGGACAGCATTAGAACAAGCGTGATTAATGAAGGCTTTTTTGCATTGGTCAAAAGATATGAGAAAGGAATGTATGCTTCCATACCCGAGAGAATAACCTCCGTAATGCGCAAGGCACACTGAGATGGCTCCCGGCCATGGAAGCAATAATCATTCCAGGGAAAATCAATGAAGTACTGCCTGAGGGCAGCATACTTGCATGCATCGGTCTTGGTCATCTAATTGTGGCTCTCCATGCTGCTCGATCAATGGCAGTCTCCCTATTCAGTCCCTTAACCCTGTGGTCACACTTAATGACCTCATCCCACGTCTTTCTCGGTCTACCCCTCGCAACCCCACCCCTAGTATTAACCTTTCTTGCCTTCTGCACCCATTTATCATCCTCTATTCTCTCCACATGCCCAAACCACCTTAATCTACTCTTCTCATCACAACACCAATACACTCCAGTCCCATCCTACCTCTCTACTCTTTCATTATAAACCCAGCTTCCCCAAGCCTTGCACGCAGAGATGCACTGCACGTCCACCTAATCATTGTCATTTTTGTACATTAGAACCTGCGAATATCCTCTTCCTTTCCTTTTCAGGTCTCACTACCGTACAGTATTACACTCCTAACATATGCTGCATACAAAGATCCCTTAGCACATAGGGAGAGCCCTGTCAATGTCAGGAGTGGCAACAGCTCCCTGAACGTCTTCCAACCACTTCTCACCCTGACCACAAAGCTACAGTAACTCCAGCCCCACTTCTAGCACATAACATGTCTCCCAAATAACAAAACTCTTCCACCCACTCAAGAGACTCACAAGCAAATCCTATCCTTTTACGCCTGATCATTTCCACCTGCTCCTCCCCCCCCCACATGCCGCACACATAAAATCAGCATTATCTCGCAATCTACCTGTAATATCACTACATCTCTTATGTACCCACTTATCACAAACACTGCACAAGATGAAATTCCTTCCCACTCCATTGTGGCAAATTGCATATGGCCACTCTCCCTCTTCTTTGACAGTACCGCCACCAACCCTTGATATCATCACTTTTGTTTTATCTGAATTTACTCTTAAGCCCTTGTGCCCCATACCATCTTCCACTTCATAAATCTTTCCTCCACCTCCCTTTCATTCTCAGTAATCAACAGCAAATCATCAGCATTTCTGAAGTCATGTGAGAGGGACCATGATAGACAACAAGGGAATCAAAACTCATCCCTGATGCAGACCAACATTCACGGAAAACTCATCATTCAAATTTCCATTCACTCTTACCTGGGTGCGAGCACCCACATACATGGCCATAACCACCCTAATTGGCCACTCCTCCATCCCAAGCATTCTCATTGCCCTTTTCGTCACCTCTCTAGGGACTCTGTCAAAGGCCTTCTTCAAATCAACAAAAACTAAGTACAGTTCCCTTTTGTTTCCTATATATTTTTCCTGAAGCTGTCGAACAAGGAATATGGCATGAGTGGTCCCCCTGCCTGGCATAAACCTAAATTGCATCTGATCAATGTTCATTCTTTCTTTAATCATACTTTCCAGAACTCTCTCCATTACCTTCATTATCTGATACAAAAGCTTTATACCTCTATAATTTCCTCTTTCCAGGGCGTCACCCTTCCCTTATACACATTTACAATTACTCTCTTCAGCCAATCATCAGCGACAACGTACTCATATATAATCACATTTATCAGGTCAGCAACTAACCTCACTCCTATATCTCCTGGGGCCTTCAACATTTCAGCAGTCAACCTAGAAGCACCTGCTACCTTGCCTACCTGCATCCTGCCTATTGGCTAACTCACGGTAGCAGCGTCAATCAAAGGCCAAACACTGGATCTGCTGGCTCCAAACCTTCCCTGTCCCAGTCAAACTCCTCACTGAACAACCAGCTATAATGCTTTCTCCATGACTCTTTAATATCCCCACTGGTCACCACTACCCTTCTTTCATCATTCTTCACACACTGTTTACCTATAATATCCCGATTATCCCTCTTCACTTGATTTGCCACCTTGAATATCATTTTCTTCCTTTCCACACGATTTAGGTTATCAAGTAAAAGTCTGTGACTCAGGCTTCGTCCTGTATACCCCTCTTCTAGCCCTACGCTTGGCAGCCGAGTGTTCCTGTTTGTTACCACCCTTCTTCCATTCCTGGAAAAGCATTTTTTTCTCCTTTACTGCAGCTTCTACACCCTCATCCCACCACCAAGTTACTTTATGTCTTGGTGGGCCACTTGTCCAACTGCATACTGCATCCGTAACTCTAAAGAGTTTGTTCTTGAGGGCTCCATACTGTTCATTAGTGCCTCTGTCAATGGCTTCCTGTTCAGCCACCCCTCTCCTCATCTCGCTATGGAAAGCATCCCTTACTGCTTAGTTTTCCAGCCTCCATATTTTCCTCCTAGGTACATACTGTAAGTCCTCTTTTCATCACTCATTCTTTAAGCACCATGTCACATGTTAATAATTTGTGCATAGACTCCTCCCTCCCATATAATTTTAACATCCCCACTAACCTCCTATCAGCCCTCCTGACCATAAAATAATTATCTGACTGCTATTTCCCCCAGACTTGTAAGTAATCAAGCTACTCTCTCTTTTCCTAAAATGTGTGTTGCACACAATCATGTTCATTGCCTCCCGAAACTCGAGTATCCTTTCCCCTTCCTCATTTTTTGTACCATATGCACATCCCCCATGTACTTCTTCATATCCTTGAGCTGCTTCACCTACATGACCATTTAAGTCCCCTCCCAAATTCACTATGTCATCATCCCCCATATCACCTACTACATGTATTAAGTCATCCCAAAATGTATCCTTCTTTACCGCATCCAAGCCTGCCTGTGAAGCATATGCCAATATAATTGCAAACATCATTCCACCCAACAAAATTTTCACTACTACTATCCTATCACTTACTCTCATAACATTCATAACATATTCCACCCATTTCTCCACAACCAACACACCCACACCCTCATATCCGTGTGCCCCCCCTTGCCAAAACAACTTATAGTAGCAATCCTTCCCAACAATCTTTCTGGCTGATCCACCCTTGTACCGGACTTGCTGCAAACATCCCACATCCACCAACCTCCTAGTGAATGCCTCAACAACTTCCCCCACCCTATACCTTGAACTTCCTACATTCTATGAACCCTCTCGCATCCTCCTGGGTGATTTAACCCGAGGCGTCCCGACAACATATGGATTCGTCACCACGTTTTGTCACGGTGACACCTGACGATGTATCCATACTTTTTGCAATTGCGAGGTCTGTCATTGGCATACTTTTCAAGTTTCAAGGGTGATTTTTGGTAGGCATAAAAGCGGAGGTTTTAGTAAAAAAAAAAAAAAATCGAAAATCTGCCGGGATTGGGGGGGATCATTGGTGAAAAATCTGTCGAGATGCAGCGGGTTAATGTCCTCAAGCTTGCTTTGAAGCTTATTCTTGTACTTGGTCATAGTTGGCAATAATAAAAAGGGAAAGACATACCACAGGCCCCACCCACTGCACAGTCCCAGGTCCAGGCAATGGATCTGTGACCCCTAGCCCACCAGTCTTACCAGTGGCTGTGGTAGTGGCTGCAGGGGACCCTGCCAGGACAGTTAAAGGGACACCCTCCACACATGCCTTGGTTCTGTAACTGCCCTGCCATTATGCATCCACTGATAGGACAGTCTCCTAGGGCGCTACTCCCAGGTTCGGATCCCTCTCTATTGAGCGGAAGCGGCAGCCTGAGAACTGCAGTGCCCTGTGCCCTCTAGCACAGGTTCGAGCCTCATCTCACTCCGGACCCACGATCTATGCAGGAGGAACCCTCGTCACACCTCCCCTCAAAAGTCTGCCACTAGGTAGCAATGGCAAAGTTCTCTGGCCGTCTACCCTTGCTGGCGTCAACCCATGTAATGTAGTGGAGTACATTGTGTGATATGTAAAGCGCATATAGTGTAGTGCATAATATAGTTAGAGGAAATGTTTGGGAGAGTATGCTGGTCTACTCTCCATGTTAGTGTCACATTGAAAAGGTCAGCAAAGGGGGATGGTTAGGTAGCTAGTGGAACAGGAGCTGCAGCTCTCTCTATTACAGACATTCTCCCTCCCCTCGGGAGCACCACCCTCTTCAGCTGTTGCCACATTTTGTTTGTTTGTTTATCCTTCAGTCTCATACAAACCAAAGGCCAGAGACCCTCAGATCCATCTATATTTTCTGAATCAGGGTGACCCAGGCATGGTTTTGGGGGGGGGGGCAAAATTCAGATCTGGGTCATTTGACGTCACCAGTAGAGTTCGCCTTTTAGGTCCAGGCAATGCCGGGTACCCCTGTAGCCCAATTTTTGGCATGGAGACTCACATGACCTCCAGTTCGGACATACGTGGTCTTTCCTCTAATGCAGTGGTTCTTAAACTTTCTCGTGCAGTGGACCCATTTTATTAACCTCTTCTTTACCGAAAATGTGTTTTGATGTACCCCCGTTCATCGCCAGTAAACACCCGTGAGACACCGGAACCGCTACCGTGGTATGCTGGTACACCCTCTAATGAATGGCAGCACATGGGCCTCAGGGTAGCCCGGTAAAGCTGTTTCTGAGGACCTCGTGTTAGCAACAGCTCTGTGTTTTGACGACAAAGACTGTGATGAAGTTTTGACGAATTCTGACATCATAAGATACGTCATGACTGAGTTGCGGTGGCAACAATGGCTTGCTCACTCATCTGTGATGTAACCTCTTTTAGATCAATCATTATTTTGTTTAGAATTTCTGCTACAGATATCGTACTATATTTTCTGCTGACATACGGCAAAATTTACAACCCGTGGCCTGCCTGAGAGAGTCAGTTACCACGCACTTGACCACGAGAGGGGGTGTATAGGATATTTTTCTCTCATGGCATCTCTGGCAAATTCCGATAGTGACGAGTTTATTCCTCATGAGGATACTTATTTAGATGTATCAGATGATGATGCAGCAGTGTCTGATGTGTCAGTAGATGACTGTGATCCTGAAAATAACAGTGAAGTTGATGTGAGTGAGGAAGGAGGAGGAAAATAGTAGCAAGCTTAGTAACGCTGCACTCTCAGCAACAAGTGAGTCAAGGTCGTCATCACCATCACGTGTGTCCACATACTTCATGCTTAGCTTACAAGGTAAATAAATAAGCCATCCATCTGTGCAGGACATTTTTTTCAAGCCAGTTTGTACAGTAGTTACCTGGGTAACAGTACTTCAGCATAAGATATGTAAACTTATATACCATAATGATTTATTTAATAATATTTTTTTATTACCAACATCATGCTGGGTTTATGTGATCATCAGTATACGAACAAATAAAAAAGAGTGAATGGTTTCAACATGGCAAAAAATATACACTACCGCTCACACTACGGGAGGGGGAGCTATCAGGTCAGTATGGGGGGTAAATGTAATGTTTACATTTGGGGGAGGGGTCGGTAAAGAAGGGGTTAAAATTAATCATGTGGTGGACCCTTAACCTGTCACGTCCCGAGCTATTTCACACCTCCGATACTCCCCAATCCCGAGCTATTTTGGAAACTTTTTTTTTGGCTAAAACCTCAACGAAAATTCATAGAGAAATCGCTCACCTGAGGTTTAAAATACTCGATACAGGTAGCAGTACCTCCTTACCTTACCGGGATTTCTATCAGGCTGGCTCCAAAGAAAACGAGTTCTATGGGAGGGTAACTATTCCACACTACTCATAAACGGTATTTATTTATTTATTTGGTACGAATTTATATGTAGTTCAAGAGAATATTGGTTTTCAAACAGTAATATAGGCATTATAAGCATTGTTTCACTCACTAACTCATCACCATTTCTGACCTTCTTTTGCCACATTACCTGATCATCATTTCTGACTGCTTCTTCCTCTAATGCTATGTAAACTTTGTCCTCCACATTGTCATCGATTGGGGAATCACTCTGGCCCTGAATATCTTTATTGGCGAGGTCACTGGTAACAGGTGAATTGCCAAGACAATGGCGTGCAGAGGTGGTGGGGAGGTTATGCAGTGTAAGGCATTGTCCCTTCCTGGCATCTTGCAGAGGAATAGAGGAAAGTGTTCTGTGTATACGTACGAAAAATCACGCTTGAAAATTGAAAACTTTGCAAATTATGAACCTTGCAATTGCGCGACGTACCAGTACGTCGACAGGACTAGCTGTGACAAAATGTTGCAACATACCCATATGTCGATGAGATGCCTCGGGTTAATAATGAGTAGATTTCCCTCCTACCTCTTGAGTTTAAAGGTGGTTGTAGGCTATAATATACTAAAATTGTTACTGAATTATTTATTAATGGCATAACTTGAACATAACTGTTCAAATATTACTTCACATAACTGTCATAACATTATTAATTTTACAATTTATTACATGTTTTATCTTATACTGAAATTAGCCTGCAGACCCCTTGGAACATTCCACAGACCCCTGGGGGCCCACAGACCACACTTTAAGAGACACTGCTCTAACTTTCTCTCTGTTGAACACCACCTCTCCTCCACCTCACCTTCTCTTCTTAACAGAGACTCAGCTGTCTGAGGCAACTGACAGCAAACCCTTTTCTGTATCCTCCTACCTTCTCTATACTCATTTCAAAGCCAAAGGTGGCTGTTGTGTATATGTACGCAACTATCTATCTTGCTCTCGTGTTCCTGAACTTGATCCTTCTGAATTCTCTACTCTGGCTTCGGCTCTCCTGTCATTCTCTGACTAGATACTTATCTCCTAATTCTACTAACAAAAATTCTTCAACTATCTTACTTCTACGATGGAACACATTCTAGCCATTTTCTCCTTTCTCTGAAATATCCATTCTAGGAGATTTCAATGTTCACCACCACCTTTGGCTCACCTCTCCTTTCACTGATCCACCTGGTGAACAAACCTACATCTTTCTATCCTTAATGACCTAGAGCAGCTCGTACAGCACCATACCCGTATCCCTGACCGCCTTGGAGAGAGCTCCAACATGACCTCTTCCTTACAACTAATCCTTCTGCTTACAATGTTAACCTTTTCTCTCCAATGGGCCCTCCAATCATAATCTTATTACCCTACCTTGTCCTATTGCTCCGGTACAGCCTCTGGGCCCTCCAAGGAAACGTTGTCTGTGGCACTTTGGAGCTGCAGATTGGGAGGCCTGCGGCTGGTATTCTTTGATTTACAGTAGAATGAATATTACTTCCATGGCAGGGAGCCATCTGAGTGTGCCTTGCAAATTACGGAGGTTATTCTCTCGGACATGGAAGCATACATTTCTTTCTCATATCCTTTGACTAATGCAAGAAAGTCTTGGTTTAATCACGCTTGTTCTAATGCTGTCCACAACCAATAAAAAGTACCAGAGCCTACCCACCCCTGAATGACATCTTTTTTATATTTCTGCCTGGAATCGTGCTAAGTCTGTTCTTCGCTCTGCTAAAAATAATTTCATCAGTACTAAATGCTCTCAGCTCTCCAACTCGAATTCTTCCCACTCCTTCTGGCACCTTGCCAAAAACCTTTCTAACACCTTTACATCATCATCCTTCCCTCCTCTTTTCTACTCTGATGGTTCTGTAGCTATTCTTCTACTGATAAAGCAGATCGCTTCACTCAGACTTTCTCCTCTAATTCCACCTTAAACGATTCCGGTGCTGTTCCTCCATTACTTCCCTCCTCTGACTTCCTCATGGCTGACATTTCTTCAGTTGATGTATTTTCTGCCATCACTGGCTGCAATACTAACAAGGCATATGGGCCTGATGGAGTCCTTCCTGTTGTCCTCAAGAAATGTGCTTCTGTGCTTACACCCTGCCTAGGCAAACTCTTGCACCTTTGTCTTTCAACTTGTACCTTTCCTTCTTGCTGGAAGTTTGCTCTCATTCAGCCAGTCCCAAAGAAGGGTGACCATTCCCAACCCTCTAACTATCGTCCAATTGCTTTAACATCATGTGTCTCAGAAGTTTTCGAGTCTGTTCTTAACATGAAAATTTTAAAGCATCTTTCCTGTCACAACCTTCTTTCTGATCGTCAGTATGGGTTCCGTCAGGGACGCCCCACTGGTTATCTTCTCACCTTCCTTTCAGACTCCTGGTCATCGTCCTTTCGGGAATTTGGCGAAAGCTTTGCCATTGTACTTGACATCTCAAAGGCTTTCGATCGAGTCTGGCATAAATCTTTAATTTCCAAACTGTCCTCTTACGGTTTCTATCCTTCTATTTGTGCCTTCAACTATGGCTTCCTTTCTGGTCGTTCCATAGCTGCTGTTGTAGACGGCCATCGTTCTTCTCCTAGATCTATCAACAGTGGTGTTCCTCAGGACTCTGCCTTATCACCATTTCTCTTTCTTTTGTTCATCAATGATCTTCTAAGCTGTACATCTAACCCTATCCACTCGTACACTAATGATTCCACACTTCACCTTTCCATTTGGTTTCCGCAATGTCCATCTCAGCAGTTACTTCAACTAACAAGGGATGAGGCTATGGCTCACCTAATGTCCGACTTGGCTCGTATCTCTGATTGGGGTAAAAATAATCTTGTTTTTTTTTTTTTATGCATCCAAAACTCAGTTTTTACACCTACCAACCCGTCAAAATCTTCCACAGGAGTACCCACTAAAGTTTATTAATATCCATCTCAATCCTGTGTCATCCTTCAACATACTTGGTTTCATTCACTCGGGACTTATCTTGGAAAGATCATATTGCAACTCTTGTAAAATCTGCTTCCAAGAGATTAGGTGTGCTAAACCCACTCCGTGCCTTCTTCACCACTGCACAGTTGTTGACTTTATACACAGGTTTTATTCGCTCCTGTTTAGAGTACAACTCTCATGTGTGGGGAGGCTCCCCACATACAGCTCTTCTGAATAGGGTGGAGAGTCTCATCAACTCTCCCTCTCTTACTGGCTCCCTTTAACCTTTGTCTCCTCGCCGCACTGTTGTATCTTAATTCATTTTGTATCACTACTTCAATGGTCACTGCTTCTCTGAACTGTCTGCTTGCATCCCTCCACCTCTACAATGAGTGCGTAGCACCCGTCTAGCAACAAATTCTCATCCATTTTCTGTCCAACTCTCTAATGCAAGAGTTAACCGTTACTCCCAGTCCTTCATTTATGCAACAGGTCAACTCTGGAACTGTCTCCCTCTGTTAGCTATGATCTCCTGTCTTTCAAACGCAGTGTGTCCAGGCATGTCGAAATGAACGGATCTTGAATTTGGCTCTCTTTTGTATTGCTTTTGTTTTTTTCTTGGAAGGAACTGTTTTGCGGGCCCAGCCTCCGGTTCCCTCCTCTTCGCACTAAAAAAAAAAAAAATGCTTTTAGGCTTATCTCCGAGGTCATTTGAGGTTAACAGTTGGAGGTCATTTGAGGTCACTGGTAATACATGCTCGAACGACTGGACCAAGCAGCCCAATTTTGACATGCAGACTTACATGACCCGCAGTTCGGACTTGGTCTATGTGAGGTTGACCTCCGAGGTCATTTGAGGTCACCAGTCGGAGGTCATCTGAGGTCACCGTTAATACATGCTAGAATGACTGGACACAGTAGCTCAATTTTGGCTTGGAGACACACGACCTCCAGTTCGGGCATAGGCTATGTGAGGTTGACCTCCAAGGTCATTTGAGGTTATCAGTCGGAGGTCATTTGAGGTAAACAAGCGAGCACAAATACTGTGCGTCAGTCTGCAAAAGCTGAAATAGAAAGTTCCTGGACCTCTTATAATTCCTCTTCCAAAGCATAAGAGGGTATAAGAGGTACAGACGCCAGAAGAAGTTCGTTTCCTTTTCCGTGTTTGTAACACTGCTCGATGGAGAGGTATCCCCTCCTCCTCCCTTCCCCATTGTCCCACACTCCCACCCAACCCCCCCCCACTTTTCTCTCCGACCCCATAACCCCACCCGGTACCCTCCATACTCTCGCTCACAGCCAGCTAGGGGTTTCTGTACTTCAAGCACCTCTCTAAGTATGTGTAGTCCGAACAACTAATAAAGGAATATGGTCAGACTCAAATATGAAGTCCGTTTGGGTGGGGCCCGAGAGGGGATTTCCCTCTCTACAGCTCTGCCGCATCAACCCCAGTACCTGTCTCTCTCTCTGTCATACGTCAGCTATTTACTATTTGAAATTGTATATTAAATATTCTGTACTTATTAAATATATTAAATAAGGCTATATAGTGCTATGAATGTGTCGTTATTTAGGATAATAGCAATGATTTGTATAAATTCCACACCACGTGACAATGTCGCTTTCCGACGTTGCCAGAGGTCAAGGACACCCACCTCAGACTACAGGTGACAGGTCATTTCCTCCCTGATCTCCACCCACGATGGCAGCTACTCCGACTCGCTCTCGTGTGCTCCACAGTCGGGAGAAAGAACTTATTTACAATGTGAACAAGTATTTTTTAGAAGAAAAGGCTATTGGAGACTTTATAATTCCACCTTCAGGAGCAGTTGCTCGCACTGCCAAAGCTACCAACGTTAGCGAAAAAACAGTCCAAAGAATCTGCTCAAAATTTAATACAGCTTGTGTGACACAAATGTCACCAGAACAGCCTGTATTCTCATCACCAAAACAGAAGCGCAGTGCAACTGTAACGAATCTCGACGATTTCGACAAGCGTGTGGTCAGAAGAACTGTCCTGGGATTCTATGAAAGGCATGAAATTCCTACATTGCACAAGATTTACGAAGAACTCAAGGAAAACATATCTTTCAACGGAAGCAACGAGTCTCTTCGCAGGATTCTCTTGCAGATGGGCTTCAAATATGCAAAAGTTGATGGCCGAAAGTTCCTTATGGAAAGAAGCAATGTAGCAGCAGCTCGGACCAGATTTTTGAGAGAAATTCGGCAGGTCAAAGTGTCTTCCCAGAACATTGTGTATCTTGACGAAACTTGGGTAAATCAAAATTATACAGTTGGAAAATGCTGGACTGACACTGCATCCCCACAAGCCACTGGAATACAGCAACCGACTGGAAAAGGACGTTGTTTAATTATTGTGCATGCTGGAACGAGAAATGGCTTCATTAACAATGCTGAGTTGATATTTCAAGCAAAAAAAGATGGGGACTACCATAATCAGATGAATTCAACACTTTTTGAAGACTGGTTCAGGAATCAACTAATACCAAACATTTCACCAAACTCTGTAGTTGTTATGGATAACGCTTCCTATCATTCAGTCCAACTTGAAAAAAAAACAACCTCGTCCTGAAGAAAATCGGATATAAGGGACTGGCTTATAAAGAAGGGAGTACGGCCCAGCTTATTTCCATCTTCTTAAAAACACGAGCTGTATGAACTTGCAAAGAAGTTTGATACTGGCACAAAGTATGTAATTGACACAATTGCTGAAGAAGCAGGGCATCGGGTCATAAGATTACCACCGTACCATTGTCAGTACAACCCTATTGAGCTCATTTGGGCTCAGGTGAAGACCTATATAGCCAAGGCAAACACCTTCAAAATGGTTGATCTTAAACGTCTTGCCAAAGAAGCTTTGAATCATGTAACACCGAATAACTGGATGAAAGCAGTGCAGCATGCTGAACAACAGCAAGAAGAAGATTCACAGCAAGACGTAGCAGTCGACCATTTCGTGGATTCATTCTTAATCAACATATCAGAAAGCTCAGATGATGAATTGTCTGATTAAAGATCAGAGAGAGGACTTATGCCTACTGGGGAAACCTCTATAAAAAAAAACGCGCCAAGACTTTTACCTCAGTGGTGGTGTGGAAAAAAGGTCGAAACAATAAACAAAACTTATAAATATATAAAAACTTTCTCAATCAACTGAGAGAGAGAGAGAGAGAGAGAGAGAGAGAGAGAGAGAGAGAGAGAGAGAGGAGGTTTGGCAGAGCTGTAGAGAGGGAAATCCCCGCGCGGGCCCCACCCAAACGGACTTCATATTTGAGTCTGACCATAGTACAGAATATATCATAAACCAAGTTAGGAAAAGGTTTACAACACTGTGTGTGTGTGTGTGTGTGTGTGTGTGTGAGAGAGAGAGAGAGAAAGAGAGAGAGAGAGAGAGAGAGAGAGAAAATAAATCTGCTGTGATTAAATGTTGCGGTAGTAGACACCTCTTTTACACACACACACACACACACACACACACATACACAAACACACACACACACACAGAAAGAGAGAGAGAGAGAGAGAGAGAGAGAGAGAGAGAGAGAGAGAGAGAGAGAGAGAGAATAAATCTGTTGTGATTAAATGTTGCGGTAGTAGACACCTCTTTTACAGAGAGAGAGAGAGAGAGAGAGAAGAGTTACAAGGAAAAGTTAGGATCTTAATGATTATGCAGCCCATACCATGGAGATACTTCTTGTTTGCCTGGGAATGCATATCCAAATCACATTTATTCTAGTGTAAGATCCTGCCGATGAATCCCTTAAACTTCTCTACTGTAGTGTTAACAACGTCCATGTTGAGTCAGTTCCATGTGGAGCAGATCTCGCACGTGAAATTTTTTTTTTACGTAATTCTGCTGGTAAATTTTCTCATTTACAGCTTCCAACCATGGTTGTGTGCCGAGTCCGTGTTAAGAGTAAGCAACTTTCTATGTAATGATTGTGAAACCCATTCAGATTTTAAACACTTTAATGAGCTGACCTTGTGGTCTACGAGTTTCTACTAAAAAAATCCCACAGCCCTCAGGCGAACCTGATACCTTAGTCTCCTGAACTCTTTAAGTCGACGTATGTCTTTTTCAAGCGACCAAAATTCCACAGCAACTCAGGAAATGGCCGTATTAAGGAGATACAGACTGTGAGAACAATCTCTTTATTCCTAGAGAGAGAGAGAGAGAGAGAGAGAGAGAGAGAGAGTAAAATGATGCAAGATGGGGAAGAGAAAGAGGTGGAAAGAAGAGTGAGAAGGAATGGAGGGGAAGAAGAGAATACTGCAAGAAAGAGAGACAGAGAGAGAGAGAGAGAGAGAGAGAGAGAGAGAGAATGGTGAGAACAATCAGGAAAATTACTGATAAAAAAAGTGAGCGACAGGAGAAGCTGAAGCAGTGAAAGAATGTTACAGAAGTGACACAGGGACAGATGCACACACACACACACACACACACACACACACACACACACACACACACTTTCTGAATATTTGTCGACCTGTCTGTCTGTGCCTGTCTGTGTACTGCCCCTCCCCCCCCCTCTCTCTGGATCCTTTGTCTCATCCCCAGTTTCCTTTTCCCTCCTTCCCCTTTCTTTATAGCTATCTTCTCAGTCCCTACCTTCCTCCCTTTCTCTTTCCTTTCCTTCGTCTCTCTCCCTCTCTGTCACTCCCTTCTTACCTCACTCTTCTTTCTCCCTCCCTGTGTCACAACTTTGTCTTACTTTTTTTCATCTGTCACATGTGTTAGAGTAAGGGGAGACTAAATTGAGGTGTTTAAGTGGATGAATGGTATAAATAAGGGAGATATTAGCAAGGTACTTAAAGTGAGCATACAGGATAGAACTAGAAATAATGGTTTCAAACTAGAAAAATTCCGTTTCAGTAAGGAAATCGGTAGAAATTGGTTTGGTAATAGAGTAGTAGACGAATGGAATAAGCTATCTAGTAAAGTAGTTGCTGCCTCTTCCATTGAGAGTTTCAAGCATAGGCTAGATAAGCATATGACTAATGTGGGGTGGATATAGAATAAAGAAAATCTTATAACCAATTTTTTTTTTTCAGGTTACTCTATGATAGTCTCTATTCTCCTTTCACACTTTCCTGTAAAATGTCCACGCCAGTTTTTCTATACGGCGTGGTGTTCTTTCTGACTTTTTCCTGCCGGCTTCGGCTGGAGGGTTTGGAGGGCGGGGGAGAGCCTTCTTCTTTGCTATCCTTATCTCATTCTAGTAGTTCAGTTACTCTTCTAGGAGCTGCCTAGCATGGGCCAACCGGCCTACTGCAGTTATCCTCTCTTCTTATGTTCTTATGTTCTTTTCTTCTCCATTGTTCTTTTCTTTTTTCTTTACTTGTACTAAATCCATTTCCTTCACTGCTTTCTTTCCTCAGTAATAACTGCATGCTTCTTTGTCTCTTTCCTCTCTCCGTCTCTCCCTGTCACACGAAATCTCTTCTTTCATTCCGCTCTTCCCACTCTCTCTCTCTCTCTCTCTCTCTCTCTCTCTCTCTCTCTCTCTCACACACACACACAGTGTTGTAAACCTTTTCCTAACTTGGTTTATGATATATTCTGTATTATTCCTTTATTAGTTGTTCGGACTACACGTAATTAGAGAGGTGCTTGAAGTACAGAAACCCCTACGGCTGGCTCTGAGCGAGAGTATGGAGGGTACCAGGTGGGGTTATGGGGTCGGAGAGAAAAGGGGGGGGTTGGGTGGGAGTGTGGGACCATGAGGAAGGGAGGAAGAGGGGGTAGCTCCCCATCGAGCAGTGTTACAAACATAGAGGTAGGAGTAGGTAGAGGCGGCATAAGGGATTAACCACGGGTAGGTCAGAGTGAGGCCGACAGACCTGACTCGACCAACATGGCGGCGACCCCTTTGACAGCTGTCTGACTTGGTTCTGCTGACCAGGAGCGAGTGTTTTCTTAGTTGCAAACAGAAAAAATGAGGAAGAAAGTAGGTTATGAATGGAAGGAGAAAAGAAAATAGTTAATGAATGAAAAAAAAGGAAGCATTTAAGAACGTATGGTAAAATGAAGGATGGAAGACAGATGATTTAAAATAATATACATCAGCACCTTATGAAAAAAGTTTATATCTATTATTCTATATAATATTCAGCTTGACTTTACTAACTCCAGTCATATACATAATGTACACTTACAAATTATAATTCACTCTAAAGATACTCACCGGTGAAATGGATGGGTCAGATTTCTTATCTCCTCTTTCTTTACACCCAATTGCGGCACAGGTGGTGGGCATTTTTGGAGTCTTAGGTTATTTGATGGTGAGTTACAACTTAGGACAGAACGTCTCACACCCACAGCTGAACTACAACTAAAACCAGAGGTAGAATGAAGTCTACTTTGTTTCTGGCATTCTCCCTGAAGAATACCAGGTGGACACACAGCTGGAGGTATTAAAGGCTTAATAATCTCATGGCCACACCCACGGAGGTAGGATTAGGACCGTTACCTCTATGGGCACAGCCATAGAGGTAGGAGTGCACAGCAATCTTCTTCGTCAAGTAGGTGTTGCCGTGACCTCTTGACTTGACCAATATGGCCGTTTGACAGTTCTCTGGCTTCACCGGAGCCTTCTCACGCCGACTCTACCCTATTCCTACCTCTATGGTTACAAACACCTTAGTCCACGGAAAAGGAAACGAACTTATTCCGACGTCTGTACATAGTCTTTCTGTAGTATATATATATATATATATATATATATATATATATATATATATGTGTGTGTGTGTGTGTGTGTGTGTGTGTGTGTTCTTACCTAATTGTAACTTAAAAGGAATGAGCCCAGCTCGTACTGTTTTGTGTATTAAACCACTTTCATCAAGCATATCCTTAAATTTATGAATTGTTTTGGAACACAATTTCATTCGCTAGTGCATTCCACTGATCAATTGCCCTATTTGGGAAATAGAATGTGTGTGTGTGTGTGTGTGTGTGTGTGTGTGTGTGTGTGTGTGTGTGTGTGTGTGTGTGTGTGTGTGTGTGTGTGTGTGTGTAAGTCGCAAATAAAATGTAGAGGACCACCAAGCTTTCGTCTCTGTTGAAACACATCTCCAGGGTGAAAGAGTGAAAAGAGGCAAGAAGGCAATATATATACAGTCGGGCCAGCAACCAAGAGAGAGGTGCAAAACAACTAATTCATGGGCAGGGTACCCGACTTGACAATATGAGTCAAATTAACCCTCTTGTAGGTGAGGCTGTTCACCTGACCTGGCGTTTCCGGCTAACCATAAAATATTTCCGTGTATATGACTACCTCAGCCATTGATATATATACACGACAATATTTTATGGCTAGCCGGAAACATCTGATCAGGTGTAAAGCCCCATCCACAAGGGGGTAACACGATAGACTGTATTAAGTGGCCACTCATGGATATGTCACAATGTTTCTCTATGTAGGTGAGATGAAATTACAGAGAGAAAAAGAGAAGAAGAAGGAAACAGCGAGGGAAGGGTGGTATCAAACCATTCGTTAATACTGGACAGAGTGACTTTGATGCTCAAAAATATACAGCAATGAGGTACGGTAAAAGAGAGAGAGAGAGAGAGAGAGAGAGAGAGAGAGAGAGCGAGAGAGAGACAGACAGACAGACAGACAGACAGACAGATGTAGAAGATTCAAAATAATTTGTGACTGTTGAATTCAGTTGCTAAACAACTCAGATACACTGAGAAAACAGACTGCAGAGAGAGAGAGAGAGAGAGAGAGAGAGAGAGAGAGAGTTTATGTGAACCATTCCAGATCGTGCAGAACGAAATGGCTATAATCACATGCACGTACCCGTATTGCTTGTAAAGATCAGACGAGGCTAGAGAGAAGGGAGAAAAGAGACGCAGTGTGATAATATAACACTGAAGGAAGTTAAGAATCAAGTAGTTACTCACAGATACACGTCGCCATGCTGCTTGTGAAGATCATCCAGTTGTTCCTCTAAATTCTTGGAGGTGAGAGGGATGTATCCAAACAACGGTAGACCCCATCGTCCTGTTGGATGATCAGATATTATTAAAGTAATTTAACGCTATTTGCTGCTGTTTTAAGTTCTCTTTTTGCAAATTAAGTAAAAAAAAAAAAACAGCAAGACTCCCGTTTAGCATCTTCATATCGGTGGCGTATTTCAGAGTTTATTCTTACTACCACGAAACCGTTTTATTCAACTCTGGGAGACACATCTCGTTATGAAGGGATAAACTGAGACTGTTTCCAGCCTTCTCACTTAGAAATGTATCTCGAAAGCAAAACAAATTCATCTGATGGCAAAAAGCAAAAAACAGAAAATACGTTGTCATCCAGGAGTAAAAGTTGCATCCCTAGGCTAAATATAAAGTAGAATAATCGAATTCTCCCATTTACATATTCACTTGTACCAAAAAATATGGAATAATTTTGGAGCACATTCCTGGCACGTAAGGAAGACTTTATCTTGCTTAAAACTACTCTCTTTCTACTTTGAATGCTGAACCACTGCAAGAGTTTAACATTAAAACATTATACTTATCACAATGAAGACTTGTGGAAGGCATTTGGAACCGATGTACAGTCTGATTCTGTCACTGAATTATAACAAAAGTTTCATACAAGAATATTATCCTGGATACCTAGAAGTGGCAGCAAAAGCATTTAGAGCCATACTATTGTCTCATTTTACCAAAGAGCTGTTACAACCTATTAACATTACGATACTAACCCAGTCACGAAGAAGTGCTGCGGAATTGATTCAAACTGAAGTTATATAGAGATGAAGTATTATCTTATCTGCCACTGAGCTGAGGCCTACTAACACAAGAGGATGGTGTTAGTCACGAAGAAGTGCTATGGAAAGGACGTTGAGCCGCAGAATTGTATTAGCTCGCCACCGAGTTAGGGAAAAATATGCTGAAAAACGACAAAATGCTCCGCCAATATAAGGTGAACGAGGTACTGTACATAGAGCAGGGAGGTGCCGGATTTACTGACAGACTTTCGGTTTAGTCCGTTTTCTCTTGTAACAGGGTTAATTTTTGCTCGAGTAACGCAAGACATGGAAGATTTGCACTTTTTCGTCCTGGTCCTTCTTAAAATGTAAAAGCCCGGGACAATATTTCTTCAGTACTGAATTTATTGAGAAGTACTAAATTCTACATTCTCTTCGTCCGTCCTGCAAAAACAGAGTTGGAACAAGAAGTTAAGCGCATTTTTTTTTTTTTTTTTTTTCAGCTCCGGAATCAAATTACCAACCTCCTCCATCAGTTTTGTGTTCTTTATGGCCGGTTTTCTCCAGTCTCCCTTCATCTATTCTTATTATTATTATTTTTTTTTTACTCTTCCCCTCCCTTGGATTTTTCGCTTTCGGATTCCCAGACGCAGTACAGTCTGTGGCAAAAGTTTGCCGAGTATTTCATCAATTTCTTCCGCTGCAAAATATCCCTTAACTGAGAGAGGCATGGTATACTGCACTATCCATTGGCTGTTCTCCTCAGTATGATATACCAGCGTGGAAAGTGACGGACATGCTCTAAATATAAAGTAAAAGAAGTGGAACAGCATGCTAAGGTGGTCACTGAAAGCACTTTTTTCACATTATGTCATTGCTTTACTGTCAGCACTATTTTTTTTTTTTTAATCGGTAGTTTCCATTCTACCTTTGTTTATCATAATATATTCATTCCTTCTTCTTCAGTGACGTCGTTCTCCTGAGTATTTTGACTTCAACAAATTCTGCTCAATGAGAAAAAGGGATAAACAACGCAAGATATTCATGTTTTCTATGCAGCACAATGGCATCTGTTAAATCTATTCTTGCAAACACGAGACAGTTCTGTTCAGCGCTATTGAAACCTTGTGCAATGGCAAATAAATCAGAAACTGTCAACTATACTCTCTGGGAATTTGCCTCATTATCTCGCTGGTTTCACATTGAGGGTTTCCTGTGTGTGTGTGTGTGTGTGTGTGTGTGTGTGTCGGAGGATGGAGCGGGTTCTGCCTTATTCTCTCTGACTTTAACATATATCAAATACCGTAGTTGTTTCCTATCCTTTGTTTTCAACAGAGCCGTTGCTCTTTTCTATCGTTAGTGACAGATTTGTGAAAGATGTCGTGTAAGGAAGTTTACTGATCATAGAGTAGAACTGGGCGTGATTAGATGGAACAATTACACTGGGAGAATGGATGTGAATAGGGCGATGAAAAATTAATGAGAATCACTTCGAAGTAGGAGAATGTGTGGTCGGCTTATACTGTTGGGTATGGTAAGCGAATGTGTTAAAAACAAATGTATGCAAGTTATAGAAAGAAAAAAAAAACTAACAAATGAGGCAATACGATGCTTTGAGCAGGCTGTGCACTGTTTGGAAATGCAAATAAAAAAGGTTCAACTCTCTTTTACTCTGCTGTCGACGGAATGCTCTCGATCCCACATTCCTCGTATTACGAATTATATTTTTAAGTGTATCGTTTGGACTGTGAAATGGAGCCGAAATAAGATCTGAATAATGAATGAACGGATAACTGGAATATGTCACTGGGCACTTCGTTGATAATTCTCCCATTTTTGAGCTTCTTTTCTTATCTTCCTTAAAATTTCAAAACTCTATATACAGTAGTCCACAGTCCGTCCCTGTCGGAAGTGAACTGAATCCACAGGAGTTTCTGTACAAAAACTCAGCAACGCACAAGTAGACAAGCAACCAAGTACATCGTGCAGTTCAGAATTAATGCACATCAACAATTAATGGGCTGCCGTTCAGAATATTCCTGGATTCATCTCTTATTCTGACCAGAACTGAAATTTTGATACGTCCACCTTAACTTGGCGGAAATTTTCCTCCTTGCAACGTCTTTTGCTTTTCTAAATGTCAGACAATTTGACAGTAGTACTGTTATACAATATAATTCTACCATTTTCCCGTGAACAGAATCATATCCAAATGTTAATCTTTGTTGTAATACACTTGCAGAAGAATGCAATACTACCGACCTGCAACCGTTCCGTAACATTTCGTCGTGTGCAGCATCATAGTTTAGTGTTGATCTTTTGTTACAGTTTAGCAGTTTAAATGGCAATCTGGTAATTTAAGGCTTAGTTAAAGTGGACAGAGTATAGTATGAAATACTACAACGCATTGTTTTCCTCTGACAAAGATCCTCAACTCCTTTCAGCTCAGTTGATGGCCAAGTGTTGCCAGACTGAAGGCACTCTTGGCTACTAAGCAAGGAGATTCATTCCTACCACAAAGCTAAGACTCATCGAATTTCATGTAACCACGATTCGGTATTTAACTTGTAAGAGCAGGTCAATTCTTTCATATGAAAATAAACCAACAAGAATATTGTCAGAGTGTAGATAACAGAACCTCGCTTTCCTTCTTCCTCTTAGCTCCTGTCACTTACCAGTTATCAACACATCCAACCAATACTGATGGCGCAGAAAGAATGCCCTCCCTCATCTCTCTCTCTCTCTCTCTCTCACACACACACACACATACCTGGTGGCAGCCCCTCTGGTTTCTTCAACAGCTGCTTCAATATGACGAGCAGCAGCAGCAGCAACGCGACCTCCACCCACATCTCTAGCACCACACCTGCACCGTCTTGTCTTGTGTTGCCGCTTCCTTTACGCCACCACTGAAACACCACACAGGAAAATAATGGAACACAGGGAATGGCAGTCTTTATTACTGTCCACTTCTCTACGATGACTTATTATTAATTTGTTCTTGGTACGGCCAGACTTAGGAAAGGCCTCCAGTACTGAAGGGGTTAACGAAGCTCTGTTTAGCCCCTGAAGCTTGGGGGGGGGGGGAATTATGAGACAACAAGAACAAAATATATAATGCCTCGTCAGAGTGACGCAGTTAATCCCTTCAGCAAGAGTAGTTTACATTATTTTTTCCTGCAGACAATTGTATTCAATTTACTAAAACTCAGCAGTACTGAACTGGTTCATGAATCTTTTATACAGTGCCTCCAGTTTGAAAATCCTCCTTTACATCGGTAGCAGAAACAAGTCTAAAAGTGTATCATGATAGTGCAGTGGATAATGGAGAAAAATTCTAATGGGAACTACTTGCAACTTCGTCACGAACGGGAAGAATCTTGGAAAAAGTGGCAAACGAGGGCAGTTGCTCATACCTGGGCCGTATTGTTGTACATTTCGAGGGTTTTCGCGCACATCGTCCATACCAGTTTATTTATAATCTCTTGAATATTATTTATGCAATTTACACGACGTTAGACAGACGTACATGATATCCAAAAAAAAACATTACGATATTGTATGCAAAATAGTGTAACTCACTGAAGCAGGAATCCTCTTATGCCACAGTTATATCATTCTTGTCCACGAAAGAATCACAATACAAACAAATCACAAAATAAATCTCTCTCTTGTTAGTCCCTTCAAGATCTCTCTTAAGTTAAAAAAAAAAATAGGTTGGTGAAAGTAAGTATAAATGTGATAATGTGTAGTCATGAACATTAATAGAGTGACAGGGCAACCTGCCACTAGAGGTCAGATTAATAACACATGTCTACCCCCAGCTCCCCCTCCTTACCCCCACCAAGACGTTGATTTGATAGGCGGATGGATCGGAGATATGAAGCGTCACTCACTCTCACATCATGCCGTATGTAATGCTACTTTCATCAATCCTACTATTAGGTGTACTATCAAGTGTACATATCCATTTCCAGTTCCATGACAAGTAATCATATCGAAGTTTTAGCAGATTTCAATACAATGACCCTACTGTACGAGTTTGATTTCCAAATATTTATCCGTGCTCTAAGCGATGTACTAAATCCAAGTTAACAGCAATAAGTTATATTGCCACATAAGTTCCTCTCCTGCCTTGTCATCAGGAGAGGCACATATCCACCCACCTACTCATCCACCTACCCACTCAACACAACCCACCGACCTCACCCAGGTCACTCACCCTGCCAAGCTATCTGGGCGACCCACTCAGCCCACTGATCCCAGCCACCAACCCTGCCAACCCATGAATGCCACCCACGAAGCTCACCCAACAATGCCACTCCACACATTCACTCACTCACCCCAAACCCATCCAGCCACCCAACCCGCCAACCCAAACACCCATCCAGAGAACCCCGGCCATGCAATCGTCTGTTACCCTGGCCCACTCACCGTGCCCACTCACCCTGGTGACCCACTCTGGCCACACATTCCGACGACCTATCTTGCTCATCGACCTCAACCACCCACCCTTCCCACCCACCAATTCCACCACCCTGCTCACCCAACAATGCCATCCATCGCATCTACCCACACAACCCTCCCACCTCTCCCTGAACACTCACCCACACTTCCCCTCCAGCCCACCCTGCTCACCCACCGATCCTATTCATCCACTCCTCTCACCGACCGACCCGCCCATCCACATGCCCAACCACCCATTTTATCCAGCCCCATAAACTCTCCCATCCCATTCACCCATTCGAACCCGACTCATCCACGAAACTCATCCCATCCAACCCTAATGTACTGACTCCTTCCCGACCACCCACATATCCAGTCACTCTCCCATCCAGTCCATCAAAAGCATCCACTCATTAACCCATCTGCCCCTTAAACCCACTCCAAGCCACTCCACACACGACATCCAACCCTCTCCCCACCTTCACCACTGCCCACCCATCTTGGCGATGCACCGAACTACCACACCCACCAGCTCAACCTCAGTAACTCCACCCACCCAACAAACTGACTCCAATAAACACACACACACACACACACACACACACACACACACACACACACACACACACACACACACACACACACACACACACACACACACACACACACACACACACACACACACACACACATACACAGGCGGAGGGGTGGGAAAGGAGGGAGGGAGAGGAGGAAGGATTTGGGGACTGTGAAGAGGGAGGATGATATGTGAAAGTGTCCAGTATTGTTCTAAAAGATGCTTGCACAGTATATTGACTCAAATCTTCGACATACACCTTCTAATTCAGGTATATTATGAATGTATTTCCATCAGGATTCCATTATATGCTATCCAATCTGCAATGGTTATAATGAACAAATACTTTAATAAAATATTAATCACTACTACACTAGTTTCAACAATTTTTGTTGTTATACTGTGTAATAATTAGTCAGCGCTCAAAGAGTAATTAGTAAGACCTGGGGCCACTCCTCCCAGGGGAAAAACAACTAAGGATGATTATGAGGTCCTTGTGAACTACTCTCTCTCTCTCTCTCTCTCTCTCTCTCTCTGTTCATGCGGGCTTCGATTAATATGCCTGACCTGTGTACTATAACCAGTGCCAAACGTTGAGGTTACCCTTCCCTACAAGTACATCACACATGAAATGCATTATACATTATCCTGGATGTGAAGCTAAGCGAAAATGTAACCCAAGTTCATCACCACCACATTCACCACTTGTCCTCTATGCTGTTTAATTTCCCTCTTTAAGGTTAGGTGGTCTCAAGTCTTCAGTATTATTATGTTGGTTTAATGGGGTGACTGCGAGTGAAAATTAAATTTACGTATTAGCGTGATTGGACCTTTTAACTCTTTTCTTCCGGCACTTCGCTGACGATGTTTAATTTGAATATCATTAAGTTCATTTTTAATGCATCCCTAGCAGTAGGACAACACTGCACAAATACTAATTCAGTTTATCATATTATGTAAATGTAATGTCTCTAGAAAATGGGATCCATTCTTCCTCCTTGAGTACTCCCCTTTTTACCATATATATATATATATATATATATATATATATATATATATATATATATATATATATATATATATATATATAGGGAAAAGTTAAAAAGGATACTTATCTATCTATCTATCTATCTATATACTGTATATATATATATATATATACATATTTATATATATATATATATATATATATATATATATATACACCATTATCATCAAATCCTATGTCGCCCCATGGGGAGCACAGGAACCCGGAGCTAGGCAAGATGGTCCTGACATTTAAGATGAGAGTGACCAGCCATACTCATCCCTGATTGGCATTACGTGAGCAATAAACCCCAAACACCCCTTGGATATAAACCTACACAGGCTCAATCCGACTGGAGCACCTTCATTACCCACTAAACCACCAGGCGCCATTATTTGGTTATATGGTTACCACCGAGCGTAGTAAATGGTTTCCTGGTGTACAGGAAACCATTTGGCTTGTCACTCAGTGTAGAGTCACCCATGGGCAGAAGGAGAGGAAGGAATGAAGGAAAGAAAGACAGAAGAGGGAGTATAAATTCACCCGTGGGCAGAAGAAAGAGGAAGATTGAAGGATATATATATATATAGACAGATAGATATAAATAGATAGATAGATAGATAGACAGACAGATATAGATATAGATATATAGATATAGATAGATAGACAGACAGACAGATAGATAAATATATGGATATAACATATCCTTCGTGAGGACTCTATATTTACCTATTCCTCTGTGGATGTGCTAACCCTTCAACCGGCCTTGCACATTCTATTATGGACCTATGTTCCCCCTACTGTGGGATTTAAATTTCGTCATGATGGACTTCGTCTCCAAGGGATATCTTACGTATTCCCATAAAATAATTATTCACCAGTGACCCTGTTAACCCTGTACCCAACCACTCATTACCAACTCATATAATCAGTGCTGTATGTCCTAGCAGCAGCGCCACACGGAAGAACAAGAACCGTTCCACGAGTCCGTACACACACACACACACCAACCCACCCACCCACCCACCCACCCACCCACACATACGGAGAGAGAGAGAGAGAGAGAGAGAGAGAGAGAGAGAGTAGTTCACAAAGACTTCACTCACTAATCATAATGGTTGTTTTTTCCCCCGGGGAGGAGTGGCCCCAGGTCTTACGAATTACTGTTTGACGGTTAACTGTATAATTACGCAACAGTATAAACAATTATTAATACTGAAACTAGTATAGTTATATTACATACTTCACCAAAGCATTCGTTCATTAAAACTACTGTATGTTGTACTTCATATCATTGAATCCTAAGAGATACATCCATAATATAGCTGAAATAAAAGGTGTATGTCGAAGATATGAGTCAATATACTGTGCAAGCTTCTTTTAGAACAATACTGGACATTTTCACATCTCATCCTCAATCTTCACCGACCCCAAATCCTCCCCCCTCTCTCTCTGTCCTTCCCCACCCCTCTGTCGCGCCCTACCTGCTTCATCTGACTGTCTCGGTTCTTCCCACAGAATGCCTTCACTCTTTAACTACTCTCAAGTTTCCATTCCTGCCTCACTCAAGGAAACTAGTGTTGTATGCAACCAATTACTGACAGTTATGTTGATTTATACCCTCTTCTTTATGATTTACATAATCCTTGTTTTAAGATGGGATTTTCTTTTCTTTTGTGTCTTACGTGTCACACACCAATCACCCCTTACGACAGGAATTCAACATTACTAGTATCAACACTCTTTATAAGTAATATATTAACATAAGTTTTGGTAAGTTTGTATAACTTGCCTATCGATTCCTCGTACTGTGAAACTATCCCAGCATGGTATAAGAGACGGTAAAATCTGCTTGTCGATTCATTGTAGTGCGAAACTATCCGAGCATGGTATAAGAGATGGCATGTCAGGAGAAAATGAAAGTATTTTTGAGGCTAATTCCTCTAAAGTACTGTTCAGTAAGGTTGCGATCAAGCACACAATTGATTACAACCTGTAGTAATGACTACACAAGTTGTTTTTCCTTTTTCCCCACATTCAGGTCTTGAACACACTCTCCTCTTTTAATCATATGCTCGTGATATCCCTATGCGTTACATTAGCATGCACATAAGAAAGCGTGAACGAAATATTACTTTGCCCAGTGTTTACACATGTCTGTGTGTGTGTGTGTATGTCTGTCTGTCTGTCTGTGTGATTGTGTGTGCATGTCAGCGTGTGGCTGAGTCAGCGTGTACACGTGTCTGTATGTCTGTGTGAGTGTGCGTGTCTGTGTGTGTGCATGTGTGTGTCTCAGTTTATATGTTATTCTTAGGGTTTGTATCTCACTGTCTCTGGGTTTTAATGTGTGTGTGTGTGTGTGTGTGTGTGTGTGTGTGTATGTATGTGTGTGTGTGTGTGTGTGTGTGTGTGTGTGTGTGTGTGTGTGTGTGTGTGTGTGTGTGTGTGTGTGTGTGTGTGTGTGTCAGGACACTGTCGTAACACACTACATAATAGCTAGTAACGTATATATTGTTAATATGTAATACAGATTAAAAGAGTCATCCCTAAGTGAGAGATCTAGAGGAAACAACGTTGCACATTCTGCAGATAGGAATTTCGCACACAGTAGGCCTACAGTATGACGCATGCTGGAAACTTCCACAAGCTTGGAAAGTTACACGCACACACACACACACACACTCACACACACACACACGTGCCTTTACGCATAACACAACAGTCATATACAGGGGAAGTGGGTGAGACAGGGTAGAAGGGTTAGGAGGGAGAGAGAGACGGTGGGAAAGGCAAGAACAGAGCGCAATGGAGTTAGCAAACATAAACCCGCTCTCGCCTCAGTACTGCTCCTGTGAGATACTCCCTCTGAAGAAATAAACTGCAGTCAAACACCAGACTCATCTTCATTTTTCTCCTGTCATCCACGACAAGAACAACGAACATTCTCTCCTACTTAAAACCCCTTCAATCCAACACAGTTTTGGAAACGATCGGCGACGGCTACACTAATACTGTTTGGTGGCAGTAATCGTATGGACCATGTTTACAGGTCTGCAGTTGAGTCTACATTATCAAGACAGAAAACAAGAACTACTACAAGTTCCAGCGATTCGACGTTTTACGATTTTAGGTATACCAGCCAACAACCCTGAACCTCTACAACGATAAACGACAGCGAAAAACGAAAGCCAATTAACGTCTCCATTAACAATCAACAAACAGTTTCACATTCAACTCTACAATCAAAACAAGATACTACGATCCTACAAGTGAACTACATGCAGGTGAGACGGTACCAAGACCAGCTACAAGTTCTCACCCTACAGCAAAAACCTACAATCAAAACACTGAACATGTAATCACAAGCCTACAATTTAATAACAAGAGGGAAGGACGTATGCAAAACAACCAAAGCAGCAGAGAGTGATGAGGCACTGATTCAGGGGAGACGGGAGAGACAACGCAGCAACAACCAGAGTCAACCCTAACTCACCACTTACCTCACTCACCACACTCACCATTACTCACTCCTGATCCATCACCAATGTGCTGAGTCTCCGAGGGTGACTTTTTTTTATGCGAGAAAGAAGGAACCAAAGACTATGAGCCAGCAGTAAGAGTTCCCTCCAAGAGAAAAACAAAATACAATTGAGAGCCAAATTCAAGATCCATTCATTTCGAGATGCCTGGAGACACTGCGTTTGAAAGACAGAAGATCATAGGCAGCAGGAAATACAGACAGAGGGAGACAGTTCCAGAGTTGACCTGTTGCATAAATGAAGGACTGGGAGTAACGGTTAACTCTTGCATTAGAGAGTTGGACAGAAAAGGGATGAGAGTTTGCTGCTAGACGGGTGTTACGCGCCCGTCGTAGAGGTGGAGGAATGCATCCAGATAGTTCAGAGGAACAATGACCATTAAAGTAGCGATAGAAATGAAATAAAGATGCAACAATGCAGCGAAGAGACAGAGGTTGAAGGAAGTCAGTAAGAGAAGGAGAGTTAGAGACGAAAAGCCTTTGACTCCACCCTATTGAGAAGAGCTGTATGTGGGGAGCCTCCCCACACATGAGAGTTGTACTCCACACAGGAGCGGATAAAATCCCTGTATAGAGTCAACAATTGTGCAGGGGTAAAGAAGGAACGGAGTCAGCTTAGCACACCTAATCTCTTGGAAGCAGATTTTACAAGAGATGTAATATGATCTTTCCAAGATAAGTCCCAAGTAAATGAAAACCCAAGCATGTTCACGGATGATGCAGAATTAAGCTGAATATTATTAAACATTAGTGGGTATACCTGTGGAAGATTTTGATGGGTTGATAGGTGTAAGAACTGAGTCTTAGATGCATTAAAAACAACAAGATTATTTTTACCCAAGTCAGAGATACGAGCCAAGTCACACATTAGGTGTGCCATAGCCTCATCCCTTGTTTGTTGAAGTAACTGCTGAGATGGGCACTGCGGGAACCGAATGGAAAGGTGAAGGGTGGAGTCATTAGCGTATGAGTGGATAGGGTTAGATGTACAGCTTAGAAGGTCATTGATGAATAAAAGGAAGAGAGGTGATAGGACAGAGCCCTGAGGAACACCACTGTTGACAGATCTAGGAGAAGAACGATGGCCGTCTACAACAGCGGTTATAAAACGACCAGAAAGGAAGCTGGCGATCAAGGCACAGACATAAGGATAGAAACCGTAACAGGGCAGTTTGGAAATCAAAGATTTATGCCAGACTCGATCGAAGGCCATTGAGATGTCAAGTGCAATGGCAAAGCTTTCGCCAAAGTCCCGAAAGGAGGATGACCAGGAGTCTGATAGATAGGTGAGAAGATCGCCAGTGGAGCGTCCCTGATGGAACCGGAACTGATGATCAGAAAGAAGGTTGTGATAGGAAAGATGCCTTAAAATTTTTCTATTGAGAATTGACTCGAAAACTTTTGAAATACAGGACGTTAAAGCAATTGGACGATAGTTGGAGGGTTGGGAGTGGTCACCCTTCTTTGGGACTGGCTGAATGAGTGCAAACTTCCAGCAAGAAGGAAAGGTACAAGTTGACAGACAAAGGCGAAAGAGTTTGCCTAGGCAGGGTGTAAGCACAGCACAGTTCTTGAAAACAACAGGAGGGACTCCATCAGGCCCATATGCCTTGTTAGTATTGTGGCCTGTGATGGCAGAAAATACATCAGCTGTAGAAATTTTGTCAGCCATGAGGAAGTGAGAAGTGGGAAGTGATGGAGGAACAGCACCGGAATCGTCTAAGGTGGAATTGGAGGAGAAAGTCTGTGCGAAGAGATCTGATTTATCAGTAGAAGAAATAGCTACAGAACCATCAGAGTAGAAAAGAGGAGGGAAAGATGATGAGGAAAAGTTGTTAGAAAGGTTTTTGGCAAGGTGCCAGAAGGAGCGGGATGAATTCGAGTTGGAGAGTTGAGAGCATTTAGTATGGATGAAATTATTTTTAGCAGAGCGAAGAACAGACTTAGCATGATTCCGGGCAGAAACATAAAGATGATGTGATTCAGGGATGGGTTGGCTTCAGTACCTTTTGTAGGCCCTCTCCTTGTTGCGGACAGCATTAGAACAAGCGTGATTAAACCAAGGCTTTCTTGCATTAGTCAAAGATAGGAGAAAGGAATGTATGCTTCCATGCCCGACAGAATAGCCTCCGTAATGCGCAAGGCACACTCAGATGGCTCCCGGCCATGGAAGCAATAATCATTCCAGGGAAAATCAATGAAGTACTGCCTGAGGGCCTCCCAATCCGCGGCTCCAAAATGCCACAGGCGACGTTTCCCTGGAGGGTCCACAGGCCATACCGGAGTGTTAGGACAGGTTAAGGTGATAAGGTTGTGATCGGAGGAGCCCAACGGAGAGAAAAGATTAATAGTGTACGCAGAAGGAGTTAGTTGTAAGGAAGAGGTCAAGTATGTTGGAGCTCTCTCCAAGGCGGTCTGGGATATGGGTAGGGTGCTGTACAAGCTGCTCTAGGTCATTAAGGATAGAAAAGATGTAGGCTTGTTCACCAGGTGGATCAGTGAAAGGAGAGGAGAGCCAAAGGTGGTGGTGAACATTGAAATCTCCTTGAATGGAGATTTCAGAGAAAGGAGAAATGGATAGAATGTGTTCCATCATAGAAATAAGATAGTCGAAGAATTTTTGATAGTCAGTAGAATCAGGGCATAAGTAAACAGCACAGATATATTTAGTAAGAGAATGACAGGAAAGCCGAGGCCAGAGTGTAGAGAATTCAGAAGAATCGAGTTCAGGAACACGAGAGCAAGATAAGTCGTTGCGTATATATACAAAACAGCCAACTTTGGCTTTGAAATGAGTATAGAGAAAGTAGAAAGATACAGAAAAGGGTTTGCTGTCAGTTGCCTCAGACAGCTGAGTCTCAGTCAGAAAAAGAAGGTGAGGTTTAGATGAGGAGAGGTGGTGCTCAACAGAGCGAAAGTTAGAGGAAAGGCCGCGATTGTTGCAGAAATGAAGGGAGTCAGACAGTGGTTCCAGGCACCTCGAGTCGTCACCGGGAGAGGGGCCGAAGGTGGGGGCATTTATGGTCCCCCCCTCTTGGGGACTCCGAGGCTGGGTGGTGAGATGCCATGATTTTTTTTTCAGTTTTGGAAAAGGAAGTGTAGTGTGTACTGTGCATGTAGTTTGGTGTAGATAGAGAAATTTGTGTTGGAGAGCATGCTGGCCTATTCTCTGTGTAACTGAGACACTGAAAAAGTTCATCAAAGGAGGGGATGGTCAGGAACTAGTCCTGAGGGCTGATGAAACGGGAGCTCCAGCACTCCCTGTCATCAGCTTTCCATCCACGTCGGGAGTACTGCCCTGCTCGACTGGTGCTACAGTCTACTCCAGCATTCACATCATTCTACAGTTGCTAGTGGGTGTATATACTTTTACTCTGTTTTTCCCAGACAGCTTAAACATACAATTCCCCCATTTTTTGGTTACAGCTTCACAAATGAGTATCACCACTATCTTACAGGGATGTATTGCTAATACAAGAGTGATAAACACTTTGCACAAGATATAAAACATGAAAATACAATTATCATACAACAATAAAACTATGTAATAATCAAGATAGGATTACCAAGGATAGATAACAGGGTTAGGAAAAAAGACAAACAGGCACTGAGTGACACTACGACATGAGTTCTCAAACCACAACTGTCATTGATAGCCTTTCACACGCCATTCTTTATTTTTTTATTACCACATTTTACTCTTTCTGGTAACAAACACCACTTCATCTATATACAAACTTATGTACTACTGGCAACATATGAACTTGGTACAGTATTAGAGCGAGGCTTTGGTCTGGAAGTTGGTACGCCTGCTGCCCGTAACATAATGACGCGTCTGTTGTGTCTGCGAGGATGCATGGATGGGTTGCCAATCACTGGTCAAAACTGACATGAAGATACGAATCATATATTCAGAGGACTGCCCTAAATACAAGTGTTTTTTATTCATGCCGTAGCACATTAGTTGATAAGTTAACTGCAACTGCAATGATAATCAAATGATATTATGAGGTTTTGTATCATAGACTGATCTAGTGGGTGTTCCCTTAACCTTAAAAATCGCTGATGTCTTGCGTTTCCAGCGAGTAAAGAACCTATTTATCAATGCTTTATATGATACAAAAATCAAATCATTTCCATCAACTACATAATGACATAATCTGTTTGTAAAATTAATACGTCATACGCAGATTTGGTTACTGTCGGCTACCGCCATCATAAAACATAATCCTCCCTTCTCTTTCTGTCAGCTGTTTATTGCTGGAAACTCACTCCCCTCTTCACCTCCCCCACTCTCTCCCCTGAGCCTCCTACCCCTCTCACTCCCACCTTTCCCATGTATACAGTCAGTTTCTCTCCCTCCCACACTCCACACTGACTGAGGAAAGTGGAGGTTGCAAAATCTGCTCTCTTCGCATCTTAAACCCATAGTGGTTATGCAACATAATGACCCTTAGGCGGTCGATAAGCTCTTCTTAAGACAGTCTCTCTCTCTCTCTCTCTCTCTCTCTCTCTCTCATCGCTCAGGCGCAGGCCACCTTACATCAGATATTCCCGGCCGCGTGTTGCCAGTCCACAGTGCCACAGGGCGCTCTGAGAGGAGGTGGGGATAGCAGGGAAGCCACTACCCTGTAAGTCGCTGTCTGTCTGATTGGTATTTGCTTATGTGTGTAATCAAACAGATATAATACACTGAATGTGATGAAATTTCAGCCAAAGACTGTATTAATATGGTTAAATAAATTAGTAAATGACGTCTTGTTTCCATTAGAAGGAGAGGTTGAAGGGTATTATTTATTAAGAGGATCCATATACTCATTATGCGATAATAATAATATACTGGCTCTCATGACACAGTTCAACCAAATATTTCACTGAGAAGTCAACTCAAGGAAAAAATGTGTAATATATGATAGTGGCCATATTATCATTTTATTAGCTCGATCTAGACTGTGTATCACTCGTCCTTGTCGTAAGTTATCGCAGGTGCATTCCATTGAAACAGGCGCACTGTCTACACAAGGTAACGAGACCCCCCCACTAGACCTCCACCTCACAATGGCTCATAGCTACTAGTCTGGCTGCCACGGGGGTTAACCTGGAAAAGTGGTCTATAGTTCTGTTCTTGGTACCATTGGATAGCCCAGGATCTCTAGTTTCATAATCAAGATGGTGACCAAATATCTAAATCTGCATACCATGGGTTCTATGGCACCAAGGGAAGCAATATTGGAGTCTTTTTGTAGGTTTCTGAGGTCAAGGAATTAATTTAAGATAATGCCAAGGTCATATTTCAAATGAATCTTTGAATTTTTGTGTTTTTTTGATAAATAATGTAGGCACAAATGGTCAGCGAGCAAATTATTACATACTTTAATGTTAATGCTATGATATGGGTGGTGGGGTATTTATGATTATCCAATTATAACTATCTTTTTCTACATACACATGGATGGAGGGGTATTTATAAGTATCCCATTATAACTACCTTTATGGATGGAGTGGTGTTTGTAACTATCTAGTTCTACCATTCCATACTTGAATGTATAGGCATCATCAATACCAATTTCATTTGGAGCACCAGTGTGAAACCCAACTTTTATTTAGCATTTCTTTTTTGGATATGAGATGTTGTATGCAGAGCTAGTCACAGCAGTTTATCATGATGGCTAAGGAAAAGTGCTACTTTTTCACAGAAATTTCAATGCGATGCTAAATCAGAATGGCTGATCATTTCAAGTCTCCAGAGGATACAGACAATTATACAGTGCAACAAGATATATTGTGATGGTCTTCACTCACAATTAGAGCAAATGATATGAAAATCCAAATAGTGTTCTGAACTGTCACAAAAGTTGTGTGACAACATATACTTCCTCCCTTTATATACAGTTGCATCTCAGAAGGCAAGAAAAAACACATAATTTGCCTGATATACCCCTAAAGAAAACTAGTTATCTGTTCAAAGAAAATTTGATTTCCAGAGACACTGCATATTATGCAGCGAGGAATGTAACACAGTGAAAGATCCTACGCACCTGATCGTTGGAGGTCCGCTTACCTCCAACGACTGTGCGAAGAAGCCCAAGATGGTAGAAGTTTCAAGGGCACCATTCTTGAGGCTTGTGAGAGAAGGGGGGATTGGCTGAGTTGCCGAAGCACGGCTAAATGTTGCAGGAACTATCAGCGACTTGCATGCTGTGGATGCCAGATATCATGCTGATTGTAGATCCAAATTTATGTCTCCCAGGTCTTAGGCAGCAGCATCAGGGACCAAATCAGATGAAAGTCATCTTGGTGTGCTATTCATAAGCCTATGTGAACTTTTAACCTTGAACAGGTTGAGAGCGTGGAAGTCAGTAGGGATTTACCAGATTTTGCAAAGTTATGATGGTTGCTTATTAGACCGAAAATTGCTTAGGACAAAGTCCCCAGAATCCTTTGGTGCAGATCTTTTGGTACTGTCAAGTACAGGAATTGCAAGTATAGATGTCCAGAAAGAAAGTTTCCACTCTCTTTAAAGTTACAAAGGAAGTTACTGGTGATCTACATGCTCCTCTACTGTGTCAAAACAGGTTCAGCGAAAGGTGAAAGCTATTGCCTAAGACAAAACCAAATATAGCACTGAAATTGACATTGTTTCTGCTCTTGAGTCAGTGACACAGTCATGGCTTTGCTTGCTGTGTTATCCCCAAAACTTGACAATACTTTACCAGAAATCCTTCCAAGATCTATGACAACAGCAGCATTGTACAGCCATCCCACAAACCTATAAATAGCTCCTGAGGTACTTATCAGAGATTCCAAACTACATCATCACAGCACCGGTATGCATGCCTTTGGAGTCACATGCTCCGATGACGAACATGCCCCACTGACGACTTTATAATATTAAACAAATCAGCTGCCCATACTGCAGCACAGTACAATAACAAGACTGGTATCTCAGACTGTGATTCTTAGTACAGGTGGTGGCTGACAACTTTGATGTACATATTTCTTCACAAAATGGTAAACTATCCACCCATTCACTTGCAGTGCTGGTCACACAGACTGAAAGTAAACAAGTCATCAGTTCTTCCATTAGGTGCATCATCATAGCAGAAATGTCTGAGAATGTCGACTATGAGCCAGTAATTCATAGGTGTGATGGACCAAAATATCCAGAATTACCGAAAGAAGTTATATAAAAACAGGTTCCTTCTCTCAGATTGCTAGCAAGCCAATGCCTCTTGCAAAAACGTGCACAGCAGTTTGACACTGATGTTTTCCATGATATCATCTTGAAACCTGGTTGTCCTGAGTTCAGTGGATACAACACATCTACAGTATGTGTCGTGAACAAGGTCATACAGTTTCCCCTAAGACAATTTTCAAAGTAAAATAATGTTTACAATCAGAGTTGTATTGGAATCAGTAGACATACCCCTTAAGAAGAACCTTCCTGTGTTAAATAACATCCCTAAAACCAATGACTATAATTGTATTTTTTTCGCTGAAGCATTGAAACTTAATTATTTGATGGCTCTATTCAAGAAAAATATTAATTTCTGTGCATATATCATTAGAAAAAAATTACTGCACTGCTTAACTTAAAATCATGGATATAGTGACAAACTTCATATCTCCATGTCAATTAGGTGCTCAGATATGGCCAACTTGTAACTCAGCAGCCATCCTGGACGCTATCTGGAAATCTCTAGTTGCCCAAGGATGACATGATTCCAGCTGGCAGATTCTGAAACAGAACTATTGACACCATTGCTAGTTTGGGTGGAGAATTGGCCTTTGGCTACCGGACGATACGTGGTGCCACGTCCATGGGGCTGGTACAACGCCTCCCAGTGGACCGATCACTCTATTGTCGAGGACATCAATCAGAAATGTGGCCTTCATTCTCGCACTGGGATCGATTCTTCTCGAGAACTGAGGAGTTTTCAGTTATATTCAACAATACCAGCATAGGTGTCACTTTTATGTTCATGATTATGGTAGGTAGCCTCTTGGTCTAGACGGTACGTTGGGATTACGGATGATCCTGTGTAACACATACAAAGGCATACTGGTTAATCCCGTCTCTTGGCCAAATGGACCATCAGCAGCAGCAGCCTATGGCAGACTACTGAAAGAAGGGCTCTCCAACTATAACCTACTGGATCTTTTTTTTTTTTTTTTTTTTTTTTTTTCCCCCCAGACTCAGGGCGTAGGGTTAAAAGCCCGTTCCCTAAAGCACAGCAATCTTCCTGTAAATCATACACCTTCTAACACCCATCGTCCATAATAGGGCTGTCTCATACAGAACTGATGTATTACTGTAACTGAAGGTGTGTTTGCGACATGCCAGTGGGTCATTTGGTAAATCAGTAGTCTCTTATCAACGAAATTCATACCCATTTACTGCTCCCTGCCCCAACCGGAATCCGAACCAGCGACCACTGAAACAGCAAATCTACCACCTTTCCTACCGCCTTCCCCATTCAGTCTTAGCAAACTGGTGATATCCATTTCCCTGCAATGCTCTCGCGTCTCTTCCTCTCACTCTAACTACAGATTTCAACCCTGAACTTTCATTATTTGTTTTCTTAAAAAAAAAAAAAAAGCCGTCAACCTCAGCCTTATCATTCTGGTGATTATGTCAGTCACCATTTGTGTTAATTCCTCTGCATCAGATACAAACAGATTAGTAGTAGAATAAATCTACCATACATGTATAACAGCATGGCACCACAGCAGCTATATATGTAAGGAAATATGTTGTATCCGATCTTTCCACCATGTAATTTTTGATACTATATAACATTCATACAACATACATGGGTAATGACAGTTTTCGAGTGTCAGTTGTATCTTATACTATCCGGTCGGATATTCACTCTTCCCTTCACCAGTATACTATAAATGCTTTCCTAAAGTATCTACATAGGTACGGTATAATTAATGACATTACTTTAACCTAGAAAATATATTTCACTTTGTGCAGCCTAACCGCATATGAACATGGTGACCGTGTAGCAGAAACTGTAATTATGACGGGTATCAAGCAAGGTAAATTCAGTGCTTTCTAACCCTGCTGAAGACAGCCTGTCTACGAAAGTAACATGTAAATCAATCATTGCAGTCTAATGGGCATAGAAGATACGAGATTGTGCACCAGATCAGGTCTTGTCCTAAACACTTCCCACACCCTGTTCACGTGCTGCCTGAGTTGCTGCAGTTCTTCCCATGTATTAACCATACTGCCCCACAGGTTTTTGATGGGGCCAGTCCAGTAGTTCCAGGTTGGGGTGTTCGTCAAACTATCCCTGGACGATGTGGGCTGCGTGCACTGGACAATTTTGTCATGGGTAAACAGTATCCGCTCGGGGAAAGGGTAGTCTCGTTCACGTAGTGAAAGTAGAAATTCTTTTTCAAGAATATCAAGATACTTTCGTGTTGTGAAGCGTCCGTCAATGTGAGAGAGAAAACCCCCGCTACGGAGACATACCCACCCCCACACACATAACACGTGGTGTCCATTACGTGCTTCTTCATAGATGTTTTGGGCATCATATCTGTTACTGGGAAAATAGAGGAAATGTTATTTCCCGTGTTATTACACCCGTGCGTGTTATGCATGGGCGAATGTGCTGAGTTCAGTTGGTTACCCTATCAGTCCTTCCGTTTATGGCAATATTATGGAAATCCCACTGCAGAGAATATCATAAATGACGAGTATATTGAACACTAGGCTAAGCGGAACAGAAATTGAATTATGGCAGAACAAGACCATACTTCAAGGGCACGGTCAAGTAGCTTTTATTTTCAGAAATAGAACGAATTTGGTAATAAAACTGAGGGTCAGCATAGGATGAAGTGAATAATATTTCAAAACCGTTGGACAAAGGTAAGAGAAACAAGACATTGGCAATGATTAGGTCCTTTGTCTCGGCTAGTTATTCAATTTGGACAAAACCTGGGAGGGGTTAAGGTCAAACAAGAATGAAGTTATTTTATTTTGAGGACAATAGTTACAATTTTAGTGTCACAAGACAAAGTCAGCATAAACATCTTTAATCAATTTCGAGCCAATATTCGTAAAATGGCCGAGGGTCAGGTACACGTAGAGTAACTGAATTTTAAGATACTCTGTCGAAGGTAAAGCTTACAGTGTAGGGTCAAAAGTTACGACCAGAAACAGATTATGTGGCAAGGATGCTGCGCTCTGAACTCTCCTTAATGTTTACTTTGAAAGCAACTCTGCACGCTCCTGGAATACGTTCTGATATACACAACAGGTTTCAATGTGTTATAATTAATACCTAAGTGGAATGCACTAATTATTTACCTGTATATAAGTAGCCCAGTGATGCCTTCTGTAATGCTAAACCTGATGTTAATTCTCCTCCAGCAATGTATCTTCCCGTGTGTTATTGAGGAGAATGTTTTTTCGTCGGTGAATATAACACGAGTCCAATAGATAAAATCTTCCTGCACGTGGATTTCTGCGAATCTACGTCTGCTTTCACGATAGCTAGGTGATATTTATTTTTTATTTTGTTATTTTTTTTGGCCAGATTCCTGTTATGAATACCCGTTGCATGCAAAACTTCGTCACACAGCCTGATCAGTCACATCTAGCTGTATTTGTTCTCGTGTGGCCACCACGTTGGTAAAGGGATTATTCTCCTCAGCTTGTTTTTATCTGCCGATCGTCTTCAGCCATGGTCTTCCTTGGTGGTTGGTCTCTCGGTTTGTTATTCAGGTCTCCACTTTCTGCCCAGCGTGTTAGTCATAATTAAGCTGATGACTTCGATATTCCTAGGGCATTGCTGATCTCCCTTACAGACTTTTCACTCTTGCATGCCAACAATTCGACCTCGAAGGACGAGAGTGTTTTGCTGCCGGTTCATCGTTTATAGTTTTGCCCCGTGCTAGGTTTGTAAATTGCCTCGACACTTTGGTTCGTACTGGGTATACATTGGGTGATATAATTACATTAGAGGCGAGTTTATATTAGCCGTTTATATAATTTGGTACTACAGGCATCGATGGTAGGCTAATATGCACGGGTGCAATCACACTTGTTAGGCCCAGAGTTACCACTGCTGGGCAGACGAAGTCGGAACCTTGATCGAACTATAAGGCTTGGTGTCCCTAGTCATTAAACCTGCTTCAGACAAGTGTAACCGCACCAGAATCTATATTACTCCATCTTGTCTAAGCTTGTTTGATATGGTTCTCTTCCATAGAAATATAGTTATCAGGAAGTAATCAGAACAAAGTAACTAATTTCTACCAAGGCAGTGAAGCAGTTATGTTCAACGAGTTTATTGTGGAGGGCTTTTTTTCTTATCAAAATTGTTTGGAGTAAGCCAGAACAGAATATCAGAGGTTCAAAGGTGGCAATGGAAGTGTTAAATAAGGCACGGTATATTTTTCACAACATCAAGTATGCTGCTCCAAGAGAGAGACCGAATTTAAAGGAATCTTCCTAGCACCCTCAGTTCTTTTGGCTTTCTGTGTATTTACTCTTGCAACCGTAAGATAATTTCGTTCAGCACTGCCATGAGCAAACGATTTTCTAAGCATTTTTTATAGGCTTGTTCATTGCCTTTACAGAATTACAAAATACTGGTTGGGAGTTTAACTAGATAGCCCGTGCGAGGTGAGGACTGGCCTAACCTTTGAGGAGCCGCATGCAGGGTCCTGGTTGGAGGCCACATTCCTTATCAGAGATATATTTTAGTAGGTCTTGGAGCCCTGGTGGGGGACCATTATTTGAGGAGGGCCGGCCCTGTACAGACACACAGACAGCACATACCATAGTTTCAACCGGGACCCTGATGTGAGGTAACCTAATTGTAGGAATGAAATAAAGGAGAGAATGGGAGAGAGTTATAAGAACAAAAGTACTGGTTAATCGAAATCGATTTATACATGTCGACAATTGAGGGTCTGCAAATCCATTCTGATGGATGAGGTCATTAATATTTATGTTGTCATATTCCAGACGTTGTTATTCAGCGACAGAGAACCTCGAACAGTGAGAGGAGATAATAAAAACAATAACCCACCAGTTCGCAAAGTCCCCACGTAGCCAAATAAAACTACTTGAAATCAGGATTCATGCTACCTACAATATCCATCTGGTTGTTATTATACATAAGGAAATACCAGTCAGAGAGACTTCGACATAGAGAGTAGTGGCTTCCCTGCTATGCCTTCTCTGCCATCCCCACGTCCTTTCAGAGCGCTCTGTGGCACTGCGGACTGGCGACACGCGGCCGGGAATATCTGTGAGGTGGCCTGCATCTGAGCAATGGAGATAGATAGATAGATAGAGAGAGAGAGAGAGAGAGAGAGAGACAGAGAGAGTCTGACTTAAGAATAGCTTATCGACCGCCTAAGGGTCATTATGGTGCATAACCACTATGGGTTTAAGATGTGAAGAGAGCAGATTTTGCAACCTCCACTTTCCTCAGTCAATGTGGAGTGAGGGAGGGAGAGGAACTGACTGTTTACATGGGGGAGGTGGGGTGGGAGTGAGAGGGGTAGGGGGTTCAGGGGCGGGAGTGGGGGAGGGGAAGATGGGTGTGAGTTTCCAGCAATAATGAGCCGACAGAAGGAGAAGGGAGGATTATGTTTTATGATGGCGGTAGCGGACGGTAATAAAATCTTTGTACATGATGTATTAATTTTACAAACAGATTATGTCATTACATAAGTTTTTGGAAATGATCTGATCTGTGTATCAAATAAAGCATTGATAAAAATGTTCTTCATCCTCTGGCAACGCAAGACATCAGCCATTTTCAGGGTTAAGTGAACACCCACTGGATCAGTGTATGATACGAAACCTCATAATATCATTTGATTATCATTGCAGCTGTATTTTATTTATCAACTAATGTGCTACGGCATTAATAGAAAACACCCGTACGTATGGTTATTTATGCTGCAGTCCTCTAAATACAGGTTGTCCCGGGAGTTAAGTCAAAAACTTTGGGAAATGATAGAGGAGCGAATTCTAAGGAAAAAATGTTATATGAACACGTGTCCAAATTCCAACCGTTACGGAGCTACAGTTACTGATGACCTTATGGGCAAATTATGAAGGAGACCATTTTCGCCCATAAGGTCATCAGTAATTGTAGCTCTGTAACGGTTAAGATTTGGACACATGTCCATATAACATTTTTTGCTTAGAATTCTCTCATCTGTCATTTCTCAAAGTTTTTGACATAATTCCAGGGACACCCTGTATATGATTCGTATCTTCATGTCAGTTTTGACCAGTGATTGTCAACTCATCCATGCATCCTCGCAGACACAACAGACGCGTGAATACGACACGGGCAGCAGGAGTACCAACTGCCCGACGCAAGCTTTGCCCTTATACTGTACCAGGTTCATATGTTGCCAATAGTACATGCACCTTCAGTTACCTATATTTTGTCCATTACTAATTACTAGTACCAACAGTAAAAACGAGAGAGAGAGAGAGAGAGAGAGAGAGAGAGAGAGAGAGAGAGAGAGAGAGAGAGAGAGAGAGAGAGAGAGAATTCCTTTATTCCTAATAGTTGCCGCTATCAATACAGTTAACACATAAAATATGTGTTTCATAAGACAACATTCCTTAGTAAAGTGTGCTTCTTAATTAGTGCTTAGCGCTATTATGAGATGTTTCAAACACCAATTTTTATACCAGAGGAGACAGCATTTGAATTACCCAATGATGATTCACAGTTAGTAGAAGGACAGGAAAACATAACTAACACACAAAGTTCTCCACGAACAAAAGATAAAGAAACAAAGACTTCAGTGAGATGAATTGAGGTCAGTGACACTTCTTGGACAGTTTTCTCTGACGTAGAAAGCGAAGATTATAGACCTGGCATACACACCTATGAAAACTTATTCAACAGGATACATTGGTCCGGAAATACATACGCGACAATTCCTTCCCATAACGACAAGGGACTTCAAATGAAACTGACCAAACAAACACAATGGCTAACGTATCTAATAGCACAGCTCCAACTTCCCCACATCATGTATTTGTGTACCATGAGGATAAAAATATCATAAAATTCTCAGGCATGGACAAGGGCCGCATCGATGTAATGTCTCTTATAAATCAGTGTGAGCAACTTTTTGTTAAAAGATATATTACAGATGAGAATGAAAAAAAATAGCTGTTCTTTCATCATGGATTAACCAGGAAAGATGCCCAGCTGGTGATCTGCTTAGATCTGATAAGTTCTTATGAGCTCAGACATATGATGAGATTAAAACAGAATTCCTAAAGAAATTTTCTGGAGGTATCAATTTTTTGCCATGTATAATTCCAGAATTACATAAGATCGTGGATCTTATAAGACTATATACCACAAACCCTGTCTTAGGTGAAATGACAACAGATGTGTCCACAATTAAGAAAACACTGTTAGCCACTATAGAGAACTCAAACTGAGTAACAGCTGATGGGAAGATGTCACCGGTGCATGTTGTAGACATCCTTGGTTATGTAGCTGCACTGTGTAAATTACCTGATAGGGTATGAAAGATTGCAAAAACAGTTGCTCATACTCCAGGAATGTGTTTATTAGATTTTATGAACGAGCTAGAGATGAATTACGGCAAAGCAGGGGTGAGTGAAACATCACAACCCAGTACATCCAGAATGAGAATTACAGACACTGTGGCAGCCATGAATACATCTAGCGCAAGTACAGAACAATAACGATCATGGCCTGAGAACAGACAGCCAAAACAACAGCTGACATCAAGGCAGTTATTGTAAACACCAGGCTACAGGCAGCCTCAAAAACTTGCACGTAGTCCAAGCAGAGACTATGTCACAGAAAAACCAAAGTATAGAAAGTCATCTCATGAGTCACATTCGGGAGATAGGTCTACGCTCTGTTATAACTGTGTGAATCTTGGTCACACAAAATCTGAATGTCACATTAAACTTAGGGAAGATAGAGATAATGAGAAAGGGATGCAGCCATATTGCTGAAAGCATAAAAACACAGGATGTCACATTGCAAAACAGTAGAAAGGTTAGTTTCTGTTTTTAAGTCTGGGGAAGGGCGTCCCACAACAAAAAACGACCATACATAAAGAAAAACAAGCCTAGCGTGCATATAGGAAGCATATTCGGAAACAAGTGTATGTTGGTGTCTGCATCCTGTGAAGATCAAAAGTTTTCATTATTCCTGGATTCAGGTTCTCCAGTGTGTTTAATAACACAAGAGGATTTAGAGAGGATTTTTAGAAATAAGAAAGTAACCTTCGTGGAGGAATCTGATTTACACTTATATGCTGTATATGGGAAACAAATAACCGTAAAGGACATGATACAGTTAGACATCAGTTTTACAGAGACTACGAGAACAATCCCCGCTAATTTCTATAGAGAACTTAGCCATAAAAGCCAACATGTTATTGGGTTTGAGAACCATGAGGAAAGAGAAAATCGTATGAACGGGATACAATACGACAACGAATTTCATGGAAGAAATTTCACCTGAAATGTCACCCAACAATTGTAGAAAATCGAAGAGAGTTGGAACGATCAAACATCTTAGCAGAACAATTCAGTCTGATGAGGGTACACATACACTCACACCATCCCTCCCATCCCTACCATCCCCTTTGCCCGGGAACCGAGGTGACAGTAAACTTCCAACATTATTTCCAGCACATCTCACCAATGATGTAGTTATTCCACCTAATTCATGTATGAAAAGTCACCATTAAGAGTAAATCGAAGAATGGTACTCTTCTTGTCTTAGAAGCATCAGGAAAAGTGAATGGACTGTCGGTGGAAAAAGCCTTATGTCAGGTGAATAATGATGGGGAAACTCATGTGTTCCTGATTAATCAGAAGAATGGAGAAGTGCAGATCAAAAGGGGGACTTATATATGCACTTTAGAGGCTTGTAATGCTCCTATACGTGAATTAACTGTAGTTGGAGCATCAAGTAAGATAAAAACGACGGACAAAGTGCATAAAGGAGGATCTGATTCTCTCAGGAAATTTTGATGTGGAAAATGATCTACTGAATTTATTACAAAAACGCCGACAGACTGTCGCATTACCTGGAGAAAAATTAGCTTGTACTAACCGGATTAAACACAAGATTAACGTATACTAGGACACACAACCAATATATGTACCAGCCCATTGAGTAGCACACGCACAATGTACCCTTGCAAATCAATATGTTGATGAAATGTTAAAAATGGGTCTCACTGAGCTATCAGTCTCCCCGTGGAATGGCCATTATTTTTCGTGCCCAAATGAAACGGTAAAATGCGTGCAGTAGTCAATTACTGTAAATTAAACCAACACACAATCCCCGACCGGTTTCCTATGCTTTTGTTAAGTGACGTCTTGCCAAATATTGGACCAGAAAATAATGTCTTTTACACAATCGATTTCCTTAATGGCTACTATCAAATTACACTCGATGAGGAGTAGCGCAAATACACTGCTTTCTCCACAAATACAGGGCATTATCAATATAAAAGAATACCGATGGGGTTAAGGACAGCGCCAGACACATTCCAACGATTAATGAATTGTGTACTATCATGAATGTTAGGAAAAAGCATACATGTATACTTGGATGACATCATAATTGCAACACACACAATAGATGAACATTTACAGAAATTAGATCAGCTCCTACACAAGTTAGCCAATGCTGGTTTGAAAATAAAGCTGTCTACATGCAAATTTTGCTTTAAGGCAATAAAATTCTTAGGCCACATACTAGATGCAGAGGGGATCCACACCTCAGAGGACAAAATACAAGCAGTAAAGGATATCCCTGAACCCACAAATGTGGATGAAGTCAGGCAGTTTTTAGGTCTCGCAGGCTACTACATATCATTCATACAATTCTCTCACATAGCAGAACCATTATTACACCAACTGAAAAAAGCAAGCTGTATTTCAGTGAGGAGAGGAACAAAAATTGACATTTAATGAATTAAAAGATAAACTTACATGTGTACCTTACCTGGCCTATCCTAATTTCACAAAACCATATATAATTTGCACAGATGCATCTCTTAAAGGATTAGGGGCCGTATTAATGCAAGAAGATGAACATGGAAAGAAATCAACCAATTGCACTTGCTAGCAGACAAATAAAAGGTGCAGAGAAAACTTATTGCACTACAGACCTAGAGGCAGTTGCAGTGGTCTTTGCATTACAGAAGTTTTGAGATTTGGTATATGGTTACGAAATTCACCTATTCACCGACCATAAACCGCTTGTGGGCATGTTCCAAGAAAAAACTTCTCTCTGGGAGGAGAGCAAGAACTAAAGTGTACATATTCACTACACACATACAATGCAAAATCCAATTTAGCCACAGTCGCATAATCTACGAACCTGACAACAATTCACGTCGCAACATTAGGTCTAAAGAAAAACATCTCCAACCATGATGGTTATGAAATCTCAAAAGCACAGAGACTTGATCCAATGCAGTCTAAAGTTATATACAAGTTGGAAAGTGGCAAGGACATACAATTAGCCAAGCTACATATACCACTCGAACAATTCACGGTAGTCCACAATGCATTATTTATGATCAACTCAGGACAACCGAATCATAGAAAGAATAATGGACAACTTGTGGTACCTAATGAAATGATACCTCACGTATTAAGGACGATACACGGTAGTCCACATACAGGACATCCTGGCAAAGACAGAACAGACAGACAAGCCCGGATGTTATACTACTGGCCATCCTTACGAAAAGATATACACAGTCATATAGACAGATGCGAGTCACGTGCCAGACACAAAGGCTACATGTTAACACCTACACCTATAGGGAAATATCCTGTACATAACGAACCGTGGGATGTTGTCACGGTTGACTTACTTACGTTACCCTTATCTTACAATAATAATCATCAATATCTCTTCGTTGTTACAGATCATTTCTCAGGATATGTGATTTTAGCCACAATTAAGGATAAGACAAAAACAGTGGCAAGGGTAATCATTGACAACATAATATGTAGATTAACCACATCGAAGGTATTAATAAGCGATAATAGAGGTGAATTTAATTCTGAAATCATACAAGAAGTATGTAAACAATACAATATGAAATGGGTCAATGTCAGCCTGTCACCCAGCGTCTAATGGGTTGGTGGAGAGACAAAACCAAAAAGTGCTGGATGTGCTACGACACATTCTCACTGAAAATTATGCAAGCTGGGATGATTGGATTCCCAGAGTGGAAGCATCAGTTAACTGTGCAATAAACAAGTTTATAGGAGACACACCCAATTTCATTATATACGGAACAGACAAAAAATTACCATATAATATTCTGGAAGGTGAAAATTTGCCTGCATACAATTATCACGATTATCCTAAACTCTGCGTGAATTGGAAAAGATACACCAAAAGGTGAAGAAACAATTATCCATGTCCAAGGAAGAAATGTCGGAGTCATTTAATAAAAAGTCAAGAGAATCAACTATCAGCATAGGAGACATTGTCTAAGGTATCATTCACTTTAGAGACAATAAACTATCACCGAAAATCGAAGGCCCATATAGAGTAATTAAGAAGACAGCAAACAAAGTTGTAATTAAGTCACTGTTGAGTGGCGAAGAAGAGCAAAGTCATGCTGATCATTTAAAAAGGGTCCCAAGGATTTAGCCAGCAATTATTCAACCTCGGACACCACCAAAAAACTGAACACAAACAATGAAAATAAACCAGAAGACATCAATACATACAGAAATAAATTAAGATCGTTTAACAAACAGACAGAAATAGGTGCAACTGTTGCTACAAATGCCACAATACAGCATTTACATGATCTAGGTATCGATTTAAACTCCTTCTACAAGTGAAACAACGGGCAAAGTTATTGTTCTCCAAGAGACAGTTTGTAATGCACATCATCTCTATCATCGACCTCAGCATGACTGGATTAGCTAATAGATTTTATTTCTTCGGTAGGTAACAATGAGGGGACTCATACCATGGATTCTCATCTATATAGTAAGAGGATCAGCTCACTTAGACCCTCAACATTCAATTAGGCAAGGATGCCTCATAGCCCCAATGGCCTCGACAGCAATTGTGAAAGATATCATAAGTACTAATATTAGTTTGGACATCTATTTCTCCTATCTTTCCTGTCACTTCTTGTTCCTTTTCTTTCCTTTATAGGTGGCTTTACATTGAGTAACAAGCCAAATGGTTTCCTGTAAGCCAAGAAACCATTTACAACGCTGGGTGGTAACCATATAACCAAATCATACGTGCGCCCTACGTGTCAACAAGTGGGTTGGTGGAGGGTTGGTGCCCCTCCCTGTAAAACAACTAACTCAGTGTCAAATGGCCACCCTTTACGGGATTATGGTGTCTGGCAATATATAGATAGATAGACATCTTATATGAAATACCTGGACACTGGAAGCTATGCTAAGTTCTTCTTCAGAAGCTCATAACACAAAGGAAATGACTGAATTCATGAAGATAGCAAAATGGAAATTAAACCATGCAAAAGAAACCATGTTCATCATGATCCAAGATATCCCATCTCGTGGAACGGAGGCACTTAGGGACATGAACAACAACACACATACACGTGTGTGGTGCAGTTCTAGGGAATATTTTGGAGCTACAGAAATAGATCTTCACGAAATAAACAACAAATTTAATAAGATAGCTCAGGTATTGACATATCAACAGAAACTAGTTGACAGTCAAAACACGGCAATGATGACTATTGTGAAATATTTCAGAAAAGGGGAAAGGACAGCTCACCAGAGTATGGACAATATAAATGCTATGGAGGGAAACACGACACTTTTTCAACACTTCTCACTAACCATGGAACATATTTACATAATAATACTTCAGTCAGACACCATTACGGCTAGTTATCCAGCACTGATGAAAGGTATTGGAAATGCTGGTAATGGCAAATCACCATTAACTTCCAGTTCATGATCTACATCAAATAATCAGTCAAGGCATAATATGTAAACATGGTTTGAAGCCTTTGTTTCAGGACAGAAATTATCATGCTATATAATCCATAAGCAACTCGACCACCAGCATCAGTAATAGTTCATGTACCATTCATAACAGATTATCTGTTCACAGTCAGTCAAATATCCCTTTTTCCTTCTACGAATAATGACACCTTGGTCATCATCAACATCAACACAGAACTCACAGCTAGTGAATCAACTATTGAACGAAAGTGTCATACATCCTTACATGCTGTTCACCTTTATCCTGCGTGCATTTTCACGTTTCAGCCAACTGGAACAGTCCCTTGTGAAATGATTATCATCAGAATTCATGACATTCATCAGCATTGCACCTTGGCTCAATCGGTAGAGAGGTGGGCTGTAGTCCTAACGGACCCAGGTTCAAATCTCTGCTGGGGCAGGAAACAGTTTATAGATCTGAATTTCACAAAAGCAGACTTTACCCACCTACCGGAAGACCCGCCGAGATGTCGTAAAAATACCCCCGTTAATACCAATACACCAGTCCTGCATGAGACAACCCTAGCATGTATTCACTATGGACGGTGGGTGTTAGTGCCGAAGTGGTGACACGTAAAGGTGTATAGTATACAGGAGGACTACTGGGCCTTGAGAGCAGGCTGTGAAGCCTATGCCCAGAGTCAGACACATAAAAAAAAAAAAAAAATCACATTTGCTCCAGATAAACTCACCCACCAGCAGCGCATCGGGCATTCACAGTTTTTCTACTTCATTCACAACACATCAGTTTTTGTAATTTGTCAAGATATACCACCATCTCATACTTCAGCATCAGGATTATACATAGTAACTGACTATTGTGCTGTACTTACACCATCTTTGTTCACCTTAGCTACAAACAATCACTATGCCATCCTTAATCACAAATACTTCCAACCACTGCCTGAGATGGATTTAAACGAGCACAAATATTAAGTTGGCTTCACCTAAGTTTGAAACTATGCAATTAATCAATCAAACAATGAAGTCCTGGGAAGAACTGAGTACAAATATGTTCACTCCATATTATGTGTATAGCCCAGCCCCAGTTGTCTTTATAATCTCCATTGTATATAGTATGTTACTATTGGCGATGCACAGAATGCAAGCAAGGGTTGCAAACTTGGAGACAGTATTTACGGAAGGAAGGGTAAACATTCAAGTGAGACCCACTGAGTGAAATGTGAATAATATGTAAATGTTGTAAATTACATATCCAAAGAAAAAAAGAAAAATGAAGGAAAATTATGGGGTAAGATATTATATAATATTAATCCAATCATGCATAAAGGATAAACTAATAATATATCCATTTCATAGAACAGTATTAATATATCTCATATACATATAGACAATAGGTACATTACATATGACTGATTCTTACTATAGTCTTGGCATGGTACTGCCATTATATTACCATTGTGTAAATGCATATATACATTATCACAACAATGCAATGTTCTATATTCAGCTTTTATTACCATATATTTACTCCACACAATGTGTTATGGTCCTGCGATATTATTTTGCCTGTACTTTATTATGATGAATGGAAAAGTTTGGAAGGAATGAGAGAGTGTTTTTGATTGGTGATATGAACGGTAAAGTTAGGAATGTGAAGGTGGATGGAATAGTTGGTGAGTGGGGTGTGCCTGCTGAGACAGATGAGAATGGGAGTGCGTTAGTGGACATTTGTGCTGGGAGGGGGTTGGTGATAGCCAATACCCTCTTCAGGCATAAAATGATCCACAGGTATACATGGCGAGTGACGAGAAGGGTGGGTGGTGAACTGAATGAAAGGAAGGCAATGACTGATTATGTGAGTGTGGATGAAAGGATGCGAAGATGTGTAATGGATGCAAGAGTGTATAGAGGTTGGGGGAGTGGACTTTCTGACCACTACTTGGTGGTGGCCAGAATTAGAATGCAAGTAAGATGGAGGAATAGAAGAAGGGAAAGACGAGAGGAAGGAGTAGTTGCAAGGAGAGTGGAAAGGTTACAAGAGGATGAGAAAAAGGCAGAGTATAAGAGAGAAGTGGAGGAACGATTGGGCAAATATGAATTGGAGCAGATAGGAGACGTGGAAGGTGTGTGTAAGATATTTACAGAAGAAATATGTGCAGCATGTGATGTGGTGTGTGGAAGGAAGAGAAGACGGAGGGGGGTGCAAGGAACAGCGTGGTGGACTGAAGAGGTGAAACAGGCTGTGGCACAAAAGAAGAAAGCATACAATGAATAGATGAGAAATAGGGGCGTGGAAGAAGTTGAGAGGCGGAAGAGAGAGTTATATGTGGAAAGAAAGAGAGAGGTGAAAAGATTAGTAAGAGAGAGTAAGAAGAGAGTGGATGAGGAATTTGGAAGGAATTTGAGTGTAAAGTGGAGGGACTGTAAGAAAATGTTCTGGAGAGAAGTGAAAAGAGTAAGACAGGGTGGAAGTGAAGTTAGCAGGGGAGTGAAAGATAAAAATGGTAGATTACTAGTGGAGAAGGGAGAAAACGTGAGCAGATGGAGAGAACACTTTAAGGAATTGTTGAACGTAGAGGATGGAAGTAATGCGAGTATAAGTGGCTGGGGAATGGCTGGGAGAAGGAGGGAGGTGAGAAGACAGGAAGAAATCAGTAGGATAGAAGTTGTGGAAGCAATAAAGAAAGTTAAATCGGGGAAAGCCCCAGGAATTGATGGAGTGTGTGGTGAAATGCTGAAGCATGGGGGAGAGATAGTAGTAGAATGGATGTGGAAGATGTGCACATTGGCCTGGGAGGAAGGTAGAGTCCCGGAGGATTGGAAGTCAGGTATAATTATTCCCTTGAACAAAGGAAAAGGGGAAAAAGAAGTGTGTGGTAATCATAGGGGCATTTATCTTCTTAGTATAATAGGAAAAGTGTATGGTAGGATACTTATAGACAGAGTTAGAGAAAGAACAGAGAAATTAGTTGGAGAAGAACAGGGAGGCTTTAGGAAGGGAAGAGGTTGTGTAGATCAGATATTCATTCTTAGATCTTTAGTGGAAAAGTTTCTAGAGAAGGGAAAGAAGTTGTATGCGGCTTTCATGGATTTGGAGAAAGCATATGACAGGGTGGATAGACAAGGATTGTGGAAAGTGTTAAGAATATATGGAGTAGATGGGAAGTTGTTGAATGCTGTGAAGAGTATGTACGATGGTGCGAAGGCTGCAGTGCGTGTGGATGGTGAACTAAGTGAATTTTTCTCTTTGAAAGTTGGTTTGAAACAGGGATGTGTCATGTCTCCATGGTTGTTCAATCTGTACATGGATGGGGTAATAAAAGAGGTACAAGGTAGGGTAGTGGATGTTGGAGTGGCCCTGGTGAGAGAGGATAGTGTTTGGAAACTCCTGTACTGTTGTTTGCAGATGATACTGTGTTGTTGAGTGAAGACGAAGGGGAGCTGCAAGGCTTGGTGGATGAGTTTGAGAGAGTGTGTAAGAAACGGAATCTAAAGGTGAATGTAGGGAAGAGTAAAGTGATGGTCTTTGAGAGAGGTGAAGTTAGTGAATGTACAGCGAGGTTGGATGGTGAGGAATTGGAAAATGTGAGTACGTCTAAGTACTTGGGTAGTGTGATGAGTAAGGATGGAGGTTTGGAGGGTGAAGTGCTTGAAAGGGTACAGCAGGGAAGAAAGGTTGCTGGTTCTTTGAAAGCAGTGATAAGAAACAGGGAAGTGAGCATGGAAGTGAAAAAGTTACTACTTGACAGTATTGTGATACCAACTCTAACGTACGGAAGTGAAGCTTGGGCATTGTTGGAAGGACACAAGTCAAGAGTGAGAGCAGTGGAAATGAGTTATTTAAGAGGGGCCTGTGGAGTCACATGGAGAGAGAGGCTGAAGAATGAGGATATAAAGAAGCGTTGTGGTGTGGATGTGGATATGATAGGAAGCGTTATGAGGAACACACTGAGGTGGTTTGGCCATGTGGAGAGGATGGAGGGTGAAAGACTGACGAAGAGAGTGTACGTGAGTGAGGTGGAGGGGGGAAGAGGGAGGGGGAGGCCGAGATTGAGATGGAGGGATGGGGTGGAGAGGTATATGAGAGAGGGGGGTGTGAGTTGGGAGCAGGGCAGTGAAATGGCGGGGGACAGGGAGACTTGGAGGCGATTTGTTTGTGGCCACCCCAAACGGAATTGAGGCGTCTGGCAATAGATAGATAGATAGATAGAATAAGTTATAACAAAAACAATTTGTTACTACATGGTGTCGTATGTACACCAGATAGGCGTGGCCAAGCGATGTCAGGACACTAGAATATCATAACACTACATAAACGGTAGAAGCATATATAGTATTAATATGTAATACAGAGGTTAGAAGAAAGATCGTGCCTAAGTGAGAGATCTAGAGGAAACACGCTGTATATTCTGCAGCTAGAAATTTCACACACAGCACAGTATGACGCATTATGGAAACTTCCACGGGCTTGGAAATTTACACACACACACACACACACACACACACACACACACACACACACACACACACACACACACACACACACACACACACACACACATGCCCTCACGCATGACACAACCAGTCATATACAGGGGAAATGGGAGAGACAGGGAGCCATCTGGGTGTGCCTTGCGCATTACGGAGGTTATTCTCTCGGGCATGGAAGTATACATTCCTTTCTCATATCCTTTGACTAACGCAAGAAGGCCTTGGTTTAATCACGCTTGTTCTAATGCTCTCCACAACAAGGAGAGGGGCTGTAAAAGGTATCAGAGTCAACCCACCCCTGAATCAAATCTTTTATACGTTTCTGCCCGGAATCGTGCTAAGTCTGTTCTTCGCTCTGGTAAAAATAATTTCATCCGTACTAAATGCTTTCAACTCTCTAACTCGAATTCTTCCCGCTCCTTGTGGCACCTTGCCAAAAACCTTTCTAACAACTTTTCCTCATCATCCTTCCCTCCTCTTTTCTACTCTGACGGCTCTGTAGCTATTTCTTCTACTGATAAAGCAGATCTCTTCACTCAGACTTTCTCCTCCAATTCCACCTTAAACGATTCCGGCGCTGTTCCTCCATCACTTCCCCCCTCTGACTTCCTCATGGCTGACATTTAAAATTTCTTCAGCTGATGTATTTTCTTCCATCACAGGCCTCAGTACTAATAAGGCATATGGGCCTGATGAAGTCCCTCCTGTTGTTCTCGAGAACTGTGCTTCTGTGCTTACACCCTGCCTAGGCAAACTCTTTCACCTTTGTCTATCAACTTGTACCTTTCCTTCTTGCTGGAAGTTTGCCCTCATTCAGCCAGTCCCAAAGAAGGGTGACCATTCCCAACCCTCTAACTATCATCCAATTGCTTTCACATCCTGTATCTCAAAAGTTTTCGAGTCTATTCTTAATAGAACAATTTTAAAGCATCTTTCCTATCACAACCTTCTTTCTGATCGTCAGGATGGGTTCCGTCAGGGACGCTCCGCTGGCGATCTTCTCCTCTACCTGGTCATCCTCCTTTCGGGACTTTGGCGAAAGCTTTGCCATTGCACTTGACATTTCAAAGTCTTTCGATCGAGTCTGGCATAAATCTTTAATTTCCAAACTGCCCTCTCACGGCCTCTATCCATCTATCTGTGCCTTCTATATATATATATATATATATATATATATATATATATATATATATATATATATATATATATATATATATATATATATATATATATATATATATAATCCCACTGCACAGTAACATAATAAACAACCTTCATGCAAAAAGGAATGAGCGTTATATTGGCTTGAAATATGAAATATTGTAATGTTTTCCTAAACATTCAAGCTCGCTTGGAATTCTGCCTTTCAGAGAGCCATATTGTTGGACATAAGTCGTCTTCAGAGAGGTCGACAGAGAGACGGAAAGACAGGCAAATGCCTTCGAGGGATTCGACATTGTTATTCTATTCTAAATATCAACAAACGATTTAGTAACCAGGATGAATAGGAGTAAAAATTATTCTGGCAAAGAAAAGGAATCACACAGACAGATACGCGCCATTTGAGATTCAGGATGTGTGTTATTTTATTATTACTAACGACAGACGATTATATCCATCTTCGGAAGGAAATTGTCCCCTAAGGAAGATAAACAGACAGACAAACAGAAACAGACTCTGGATTAGTGATTCATGTTACCTATTTCATTATTGGCTCCACCAGATGACGTGATTCAGATTAAGTGCTAACAGACCCTCTCGTAGAGGACGATGTGACAGACAATAGGATAGACGGACATAGGGAAATGCAGACACTTTCTCATTTACCATTGCACATTGGTTGCTATTTTACTGATACTAAAAGCAAACAATTTTATTCAGCATAAGTAAGAATAAACACTCTGTAGATGAAGACGTGAAAGACAAAGTGGTAAGCAGAATGACAGTGCTGCAGTCAGTTTCCGAAATATTTCCAAATTAACTGGAATTATTATTTCATATTAATTGGTAAGGTATTCTTGTAACTGCCAGGTGAGTTTATTTAGCTTAATGAAAATACGATTCTTCCGATTAGGAAGACGTAAAACATGATTATGTAGACATATTGAATAACAGACAGACAGTCTCCGACACCGTTGTCCATTCATGAAGTAAACTGCAGTTTTTATTCCTGCTACAGACTGACAGTTTTATTTAGCTTAGGGCTGAATACGCCTCACTTGCGTCACTGATATTTCTAATTACTGAATGAAATAAATTATTCTGACGCTGTAGAAGACAGAGCGGGTGTTAATTTTTTAGCAGGATTGAGTCAAGCTCGTAGTGACCTGTCTTCTTTCCTTATTTTATCATACATCTCTCTCTCTCTCTCTCTCTCTCTCTCTCTCTCTCTCTCTCTCTCTCTCTCTCTGTGTGTGTGTGTGTGTGTGTGTGTGTGTGTGTGTGTGTGTGTGTGTGTGTGTGTGTGTGTGTGTGTGTGTGTGTTTGTTTTAGCCGTAAGCAAAGGACTGAATTACCTCTCGATCAAGGGAGGAGGTGGTAGTTCATATGGAAGTAGGGAGGAGGACGGGAGGGGGTTTGAAACTATGTCCAAACACCAGACCATTCTTGGTTTCCTGGCCACGGCATCGAGAGGCCCTGGATACATTCTCTGGATTGCGAGTGTACATCTAACCCTATCCACTCATACGCTCCACCCTTCACCTTTCCAATCGGTTCCCGCAACGTCCTTCTCAGCAGTTACTTCATCAAACAAGGGATGAGGCTATGGCACACCTAATGTCTGACTTCGCTCGTATCTCTGATTGGAGTAAAAATAATCTGGTTGTTTTTAATGTATCAAAGACTCAGTTTTTACACCTATCAACCCGACGAAATCTTCCACAGGTATACCCAATAATGTTTTATAATATTCAGCTTAATCCTGCGTCATCCTTGAACATGCTTAAGGTTTCATTTACTCGGAACTTATCTTGAAAAGATCATATTACATCTCTTGTAAAATCTGCTTCCAAGAGATTAGGTGTGCTAAGCCGACTCCGTTCCTTCTTTACCTCTGCACAATTGTTGACTCTATACACGGGTTTCATCCGCCCCTGTGTGGAGTACAACTCTCATGTGTGGGGAGGCTCCCCACATACAGCTCTTCTCAATAGGGTGGAATCAAAGGCTTTTCGTCTTGTTAACTCTCCTCCTCTTACTGACTCCCTTCAACCTCTGCCTCTTCGCCGCACTGTTGCATCTTTGTCTCTTTTCTATCGCCACTTCAATGGTCACTGCTCCTCTTAACTGTTTGCTTGCATTCCTCCACCTCTACAACGGGTGGTAGCACCCGTCTAGCAGCAAACTCTCATCCCTTTTCTGTCCAGCTCTCTAATGCAAGAGTTAACCGTTACTCCCAGTCCTTCATTTATGCAATGGGTCAGCTCTGGAACTGTCTCCCTCTGTCTGTATATCCTGCTTCCTATGATCTCCAGTCTTTCAAAAGCAGTGTCCAAGCATCTCGAAATGTTCGGGTCTTGAATTTGGGTCTCTCTTGTATTTTGCTTTTCTCTTGGAAAGAACAATAATTGCGGGCTCGCAGCCTTTGGTTCCTTCTTCCTCGCATTAAAAAAGTAAAAAAATTAGTAGGATAAATGAAATTAATATTACATGCGGCAAAACGTGAGAGTGAATGAAGCTTCTGATGTCCAATTCATCCGCCTAAAAAAATCTGTGCCTTGGATGGGGTAAGGAGGTGGAGCTGGAGGATAGACATGTGCGATTGACCTGATCTTTAGTGGCAGATTACCCTGTCCCCTTATTAGTGTTCATGACTGTACTATTCATTTTTTTTTTTTTTTTTTTTTTTTGTCGAAGCGAAGGTGCACTTGACATGTTGGTGATGAATGGCTGAATGCTTCATGTCCGAGTTACATCGTGGTATTTCAGGTTATTACTAGGTTTCGATTCATATTACCTGTAATTATTTGAAATACAACGATGTCATTCGGACATTTTTGCATGCAGCCAATCATCATCAATCTGTCAAGTGCATCTTCGCCTCGATAAAAACATATATATATGAGTACAGATTCTTGTATTCCAGTGCCCTTGATGTGGTGTGGCGTGGTGTGTTTTGGGAGGGTGTTTCTGTGTTGTGTGTTGTGGCTTCTCCTATTCGCCATAGTCTACAGGTGTGAAACACAGCGGCTAGAACTGTTCCTACAGAAGCTGCATTGTAAGTAGACGTAGCCGAGGGGTGTAATTCTATAGAGAAGGTTATCTTGTTGATGGAGAGACACCAGTAGAGAGTAATGGTGAGGCGTATGGGAGATAATCAGTGTAGGCCTTCTCTGTTTCGTTATTCTCTTCGTATTTTAAGTGGGATGATGAAACAGGCAGATTTGGGTCAACGGAGTTTATTGTGAGAGTGTTACTTGAATAAAAGTTAAGAGCTTGGCGTGACCCGTATAGCCTATGGTTAGTAGCAGTTTGTGCTAGCTGCTGTCCTCCTACTTTACTCTCACTCTTCTGCTCCTCAGTGCTCTGTCCTCCTCTAACTCTTGGTCTCTCCTGTGCTACTCTGTCTGCCTCTGTCTTCTACTATCTCTCCTACATGTGATATCGGACTTATATCCCCCTCTAGCTTCCGGCTAAAGAGTGTGGGCGTACGTGTACGTACGTTTATGCGTGTGTGTCTGTCACATTTCCGACACATGATCAGAGGTGTCCGACAGCCTTGATTCGTCTAGGCAAGGGGATGTGTTCCGTAACTCTTCCTGGAGAATTCAGACATGACTACCTGTTTTACATATTGTTACCTATATAGTTATGTACCATAGTTACACATAGTATTGTGTTATATTATGCCTACATATCACTCGGTGACGCCCACTGTCGTACCAATAACAGTAAATATTGTCATAACATATTAATGGATACTATGTATACATTACAATCAATTTGTTAGTGAAATACATAATATTGTGGAAGTTACATAAATGGGATAATGAAGTTACTGTAGTTCCGAAATTGTACATGTATAATATAATTGTAAAATTAAAATAATACAATGGCAAGTCTACTGTAGTCAGTTATACAATATATATGAGAATGACTTGCTGTATATATATATATATATATATATATATATATATATATATATATATATATATATATATATATATATATATATATATATATATGAGATGACAGTATAATTAAAGTAAGCCTATATTATGTGTAACCCATATTTTATTTTATATAAAATATATATACAATATTTACAATATTTGCTCAGTTTTGTCTCACTTGTACAGAACAGTTTTTAAACACTGATTCCAGGTTAGCATTCCTTGCTTGCATTCTGTACTTGGCCAAAATTAATACAGTAAATATGATGGAGAAAATTACAAAGATGACTGGAGCTGGGCTGTATACATAATATGGGTTAAACATAATCCTACTGTATTCTTCCCATGCTTGTATTGTCTGATTTACCAATTGCATGGTTTCATACTTGGGTGAAGTCAACTTAATGTGTGCACTTACATTTAAGTTCATCCTAGGCAATGGCTAGAAGTATTTGTGTGTGTGGTTGAGAATGGCATAATGGTTTTTAGTGGGCAAGGTGGATAGCGTAGGTGTCAGGACTGCACAGTGATCTGGTGAGATGTATAAACCAGATGCTGATGTATGGGCTGGGGATGTTTCTGGGCAAGTCACAAAAACGGATATACTTTGAGTGAAGTAGAAGAACTGTGAATGTCCAATGCGTTGATGATGAATGGGTTTATCTGGAGCAAATGTGAAGTTGCAATGATGAGGGATGTTATGATCTTTTGTGATGGTCATTTCACAAGGGACAGTCTCAGCTGGCTGAAACGTGAAGATGTACGCAGGACAAAGGTGAAATGCATGTAATGATGTGCGACATTTGTGTTCAGGTGTTGTTTCACTAGTGAAAATGACAGCGTCCTGTTTCTTGGAGACCATGATGACTTCTGTTTTGATGTTGATGGTGACTAATGAATCATCTTTCTTAGAAGGAAAAGGGTATATTTGATAGACTGTGAAAAAATCATCTGTTACGAATGGCATATGAACTACTATTGATGTTGTTGTGAGTGGTGCTTCCAAATATGGATAATATAACATCAGACTTCTTTCCTCAAACAAAGGTTTCAGTCCATACTTATGTATGCCTTGACTAATTATTTGCCGAAGCACACACACCACAAAGCCAGTCAGGAGACAGGACGTGTGTGCTGGGCAATCCCCAGGTCCTGTTCACCCCACTTACTGTTTTTTAATCAGCCCATACACCACTGACCGGGCTAATGTATGGCCCGGCCTGCACTATATGTGCATGGGATCTTTCAACAACAACAACAATTTGCCGAAGGTTGTGAATGGGTAGTAAATTAATGGTGATCCTTCCGTTACCAGCATTAACAATTCCTTTCATGAAGGCCTGATCCTGAGCTCTAGTATTGTCTAACTGTAGTATTATTACGTCAATATGCTCTATGATCACAGAGAGGGGTTGGTTGAAGGGTGCTGGTAGGGTTTGGTTGTGGTAGGTCAGGGTCCTGGTATGACTGCGTCAGCACTCGGTGTTGTAGATAGGCAGACAGGCTGGCAGGCAGGCTGGTGCAGGATGGCAGGCTAGTGTTGTCAGGCACTTGGACTGATTGACCTGTTATGATGATCTTAGAAAATGATGACACTACTAAGCCGCTACCTGCACTGTGGTAATTGTGGTGGAGAAGATGGTGGTGGTGGTAGTGTTGGAGATGGCGATCTTGGTGGAGGGTGGTGGAGGTTCAAGGAGGAGGGAGGAATGGATGTCAGATGTGCTGATACATCACCATGCTTTGTCAACACTATCAGCACAGTGCAGATGCACTTCCTCCTTTTTCACTTTTGCTTGTTCATTCTTCTTAACTTGTAGTGTTGTAGAGTTGTTGATAGAGGTAATGTATCTCTGCTGTTGTTTCTCGTAATCGTGGAGTTGTGGTTGAGGAGGTTAGGCGCGACTAAGGACGAAGTTAAGCTGCGTTGATGCGATGCCAGCTCTCACTCTCTGCTTTGCTTTTTTTTTTTTTTTTTTTTTTTTTTTTTTTCTTGTGATTGCGTGAAGTCGCCAAATTAAGCGTAGTCGTAGACTGAGTGTAGTTTGTTCATTCATTGTCGATTAAGACGTTTATCGGCTTCGTTTACCGCTCCCCATCAGTCTCAGTGAACGTAGTTTTATCGTAGTTTACCGTTGTAGTGGTTCAGGAGAGTAGTCAGCTGCGTATATCGATGAACGTTAAAACTAATATCGATGAGCGTTGTATAAATTCGTAAGGCGTAGTTTGTCGTAGTTTACCGCTTTCTACAAATTACCAACAATTAAGAGAACAGAAGGAATGGAAAATGTATTTATCGCTGAATTTTTTCAACGAAGACAGGAAACCAGAGGAGAGAAAGAATGACAAATGTCGTACTCTTGAGGTTATGAAGCTCGATAGCTTTTATTCTCCTTACAGAGTAAAATCGTCTGCTCTATAGTTTAGAAGGTGGGTGTAGGATCGAGATCAAAGATACCAGCCACGGAAGAGGCTATTTCCTCATGTATTTTTAACAAAGATATTCTGCTGCCGGAACTCTGTATATTAAACTTCTAACCTAGAAGTAAAATCATCCCTTATTTCGGTACTGGGTTACATTTACAAGGTTAAGGACAGGGTTTCATGAAAGGGCTATAAAATATAATGAATAATGATCCACTCATCTTCTTTTCCCAGTTATTATTATTATTTCTTCTGCACTGCAAACAACTGAATATTGTAGGATTTTAGTAATAAGAGAGAGAGAGAGAGAGAGAGAGAGATAGCAAGGGGGGGAAGGGACTGCACCAAGCTATCTGGTGAACGAGACCATTAATTATACGTTGTTGATAAGTATCATATATATTTTTTTAAGTTTAACGTATGTATGTCATCTTTAATTTAAAAATAATGAAAAATATTGTAGTATGAAAGCCTGAGCAAACTATAGGTGGAAGGTGAGAGATGGGTGGAGATGTGGCTATGGTGTGGTGGTGATGGTAGGGAGAAAACAACGTAAAGAATATGTGTTGCCAGCGATGGGGGAATTTTCAGGAAGTGACTAACACATCCTCCAGCATCTCACTCATAATATATATATATATATATATATATATATATATATATATATATATATATATATATATATATATATATATATATATATATATATATATATATATATATATATAAATATATATATATATACATATATATATATATATATATATATATATATATATATATATATATATATATATATATATATATATATATATATATATATATATATATATATATATATATATATATATATATATATATATATATATATATATATATATATATATATATATATATATATATATATATATATATATATATGGGGTCCCAGGAGTTGGCACACTTACTTCAGGAGGTAATTCTTGAGATCATTGGAAGAAATAAGTACTCCTTGCATCTGCAGTAAAGGATGTTCAGTTTTGAATGATGGACATGGGAAAAACATTTTACATTTCCACTAAAGTGTTGCCAACATCTTTATTCTTCATCCCCTTCCTTTTGCTGATAATTACCCAACCCACCAATCAGCAACCCACCCAACCCACCAACCCACCAATCTTGAATCCAATAACTTCATTCGTGATAGAGAGCATGGTTCTCACGACAAAAGATCCCACATCTCTTGAGTCATACCATCCATCAATCATTTGATCAACATGGAGAAACTCGTGCAGTAACTCTTGATATTTCAAAAGCTTTTGACACAGTGTGGCACCTTTCCATTCTATCCAAACTTTCTTGTCATGGACTAACGTCTTTTGTTACCTAATGACTTCTTGTCTGTCATCCATAATCCCATCCATTCACATAGAGATGACTCAACACTTCACAGTTCACTCACACTTGCAAACCCATTCACAAAGTTTAAAATCTCTAACTCACAACTCAGTACCGCCATCTCCATAAATCAAGACTCATCTAGGATCACTGAAGGGGGACAAAAGAACCTTGTCTCATTTAATGGTAATGTAACCAAATTTATTCAGTTTACTAACAGACAAATATTGACAGATTCCTATATTACCTTCAATGTTACTAATATTCCTGTTTCCAAGTATTGAAATTCTCTGAATTTCACTTCACAATGACCCCAGTTGGACCTCTCATAGATAGATCACTTGCTAAAACCGCCTCAAAGAAACTTGGATTATTGTACTGAGTTCGTAGTTTCTTCACTGACGAGCACTTGGCTATAGTTTTTATAAGTCATGTGCGCTCACCCTTGTGGAGTGCGTGTGGAGAGGTTGCAATAAGCAACTAAACGAAATTCAGAACAAAGCTGTTAAAATTATTAGTAACCCTGCTATTACAAATAAACTGCCTCCCCTACAGGTAAGAAGGAATCTTGCCTCCCTTGCATTATTTTACAGATACTTTTATGGCAAATGCTGAGACGAAGTTGCATCCACCTCTTCATGCTTTCCTCTACGCTACACGGGCATCTGGTAGCTCTCATGACTGAAATGTCACACTGCCATAATGCAGAACTTTGCCCATCAGAATTTTTTTTTTTTTTTCCCAAACTGCATCTCTTTGGAACTCGCTTTCCCAGAGTTTTTCCCCCTAAACCTCAGCCTACGGCTGTTCAAGTCCAACTGTTACAGATTTTTTATAAATGAAGGTCACCAGTAATCTGGTGTATGGATTTTTTTTTATTCATTTGTTTTTCCTTCACTTCTCTATTATTAAAAAAAAAAAAAAACTTTGTCACTCCATAAGGAACTGCAAGAGTTAAAATCACCCAAGAAAAGAAAAGGAGGAGGGCGAAGAGACAACAAATCCGTGAAGGCATGAAAATCAATAGCTACTGAAGGAGGAAAATAAAACACCACCGATACCCAACGACCGAGGAACACAAGTGTCAGAGTGCACGGGAGCAAGGTAGAAACATACAAGGCATCAAACAGAACCATAAGATGAATTAAAATAAAAGTATCAAACAAAATGAAAGGAACTAATAAAAACATAGCCAGTAATTGAGAGAGGAGCCACAGTAAGGTGAGTTTCCTGTAAACAAACTACTGCTAGTTGGTGGACTGATAACAAAGAACGTAACTGAACACGGAAACTTCGTAAATTCCACTGTAAAAGGACAAAATAAAAAAACAAGAAAACACACAGCAGGAAAACTTTGAATGCAGAATAAAAAGAAACAGAGAAGAAACCACCCAAGACAAAGAACTTGTAAAAGGTTAATGATTGGTGATAATGGTGTGAATAGGGGAAACAGAAGACCGAGAAGTTGAGACTGAAGTGGGGTGGGATTTTAGGACTGAATAGCGACTAGAGAAATGGAGGACTACCCCTCCAGGAAGGGTAACTCTAGGCTTATATTTACCAAAACACCTGGACACTGACCCAGGATCAGAATTAGCTCTCAACTGAGAGGCAGACTGATGTTTAGAAACAGGAAGGGTAGAAGTGGACCTGGGAAGAACGAGAGACACACAGGATGGGGCAGAGCAACGGAAGAAGGTAAGGAGGAAACAGCAGATGATACAACAGAAGAAGGGGGTAGGGATAATGGAACGGGATGGACGTCCGCAGCGACAACCAGGCAGGAAACCAAAGGTACAGAGGACTTGGGAGTAGGAACAGGAACAGGACTGGATAAGCCAGGCATGCAAAACTGTGTGGAACAATGGACATATTCACGGATCAAGTCCATTGTTTCACCACCCTCTGGAACAACGGAGTCTAAAGAACACGACTGCAGAGTAGGGATCTTTGGGAACGGAAAGGAAACAGCGGCCAACCACACCCCGACTGAAGGAGATGCAATGGATGCCATACAGGAAGAACACTTGTGAGGAGGTGTCCGAGAGGTTGAGGAACGTGACGAAGGTTTAGGTGAATGCAAAGAGGGACTAGAATGCACCTCACTACAGGGGCACGTGTGACGAGGTGGAGACAACACAGGAACCTGAGAGGGAGTGGAAGATGGAGACCATGAAGGCCAGCATGAGGGGAAAGAGGAAGGAACAGAAGAACCCAGAACAAAAAGAGTTGGAGAGTGGGATGAGGGGGAAGAATAGGAAGCAATTGTAGACACAGAAGAATCAAGAGAAGTGGGAACAAATGAAGTGGGGGGACGGCAGGAGAGGAAGAAGTCGGTTCTCCAAAGCAGAAGAATCCAGGAGAGAAAAAGGGTTGGAGAGAGGGAGGGGAAAGATGAACAGGAAATAATTGGAGACACAGAAGAATCAAGAGAAGTAGAAACAAATGAAGTGGAAAGGAGAGCAGGAGAGGAGGAGAACGGTACTCCAGAGGATCAAGAAACAATGGATACCTGAGCAACATGACAAGAGATTCATAGATGCTGGGAATAAGAGTCAGATATGAAAACACCACGAGGACAAACTTCACGATGGGCCTCATGTAAGGAAAACCGAGCTTAGCTTGCAGTTTAGCAACCTTGGAATCGAAACGAAAGGCTGGCCACTACTTATACAAAGCCGAGAGTGGTTCATGGCAATTAGGACAACACAGGGCAGTAACGGAGCAAGCATCCCTGGCATAACCAACCCGACCACAAAGAGGGCAGGTGAAGTCAGAAATACAGAATTTTGTGTGGTGACCAAAACGCCAACACGATCGACATCGGCGTGGAGAAATATGTTCCTTAACCCGAGGTGTCCCGACACTGCCTATGGCAGTGTGTGGATACGTTGCCACGTTTTGTCATGGTGACACCCAACAAAGTATCCATATGTTTTGCAATTGCGAGGTCTGTCATTTGTGATTTTTGGTAGGTATATGTGGAAGACCTTCCTCTACCCAATGCCAGGCGGGGATAATGCCTGGCCCCACGTGACCTCCCTCCCCCCCCCACGCCATTTTCTCGGCAACTCACTTGTTAGCAGTGACCTGGACAGTAAAGACATGTCACACCACGGTCTCTCCAATGTCAAAATTCAAGGCTAAAGTGATTCCTGAGGCGGAGGACAAAGGAAGAAATAAGCCAGAGGAAGAAAAAGCAGAAATGATGAGGCGGTAACGCTGTAAAAGAAGGTGTCATGTTGATGTGTTTGCTGAATGAACAATGCTATAATTTATTATTGTCTGAAAACCAATATACTCTTGTACTGCATAAAAATTCGTACCAAATAAATAAATATCTAACCAGTTATGAATGGTTTGGAATAGTTACCACTCTCATAGATAACGTTTTCTCTCGAGCCTGGCCTGAGAGAACACGGTAAAAAGATAAAGGTACTGTTACCTCTACTGTATTTCTAAACTCATCTGAACACTTACTCCCTGAATTTTCGATGTTTCTCATAAAAAGCGGAAGGTTTAGGCAAAAAGAACTTTTCGAGAATCTGCCAGAACTGGGGGGGGGGGGGTTAGTGGTGAAAAAATCTGCCAGGAAATGGCGGGTTAACAAAAAGACAGGTACCCCAACTATAACATGAGTGGGGAGTACGACTGGCAACATCAATATGGGCTATATTCACTGTTCATTTGTGATGAACAATCTCAGGGATTGAGAAGCAGGACACGGAGATGATGAAATGGTTTTGTAACTCCAAGATGTTTTGGATGTCAGAACAACATTCAGAGAAAGGGGTATCCAGACTTGATCTCTGGAGGGGCCAGTACAGAGCCACAACTAAAGTTTAGTAGGACATCCTTTTCAGCTGGGATGAGAAATCCCAGACAGTCCGTTAGACTTGCCATCCGAGAAGCTTGACACGCGTTTTGAATGATGACAAGTCGGGAACCATCAAATCAGGATAATACCCGAAGATGGATTTTGTGGTCCTCATCTGTAAGAGGGTAGAGGCAGGGACAGTGAAAAACCTGGTCCAGGTAGGAGGACTAAAAAGATTTTGTAATGTACAGAAATGGTAGAAGAAGCAGAGATATGGGTGATTGTAGTGAGTTAGGAAGTAGTGTGAGGACAGGACGAGGAAACCGAAGAAACACGATGGAGTGATAGAGGAGGGAGCAGAGGCAGAAAAGGTTCCAAGGTTACTGTAGATGTTGAGTAGATAGATGAAAGGAACTGTGAGGTAGGATATGGTGTAGGTGAGGAGGATGAAATAGGTGGGGAAACAGTAGAGAGAGTCGGTAGTATCAGGAAGAGAAGCCGGGGTCGTCACTGGGGAAAACAAATGGCAGAACTGGGGGAGGGGGAACCAAAAACAATGTCAATGATTTTCATGGGAAAGGACAGCTCATCATGACTGTTGGATAATAAAGGATTATTTGGGTAAAACCCGGGGTCCAGAGGCCCAACCAACGACCCAAGTACGGATCAAGCTCCAAGTATGCACTCCCTACCCTACCCTAGAAAGGATAGGAACACCGTGTGGGAAAGCAATGTCACCCAACACAATAATGGGCCACCTGCTATTTGCCAAGAGTCCTATCACTAGCCAACAGCATCCCTGGAACGGAAAGCTGCAGCTCAACATCAGTTCCGCCCTCGGAGAGGTCTGCCTTCATCGAGGTCCACCCACTGGGGTGGTGCTGAACCACCATGATCCCTACAATTGCCAGACTAATAGCCCATGAGCACACCCTAATCCTTCTTGTTGCAACTTTCCAAGGTCATTGATGAGAGTTTTGATGAATGTGGAAAATTCAACACTATTTAATGCCAAAGATAGAATTGAGAGGAAAGGAGAAAAGGATGGAAGAAGCAACAGTTGAAGAAAAGAGCCTTGCAAAATTAGTTGAGCAGTTACAGGAACTCAAGGAGAGGAGGGAAAGTAGAGCAGAGTGGAGATGCAAGTGCGGTATCCACCTAGTAACGAGACTTCCACACACTTTGGAGGTCATTGAGGTACCCTGCTGTAGCTCCCCCACCCATCAAATCCCAATCAACGTCTCCAAGGCTCACTCACTACAACAATGAGCAAGGAATGGGGGGGGGGGCACTTTACAGAGGTTATTCTCTATGGCATGGAAACATACATTCCTTTTCCATATCGTATGACAAATGCAAAAATATAAATAAATAAAAAGTGTTTTAATCAAGCTTGTCCTAATGCTATCCACAACAGGGAGACAACATACAAAAGGTACTGGAGCCATCCCACCCCTGAATCTCGTCTCTTATGTTTCTGCCCGGAATCGTGCTAAGTCTGTTCTTTGCTAAAAAGAATTTCATTCATACTAAATGCTCTGAATTCTCCAGCTCGAATTCTTCCTACTCCTTCTGGCACCATGCCAAAAAGCTTTCTAACAACATTACCTCATCATCCTTCCCTCCTTTTCTCCACTCTGAGGCTCTGTAGCTATTTCTTCTGCTGATAAAGCAGCATCTTCACTCAAACTTTTTCCTCCAAATCCACATTAGACGATTCCAGTGCTCCTCCCCCATCACTTCCCCCCTCTGACTTCTTCATGGCTTACATTAAAATTTCTTCAACTGATGTATTTTCTGCCATCACTGGCTTCAGTACTAACCAGGCATAGGGCCTGATGTGTTCCCTCCTGTTGTCCTCAAGAACTGTACTTCTGTGCTTACAACCGACCTTGCTAAACTCTTTTGCTTTTGTCTATTAACTTCTACCTTTCCTTCTTGCTGGAAGTTCGCTTTCATTCAGCCAGTCCCAAAGAAGGGCGACCATTCCTATCCCTCTAATTATCGCCCAGATGCTTTAACTTCCTGTATTTCAAGAGTTTTTGAGTATAATAAAAAAAAGTCTAGGATGAACCCCATCTTGCAGTCGCACAGCACGAAAAACTTTATTCCAAAGCGGTGGCATTTGCTTGGAATATACTGCACGAACCGAAGATGGCCCCAGAACAAAACCAAGGACTCGTCGATCACTACTTTCTTGAAGGGCCGAAGGAACGTCATAAACTTGTCCTTGATCATGTTCAGGATTTCCCTCACTTTCCATAGGGGGTCAGTCTGGGAAGGCTCATCGTTGTTGGCAAAGTGAAGGTACGTCATGAGTTGTCTGAAACGATCCCGAGTCATATACTTGTTGAAGATGGGTGTGGGGCAAAGATCGTCAGCACTCCAGTACTCCTCGAGCTTGTGCTTCCAGTTATGTGGTATCAGAAACATCAAGCCGATGAATACAAATAGTTCCCGGATCGTCACAGGAACCCATGCTGCCATCCGCGACGTGGATGGCGTTGCACCTTCACCTTGACGAACTGCAGCACATTGTCCTTCGTACCTGTTCGTCTCGGTACAAATCTGCTCCATGACTTCGTTATCCAGGAAGGCCAACAGGTAGTCCAAGCATTCACCACCCTCAGGGACAGGGAAGTCAGCCTGGATCCCACACCCAGTGGAAACAAAGGGCAGATCCTCTGGCACAAAATCAGAGCCCTCAGACCACACGAAGGCATCCAGAGTGCCCTGCCTAGGCTGGGAGTGGGTGGGTGTGGCGGGGGGTGAGGCAGGCCGTGTGGCAGTGGGTGAGGCAGGCGGTGAGGCAGTGGGTGAGGCAGGCCGTGTGGCAGTGGGTGAGCTATGTTGGGCCTGTGTGGTGGTGGTGGTGGTGGGGAGAGTGGGAGAAGGTTCAAGGACACTCGCAGTAGGCTGGGTGGTGAGTTGCCTAGTGCGGTAAACCTTACCACTAATTTTACCACTAGGAGACACTTTCCTACTCATGCCAGCACGAACACGGGGCCTACGGAAACCTCTACGAATACCAGACTGCCTACTTCCCTTCCGAGGTGGTGAAGGAGACTCCGAAGACTCAGGAGAAAGCACAGCAGACGAAGATGACGAGAGAATGGGGCTGGGGGTGCGAGGCGGTATGGCGGCGGCGTGACCTGGGGTTGGGGACAATGGCCAGCCTGAGGAGAACAATGGCTGGGAACCAGGGTCACCACTTCGCTTCCTCTTGGCCCCCTTGCCATATGCCACTCCCTTCTGCACTGGAGCCTTGCCTGACGAGGTGCTAGGCACAGGAATTGTCTCTTCCTGCACCTCAGACTCAGCACTCGATAAAGTGTCTGATTCAGCAAGGCTCGATAACACCGCAACGTCACTACCGTAGTCCATAGAGGTTTTCAGTAATTCTAGTCCTATAGCAGACTCACTCAGGCCCTTTGCACTCCCTAGTAAGGGTTTTGACGGGGTAGAGGTCACAAAGCCCTTTTTCGGAGGGCTTGAAGGCACTAACTCGGAAGAGCTAGAATTGGACATGGTGTTACCTTGAAAGACTGCGGTAAACTGACGCTAAACAGGGGCAAACCGCGCGAAAAAAAGCTAGTGTGACAACTGGGGAAACAAGCGTTTCCAGTTAGCATAAAGTGCTTGCGAGAGGAAGGCGCAGATTGACATTTCTGAGCAGTCCGCATGCTGCCATATATCACGGCAAGGGTGGCCGGGCCGCGGTGCATGGGTGGGTAAAAAAAAAGATACTTGGCAACAATGAAGGTCAGTGGTACAAAGGTCAAGTGTGCTAATAGTAGCTAAAGGGTGTCGGTACTGATAGACAATACCAGCTTGAACCTGCTTGCCTGCGGTTATTCAAAATTAACTAGAATTGCAAACGCGACGATCCGTCATTATGTCCTTTTCGGCGAGCGTCGCAAAGGCGACGCCCCACGTTTAAGGGGTTAAGTTCCTATCTCTTCTCCATATATTATATTCCTCTAAGTTTAGGATGTCATTTGATATCCTTGGTGTCAATTTTGTTTCAGGCATATTATATGTGGTTCATTTTCTCTGATATAATCATTCATCTCTAATAATTTAGATACCATTCCATCCACATTTGAGTACATCAACTTAATAATCTTGTTTATATACTTGTTATGACTTGGTTCTACTACATATTCCTTCTTTTTATTCCCTCCTGTTTATGTACCACTTTCGTTCCAGCAATCCAATTACTTTGTAAAAAAAAAATTTATTCTTCTCCTCCTCTGATCTTCCCTCATTTTTTGTTTTTGCTTCCTCCCTCTTCTCTTTCAGTAATTCCAGTTCCTCTTGTGTTAGGCATCTTTTTATCCATACATTTTTGAACTCCTCTTTTTCCATAAGATTCTTTGCAATTTTCAGTATCTCCTCCACGGTGTTTACACTCTGGAAGGTTACCTTTAGGGGTCTTGACTTGCTTCTTCTTATTTCCCTAACCTTTTGTGTTCCTCTGTCTTTGCTACAGATTTCCTCTGATACTTCTTTCAATATGCTCATTACATTTGCTGCCTCCTTTTTGTCTCTTGAGATCTTGTTTCTTACTTCTTCCTCTTCTATACTAGTGATTACTATAGATTTGTTGATATCTGCTGAATCTCTGACTAATTTAGGATTGTTTTGGATTATTCATTTCACTTCCTCTTTAATGCTTTTTTCTTCCACCCTTGTTTCTGAGTCTTTCTTTACTTTCACCATTTCGGCATATGTGATTTCCACATCATTTTTGTACCTTTACACAGCTTAATTCACCTGAGTTATCTTCTCCTCAATATCACTGCTCTGGTTTATCAGACTGCTTACTTGCCCAATTGTCTCTGTATTATTTTTGAACTCTTCCATAATACTCTCGTGGTTGACTACTGTACTTGCCATTTCACTAATTTTCCTCCCAAGTGAACCCACTTCTGCTGTCAGTTCATCTATTGTTGTGTCTTTCTTCTTGACTTCCTTTCAAAATTTTTCTATTTCTTCCTTTTGCAAGTGCATCTGTGTCTTAATTTCATCAATCTTATTCTGAAAAGCCATCTCTAGTCTGTGTATTCGTTCCACCAGTTTATTGTGAGTCTCCATTTCAACCAATACTTGGCAGAAATCATCATCCTGCTTTCTACCTTTATCCCTTTTCTTTTCCAAATTTGCATTACTAAAGTATGTGGTCATCCTGCAGCACTAAAAGCACATATAGTACTTACAATGGCGGTGGCTCAATCGGTAGAGAGGTGGCCTGCAGTCCTAGCGGGCCCAGGCTCGAATCCCGGCTGGGGCAGGGAACAGTTTAAGGATTTGAATTTCGTTAAATCAGGCTTTACTGATCTACCAGAAGACCCGCCGACATGTTGTAAAAATACCCCCGCTAATACCAATAAACCAGTTCTGTATGAGACAGCCCTAGCATGTATTCAATATGGACGGTGGGTGATAGCGCCGAAGTGGTGACATGTAGAGGTGTATGGGAGGTGTATAGGAGGACTGCTGGGCCTTGATAGCAGGCTGTGAAGCCTATGCCCAGAGTCGGACACATAAAAAAAAAAAAAAAAAAAATCTCTGGTGCAGTCGTAGACTAAACAAATGATCAGCTGATTTTGCGCATTCTTGCGCTACTTTGTTTTCTTTACTGCTTGAACAAGTCTTACTTAAAACTTCTTCTTTTTTATATTAGAACACCATTTAGTCTAACCTGGTACAGAGTTTGACTCATATAAAGATACTAATTTAGGTAATGCCACTGGCCAAGTTGGCCAGGTATGGAGTGGTGGCGACGTGCGTCGGTTCTCCTCGGTGCCTCGTGTGTGTCAGTGTGTGTGTGTGTGTGTGTGTGTGTGTGTGTGTGTGTGTGTGTGTGTGTGTGTGTGTGTGTGTGTGTGTGTGTGTGTGTGTGTATGTAGAGAATTACCAATATTTGACAGGAAAAAATAGGTGCTTGATTATTCTGCGAGTGTTTCAGAGAAGTTTATTACTTCGTTATAAAATGAATGAGCTAAGAAAATCTTGTGAAATAAAATGGTTAAGCTGATTTATTATGATTCCTGTAATGCACAGTTTAATACAAAAGATAAACAAAGAGCTGTCCAAAAAATGAATACAAATGTAAATAATATACACTAGAATACTGTCAATAATGAGTTAATTTTGGACCGTTCTTTCGATGTAGAAAAGATCCTCTGCTATTCTCAATTGGACAACTTTTATTAGTGCCAGCTATATTAACATTTATAATCAATATCAAGCTATATAAATTACCTAAGAGCATAGTTACCAGCATTCATCACGTAACATTTCTCTTGAATTAAAGATTTTCCGATAAACGCTTAAGTTCCTCCGAAAGTATAGCAGAATAATGAATACGGATGTTTTACTACCGTACCAAGTGGTGATTTCTCTTTTCTTAGCATAAGAGTTAAATGTTTCTGCCTAATGTATAAATACACACACACACACACACACACACACACACACACACACACACAGTGTGTGTGTGTGTGTGTGTGTGTGTGTGTGTGACAGGTTCTAATAACACTACTGTGTGAGGATCGAACCTACTGTACCTTGCCACTGCAGGTCTAAACGATGTGTTGTCACGTGTTTATGACGTTTTGCTATACAGATCCACATACCCCGACCGACTGATAATTTGTCAGCCCTTGTGATCACAACCACCAACACTGCAATAGGTCGGGGTGTATGGTTCTGAAGAAGGAAAACGTCATATTTACGTGTCGCCAATACACCTTCTAGACCAGCAGTGACCGCACAAAGATACGGTTATGTCACGATGTTTTGACAACATATTATATACAGGGTGTCCCATGAAATGTGTATACACACTTTAACAGTTTATAAATCGGCATTTTTTTTTTTTTTTTACTTTCCCAGGTGAGAATCGCCCTTTAATATGGCCAATCCCAAATTAACATTCGACCAACGCAAGTTTGCACTGATGTGGTACTGGAAAACTGAAACTATAAAAGAAGTTCAAAGACAGTGGAGACGGGAAATTCAAACAGAACATCCAACGTGGGTTAGAACTGCTGGTAATCGTGATAAACTTGAAACTGATGGTACTGTGCGAAACATACAAAAGCAAAGTTCTGGAAGACGTCGAACATCAACAGACAACGGAGATCGGAAGATGCGTAACAGAAATTTGAAGTCACCAAAACAATCAGTATGACAAGCTGCTCGCTGCTGTCTTTGAACTTCACTTATAACGTATTTCTGTTTTCCAATACTACTTCAGTACAAACTTACGTTGGTCGAATGTTAGTCTGGGACTGACCATATTCGAGGGATATTCTCACCTGGAAAAGAAAAAAAAATGCAGATTTAAAAGCTGTTAAAATATATATATATATATATATATATATATATATATATATATATATATATATATATATATATATATATATATATATATATATCATAAATGATCTAATTCACTATAACATGCTCCTCGTAATTGACCAAACTGACCAAACATAAACACCAACGTAAATTATCTTTCCATCATGCGTTCGACACCTGATTACTTTGGTTAATATTTTCACTTGTGTATAATAAAGAGGACAATTGATTACTTTGTACAGACGCTAAGGTACTGCTAATTGCACATCTTTATTGTTAATTACGTTATACTGGCACTAAGGATCTGCTTTGTCCACTGTACTGGACCTCTGATCCCATCTCCTCGAAAAGGCGGACATTCAGTCAGGTTTGTTCTCTCGGCTTCTTTAACTAACCTGACTTATTTTATTTTAGGCATGAGCCCACCTTTCCTAGTATTTATAGTTTACTTCAAGCTCTTTCATTCACGTGAGAGTTACTCATAAAGCCTGATGGTGTTATTACTGTTATCATTAATTCTCTCTCGGTAGCGTTGTTCGTGTCATTTTATGTATGCCGGACAGAATGACTTCTCAGAAGCCTCGGTCTGCCCAGGGATGCTAACTTGGTCACACCATGTTTCCACATTTAATCATATTATGAAACCAAAGCAGAATTTACTTTCTCTGTATCATACTTTATTCCTGTAAACGGTGTTTCTCAGTTCTAAAATAATTTTCACTTAATTTTAACAGGTAAATTTTGTGCAGACATCTAAAAAAATTGCTTTGATATCTATAGTGGATAAACTACGAACTGTTATGCATTACCAGTCCGTTGAAAATAAAGACATTTTCCACGATAATATAACCTTATCAGGCCAATCTACTGGTTCACACAGGTACCCTCCAGTATATATATATATATATATATATATATATATATATATATATATATATATATTCTTACTCTCCTTGGAAGATTTTTTTTTTTTTTTAACAGGAAAGCACATTTCAGCTGAAGTGATTACAGAATTGTATATCCAACCCCTTCGGCTTGAAAGGTCTCTATTTAGCTGGATAATAATCATGTACAAATTAGCATGAATGCAGTACATAATAGAATCTCAAACTGAAAGGATTGTTTTATATGGCAGTACTCTCGTGGGCTCATGAGTCTCCTCAGCAATTTATCCTTAAATTATCTCTGCCAACGGTACAGATTCACCAAAAAGTATCCGAACACCTGGGCACGATGGATGTGAAAATGAGCAGAACTTAGCGTCCCATCTCTGAATAGTTGACATACCTGACGGCATGACTTACTCTGAAGTTTTTGTACTGGTGTATTGTGCACTGGTTTATGATGTAGTAACTATTACTGCCAAAGAACGGTTTTCAATTTTTTCGATTATATATTTCAAAATGCCTTGTGTTACCGTTTTCGGAGTCTTTATGGCGAGACTGTCCAGTCTGGAACGATGTTTGCTTTCTATTTTACTCCTTCTGCATTACACCCTTGCCCATCATGTCAAAGAGCGTCGCCTGAAGCCAGCGAAGAGTAGCATCCCTCTCTTAGTTTAAGTTTCTTAGTCACCCCGTAAGAGAGAGAGAGAGAGAGAGAGAGAGAGAGAGAGAGGTGGGGAGAAAAAAAGAAAAAGAAAAAACGAGTGCCGTACAAAAGGCGACTTCTAAAAAGTACTATCCCTGACTGAAAATTATTCCCTCTACTTGAATTGTTTGAATTTCCTTTAATTTGTTATTTGGGCGATTTTGTTTAAATTTAAGGAGAACTTTCATAATGAGGGAATTACGAACGCTGTCCATTAAACTTCATTCCTTCACTGTGACAAGTCACCCTAGTGCATAATGGAATCGTCAGGTGGTGGCGAGAATATGTCGAAACCGCCAAGAATACGAAAGGACGTCCTTTGGTTGAAGGGGTCAAAATTTTTGCACATTCTTTAAGCATTGTAAGTTGATACCTGGGATTTACATTTAAGTGTTTATTTTTTAATCCTTATTACCCATCAGGAGCGACTGAACCCTTTCTGGGAGTTCACATAAGGAATAAAATAATTCGAGAGTAAGAAGAACCCATTTAAATGGATGCCATCGTAATGTCTGGGTTAACTAACATTCCATATCCCTTCCAGTATCAGACGTGTCCCATAAATTAAATAACGTCATCTGGCGGCAGCAAGAGTACGCTAGATCAAAGGTCTCACAGAGCACAGCATCGTTTTTCCCGAACTATGGTCGTGATATGTCACCCTGACCTATGACTGATCTGCACCAGAATCTAACCTTTCCCATTTTCACATGCAGTGTGCGTGCAAAGTCTCATCGAAATCGTATCAGCCATTCAGCAGATAACCCCGCGCTCCGACATGGACCCATGGCCCAGACCTCTGATCGATTGGCACCAAAATCGAGGCACTTCACTTACCAAGTGTACCGGAATTTGATCCGGATAGGGTTAGGCACTCACGGGGTATATTGCCAACACACACACACACACACACACACACACACACACACACACACACGCAGAATGAATAGCACGGTCGACTTCGCTAAAAATACTACAGTAAATGGGCTAACTACTTTGCTACAATGGCGTTATTTGTATTTTGGCCTTGTTTCTTCCACTCGATGATAATCAGTTACAAGATTTTTTTCGATCGATGGTCTTACACTTCATTATCCTCTAGACTGAGATGAATGCCTTCCTTATCCTAATCTGCTAGACATCCTTCTTGAAGCTGTCTGGCGAAGCCGAGAGTAAAATGATAGAGGTCATCTGACACAGTGGGATTAAGATGAAATATGAACAGTAAAGCACCATGGAAGAGTTACTAGGGATAATGATAAGAAAATACCTAACGAATTCAAAAAAGAGGTTAATGTAACATACAGTATTGTCACCATCAAAACTTAAGTGACATCATTCCGCATGTAACACTGACATGTGTTACATGAAAGTTTTAAAATTATAGTAGCAACATGAAGCACACAGGAGTGTGAACGGGAAGAATCATCTGACATCTGAGCGAGAAACAAGACAGGCAGACACAACAGGGGCAAGGAGTGACAAGGAAGATTGTGTAACGCAATAAATTA
>NC_136955.1:32090109-32276149 GCF_032717465.1 Coenobita brevimanus
TAAAGTGAAGCAGTTATGCCATGTGGAGAGGATGGGGGGTGAAAGACTGACGAAGAGAGTGTATATGAGTGAGGTGGAGGGGGGAAGAGGGAGGGGGAGGCCGAGGATGAGATGGAGGGATGGGATGGAGAGGTATATGAGAGAGGGGGGTGTGAGTTGGGAGTAGGGCAGTGAAATGGCGGGGGACAGGATGACTTGGAGGCGATTTGTTTGTGGCCACCCCAAACGGGATTGAGGCGTCTGGCAATAGATAGATAGATAGATAGTTATGACTAGTCTCAGTCCACCGAGACATCCAATTCCAAACTTAATCAAACTCGACCCCACAAATGAAACATTAAACAAAGGGCAGTCGCAACCATAAATTCGGAATAGGTTACTGTTTCAAACTAAACACTATAAACCAAAAACCATTTTATTAAATTTGGCAGTCTAGAATTGGTAGCAATGCCATTAATTTAGGTATACTATACGACAAAATTTTAAGCATATCAAAGAAAATTAAGTTGCTCTGATACAGAGAAAGACTACTCCTTCACAGGGCTCCCCCAACAAGTATCTAGCCCACTAGATAAGCACCTATTTGAATATCTATCTATCTTGTCTTTCTCTGACCTACTAAGGAAATCTGCTCCAACATTGTTCTGGCCAACTACATGAACTAGTCTGAATCTAAAAGGTTGTAGAATATGAGCCCATCTAATTATCCTACTATTCACTTGCTGAGATTTTTTATTCATATATATCAGTGGCTTGTGATCTACCTCAAGAATGAACTCTTTACCCATCAAATAAGACTAAAACCTCTGGACTCCAAAGAGAATGGCAAGGCACTCATGTTCAGTGGTAGAATACCTTCTCTCTCTGTCAAGTAATTTCTGATGGGCATACCCTACCAGGTATGGGCTATCATCCACATACTGCAAATGAACTGCACCCAAGCTGAAATCTGAAGCATCATTTCTGAGGACAAAAGTGAGATCAGTATCTGGCGGCTTAAGGATGGGCTTTTGGGCAAGAGATACTTTAAGTTTGTTAATCCCTCCACCCATGATGACGCATTTGTCGTCATATGGACGTGGCTGCAACTATACTTGATGATGTGTTTGTCATCATTTAAGCATAAAAACTTTCGTCAGAGAAAAATTTTCATCCGATCAGCGTCATTTTTGGAGGTGTCATAGTTTCCACACTTCTTGTCAAAAGTAATGACCTGGCAACCTCGGGGCTAGAGACGTGCGGCAGCCCAGACAGGTTGATTAGTTCCACAGCAGCTGTCGAGGGAGAAGGTAGAGCGTGGCAGAACATTTAAATCATACTCTATTTCCCCCCGTCCCAGGCACGCGTCATATTCCACTATACCATTAGAGCTTGTGTTTACTTTTTGGGCACTATTGTGATTAGATTTGATGTTTGCAATAGGGAAGTAGGTTTTTGTGAATCATTCCTGGCCTTTATCAGCCGTTGACCCAATGAAGATTGTGCTAGGCCTACCCAGTTTTTCGCCGTGTCCCAACAACTACACTCCCTCTACCCTGCACCCAATGTGAGTATTCAACCATTGAACAATAGTGACAGTGAATCAGGTGAATATAGTGCGCATTGGCCAGTAAGGAAGGACCAGGGGAAGGCGGGAAACTGCCTGACAACACAGCGTTGTCTTGAATGGAATATTTGGTGTTGATGATGTCCTTGTTTTATGCTGATATATGGTGGATAGTGTTATTGTGCAATAGACAGAAGTATAGTGCAACGAGTGTACATGATGAAACATTGGCTAGGGCAGGAGTCACATAAGCTTTACAGCCACGGCACACCGTGTCATGAGGGGATAAAATAGTGGAGGTTTAGAGGGATATTTGATTTTATCAGATTGTTATATTATTTATTCCGTATGCTTTTTGTGTGAAATTAAGCATGAGTGTTATAGTGATATGTTTATCGTATGCTTGTATGGATGAACTTAAACACTGCACCACATTCTTGTCAGAAGATATCGTCTGCGATACCTTAGGTATCGCAGGTGTGACATACAGTGCACGTTCAGACACTGTTGTGATGAAATATACTGTATGTCTCTTAAAATGATGGATTTGATTATGTGTATTGTGAAATAAAATTGTAAACACTGCAGTGCCTTCAGGTAACGGAAACCCATCAGATACACCTTAGCACACAGGTAGTACTTGTACTTGTTGTGGTGTAATATACTGTGTATCTCATATTCATAAATTTGGTTATGTTTTATGTGAAAGTAAAAGACTGACCCAACTGCTCATAAGAAAGTTAGCGTCTCGTACACAAAGGTAGCGACATGCAACGTGAGGTTAGGAACACGTGCATTTACATTTTATTGGTGAATTGTACTGTGTATCTCATATATTGATAAATATGGTTATGTATTATGTGAAAATAACATGAAAGAGTGATCCACATGCTCGTAAGAAAGGGAACGTGTCGTACACCTGAGGTAGCACAAAGCTAGCGAAATGCAACGTGAGATACCTAATTGTAGATGGTGTAATATACTGTGTATCTCATACAGTGATATATTTTGTTATGTGTTATGTGAAAAGAAAGTGAAAGTGAACCACGTGATCGTCTGGAAATCATCGTCTGCTACACCATACTGCCAAGGTAGGGGCCACGTAAGTGACCTATGGAAGACGTGCATTCACATTTTATTGGTGAAATATACTGTGTATATCGTATATTGATAGATCTGACTTTGTATTATGTGTAAATAACGTGAAAGACTGACTCACGCTCTCGTAAGAAACAGAATATCTCGTACACCTGAGGTAGCACAAAAGTAGCAAAATGCAATGGGAGATACGTAAGTGTAGATGGTGTAATATACAGTGTATCTCATACAGTGATATATTTTATTATGTGTTATGTGAAAAGAAGGTGAAAGTGAACCATGTGATCATCTGGCAATCATCGTCTCCCGCACCTTACCGCCCAGGTAGGGACCATGTAATTGACCTACATGAGACATGCATTTACATTTTATTGGTGAAATATACTGTGTATCTCATGTATTGATAGATTTGGCTATGTATTATGAGAAAATAATGTGAAAGACTGACCCACGTACTTCTAAGAAAACGAACGTCTCATACACCTGAGGTAGCACAAAGGTAGTGAAATTCAACACGAGGTTAGGAACACGTGCATTTACATTTTTAATGGTGAAATATACTGTGTATCTCATACAAAGTGATAGATTGGGTTATGTTTTATGTGAAAAGACAGTAAAATACTGACCTAGGTGCTCGTAATGAAGAGTGCGTGTCGTACACCTGAGGTAGCACAAAGATAGCAAAATGCAACGCGAGGTTAGGAACACGTGCATTTACATTTTTATTGGTGAAATATACTGTGTACCTCAAAAAAAGTGATAGATTGGGTTATATTTTATGTGAAAAGACAGTGAAAGACTGACCCACGTGCTTGTAATGAAGAGTGCGAGTTATACACTGAGGTAGCACAAAGGTAGCAAAATGCAACCTGAGGTTAGGAACACATGCATTTACAGTTTTATTGGTGAAATATATTGTGTATTTCATAAAAAGTGATAGACTGGGTTATGTTTTATGTGAAAAGACAGTGAAAGACTGACCCACTGCAGCGTGTTCTCCTAAGAGAAACACCGTCTGCTACACCTTAGTGCACAGGAACAGGCCTTCATCTCCTCCTGCATGTGCCAAACACAGTCTCACCAGCACGCATCATGCACTCTATCAATGCCTGATGCAGCCTGTCTATCATGTCATGGTGCCCACCATCCTGACAGATATTCTGGATGCAGCATGCCCCGACAGGATCTATGGCAATGCCTCTCAGCAACTCTGTCACCACCCGACCATACTCCTCTCTTTTTCTTATATCATCAAAGTCCCACTTAATTTTAGACATGCTAGCTTGCCTGTCCTGTGTCAGGGTAGGAAACCCTGAGCATTACCTACCTGAATGTACCTACTCAGACACCTGCGCCACAAAAAGGTTAGCCCACCATACGGTCTCCCCTTCCTCAGGACCTGAGTGTCATCCACAGCTGACACAGAGAAAGACACAAAGTCCTTATGAAGGCTGTTAGGCCTGTGCAACTCATCACTACACAACCAAGTTTCTTGCAAGGCCATAATGTGCACCCTGCCTAATATGTCTCTGATCATGGGTTCACTACAATTGATCCCCTGACAGTTATAGGTGGCAATTTTCAGTTTACCTTCCATTGTTGTCCGTGTGCAGAGTATCAGCAGTAGCTGTCGTGTGTGGGTAGTACCTACGTACATACACATGCTGTTCCCAGTTGTCCTTATTCAGCAGCACAGACTGATGCCTTCGATGGGCAGTAATGACAAAGGCCAAGAAGGTTCTCCTCCACAGCTCCATCACCTGCACAAGGTCATCCTGCAGCATCTCACGGACATAAGCTGTGAGCTCCTCGCTGGCGTAGTCCCCAGGCAGATACTTAACCAACACCTAGCATGAAGGAGGGGTCCCCAGGTGGCTACTCTCTTTTGTGCCCCATCCACACTGGGGTACTTACCGACGGGGGCTAGAGGGTCTGCCAGTCCCTGGGATAGACCTGCGCCGCTGCCTCCCCTGCCGCCTAAACCCCTGGTCATTTACCTCAGCCGAGGCCTGGGGGGATGAGGAGATGCCTGTGGGGCTGGCTGCGAGGCAACTTGCGCAAACGTGGGTGGTGGTGGGACCCCGCCCTGCCCCAACCCCTGGGAGCTCTCCCCAGTATCTCCATGGGTGGTAGGAGGCACTGGCGGGGCTGGAGAGGTTGTATGGTAATCGGGGTTGGCCGTGATGTTGGTAGTGTCACCCTGCTGCCGTGGATGGGCCATGGGGTTGGAGGCATTGGTGACCCCCTGCCCCTGTGACTGAGCCAAAGAGTGAGCGTCAGTGGTGCCACCGTTATGCTGTGGATGGGAGACGCCTTGCTCCTGTGGTTGAGCGGCAATGGTGTCAGCCCTGCCCACTCCTGTACCCTGTCCTTGGCTGGCCTGGTCGTCAGTCAGCACATCCATAGATCTGTGTGGGGGTGCTTGATTTGAGTGTGCGGTGGTGTGGTGTGGTTTGTTTGTGTGGGAATGTGGGTGTGTGACGGTATTGTCTGGGTGGTATAGAAGTGGGTGGGTGTCGTTTGGATGGTTTGAGAGTGGGTGGGTGTGGGCTTAGTGTGCAGAGTTGTGATCTGGGTGTGTTGGAGTGTGGTTTGGGTGTGTGTCGGCATAGTCTGGGGGAGTGGCAGGGTGGTTTGGAGGTGGGGTGGTGATGCCAGCCCGTGCCGCTACTACCCCCTGGTCATGACTGGCCAGGAAGTGGGACATTTCACTCATAGGTTTATCCCAAAGGGTGAGTCTGGCAGCAATTTGATCAAGCATGGACCGTTGTTCCATTAAGGCCATCGTTATCTTGGTGACATTGTCCAGCCCCTTAGCCAGCCTCTTTCCCATTTCCCTCACTTCCTGCTTAAGCACACTACACTGCAAGTATAGCGTCTGTCACGGGGTTTTTATAATATCATGGTAATTTTGATATAAATGGTTAAATGTTATTTAAATTGATAATAATATTCAATAATATTGAAGAGCAGAGACAATGATTGTCTTGCTACATCAAGCAACGATTACTTTACGCTGACTTGCTACGATTCTCTAAGATCGAGAATTTATAAACTTTCTCAACAGTACACAGCAGAGACTAATTACTCACAATTGCTGAATTACTGTACTGTTAGCCTCTGGAGAAAGTTACATCACCCCTGACAATAAATAACTAATACTAATAATAATAACATCAGGTTCTTGCTGATGCATTAACTCCTATCTGGCACAACGGATTTTAAGTTAATACAGCAAGACTGGTCTAAGTACCAGTTATGAATAGCAAAACGTCTATGCAAGCTAGGAGCTATGTGGGAAATAAGCTTAATTATGGAGAAATGAAACACGATTTTACTTTACATTGAGCTCAAGAAAAAGAACTGTTAAATTTATTAATTACAAAAAATAAATTTAACGTTACAATTCAAATCAAATTAAATGAGACGCACTCACTCACTCACACAAAAGCTAAATACTTACACCTAGGAAAAAACACCTTAACTAAACTCTTATGACTACAAAATACAAAAAGGAAATACTAGTCAATGAATGCTGCGTATCACCCAAGCTGAACTAAAGGTGGGAGTACTGAAGAACTGTGGAGTTTGGGTACTAGCTGACCTCACACTGCTGACACAGAACCTCTCTCCGTCGCAGCAACAACTGGACTGAGTAAGTTGTGGGAACAAAAGCGGAGCACTCGGCCGCATTTTTTAACGGTCGAATGAGCAGGGGCGAACAATAAAAAACAATAGTATCGCTCAGTACAGCACTTAGTGACGTGCATTAAATCGGTCACTTTTGAAAACGGTGACGAATGTTTTGAAAAGTATACTCCGAAATGGAGAGAGAAACGGTTAGCTGAGCGATACACAGTGAGTTTTCCACTAATAGTTCGTGGCTTCTCACAAAAGGGAAATGTCGCGAATTGATTCGTGACATTACGCCCTTACAAAGTTAAATTTTTTCCTTATGGGAAAAAATTTGTGGATATATATATATATATATATATATATATATATATATATATATATATATATGTACACATCCTAACTCAGTCACACAAGATTCACACTGTGGTGTGTGTGCTATCCTGCTACGGGAGAAAGTCACAGTCGCCAGTGAGCGAAAAAACCTCGTATTTACGTTAATAGAAGCAAGCTTGAGGGGAAAACTCCGTGACGACGGTGAAAATCCTGTACTCAGGTCAAACTGAGCGAAAATTCGCTACATTTACACTGACAACTAATTGTTGTGTAGCGTGGTGTATGTAATACACGGTGTAGGTGTGACAGTTGTAGTGTAACTGTACCTATGTGTAAAATGACATAGTAAATAATAACATGGCGACGACGAAGGCAGAGGAGAAGAGGCGGCAGCGTGCGGCAGACGATCAGCTGGCCCGCACAGCAAAACTGCTACACCCATTGCTGAACCTGCAAAACCAATTAAGGTGGAGCATCAAAAGTGTCAATGACAAAATTCTTATTATGTTACAATTACTCTCTCTGGCTAGCAGCCAGTACATGCTACGAAAAGTACACTCGAGGTCGCCATTAATTTTAGCACACGATTAGTGTCGGCAAGTTGAGAATCCTTGTGCAAACTCGGGTCTTCCATAGCCTCGAACTGCACACGGGTCCTCAACCTGTGCCTTAACCTACAGTACTTATATTAGTATCGGAGAGCTGAGAATCCTTGTGCAAACTTGGGTCTTCCATAGCCTCAAGTCGCCTCTGCGGAATTCTCACTTCCCCCTTAACCTACAGTACTTATATTAGTATTGGGGAGCTGAGAATCCTTATGCAAACTTGGGTCTTCCATAGCCTCAAGTCGCCTCTGCGGAGTTCTCTCTCGAACTTCCCCCTTAACCTACAATACTTATATTAGTATCGGGAAGCTGAGAATCCTTGTGCAAACTTGGGTCTTCCATAGCCTCAAGTCGCCTCTGCGGAGTTCTCTCTCGAACTTCCCCCTTAACCTACAGTACAATACTTATATTAGTACCGGGAAGCTGAGAATCCTTGTGCAAACTTGGGTCTTCCATAGCCTCAAGTCGCCTCTGCGGAGTTCTCTCTCGAACTTCCCCCTTAACCTACAATACTTATATTAGTATCGGGAAGCTGAGAATCCTTGTGCAAACTTGGGTCTTCCATAGCCTCAAGTCACCTCTGCGGAGTTCTCTCTTCCCCCTTAACCTACAGTACACGTATATGTACAGGCCCTGGACATACTGTGTCCTGTGGGGCCAACAAGTGAGACGTCAGGTCTACACTTTTGACTGGGAACCAGGCTAGTCCTTGGATTACTCAAATCTCTGAGGATGCCTATCACGGAACCCAGCATACAACAACTGCCCATGTTAGTCAGCAGTTAGTAGGCGAGACATCAGGTCTGCACCTACGTTATCACTTCCCTTGATGTATTTCACAACAAGGTTAAACTGCTGTAAATACAGTGTCCAGCGTGTCAATCTTGCATTAGCCGTCTTGGTCGTGCTAAGACTAGTGAGTGGCATATGATCAGTTTCCAGAACAAATGATGCCCCAAATAAATAATAATAATATTTTTTAACACCATCAACCACAGCCAAGAGTTCCTTCTCAACAGTACTGTAATTCCTCTCGGCGGGTTTTAGCCTACGGCTGTGGTATGCCACTGGGAAGATTCCACCTTCCGATTCCTGCATCAATACAGCACCTACTCCATCTTGTGAAGCATCAGTGCGCAGTATGAAAGGTTTGCTGGAATCAGGCAACTGCAAAATGGGCTCCTTGCACAACATATTCTTGAGGGTGGCAAAAGATCTCTTGTGCTTCTCCCCATTCAATGGTGTTTGGAGCATATTTCCGTAGGCATCCCGTACAACGGTTGGGCAATGAGAGCAAAGTTGGGAATAAAACTCCTATAATATCCCACTAGGCCAAGAAATGCCCTAACCTGTTTCTTGGTCACGGGTCTCGGGGCTTCTTTGACCTTCCTGATCTTGTCACCCTGACACCTGCAGTGATTGTTGCCAACAATATGACCGAGGAACCCCACCTCACTGTGAGCAATCTTGCATTTGCTAGGCTTCACAGTCATGTTGAAACTCTGGAGTCTACTGAAGACAATTTCCAAGAGTCTGAGGTGCTCCTCCAATGTGGCGGAATGAACGAGGACATCGTCAACGAACATCTCTACTCCTACAATACCATGGAGCACTTGTCTCATGGCACGATTGAATACTGCTGGGGAAGTGGTAAGTCCAAATGGGAGGACTTTATACTGGTACAACCCCCTAGGAGTAGCAAAGGCAGTGAACTGACGCCTCTCAGGATGAAGGGGAATCTGGAAGAATCCCTTCGCTAGGTCGAGCTTCGTGAAATATCGTGACCCTGCCAGCTTGGAGAAGATGGCAATATGATCACCCATTGGCTCAGCATCCACTTTGGTGATTGCATTGAGCCTTCTATAGTCCCCACAAATCCTGACTCCATCATCTTTCTTGCGGACTACTACCATCGGACTACAGTAAGGAGATGAGGACTTTTCGATAATGCCTGCAGTCTCCATGTCAGCAATTTCCTTATCTACTGCACCCTGTAGTCGCATGGGAATCGGATATGGCTTAACCTTTATAGGAACATTGCTGGTCAACTCAATTTTATGACACACAACCTTTGCAAGTCTAGGTTGGTCTGAGAAGACATCAGCATACTGACAGAGCAGTGACCATAAGGCATTCTGGTCCCCTACTGCTAAGTCAGGGTTAAGTGAAACATCTCCGACAGTCTCTTCCTGATGGGACTGAGCGGTTAAGGGCTTGTCATCATGGTCATCAGCTGGGATCACCGCAGCTGCCCCGGTTTCTTCCAGTGGCTGGTCACTATCATCAGCTACTCGTAGGCCAGTCTCCTCGGGGTCTGACTCATGATAAGCCTTCAACATGTTAATGTGGAACCTTTTACGAAGATTCCCCATCTGTACTATGTAGTTGAGGTCTGAAATGCGCTCTACTACATCGAATGGACCCTTCCACTGCGCCAACAACTTGTTCTGGGCAGTGGGGAGTAATACCAAGCATTTATCGCCTGGACTAAACTTCCGAAGCTTTGCCTTCTTATCCATAATAAGCCTTTTGAACTTCACGCGCCTTGATCAGTTCTTCCTTAGCTAACTCGCACGTCGACTGGAGGGCGGTCAGCCAAATCAAGGATGTAGGTGTAGGTGGTCTTGACTTCAGGGTCGGGTTCTTCATCGTCCCATAACTCACGAAGGACTTGAAGTGGGCCCCGGACCGACCTCCCATACACCAGTTCAAAGGGTGAGAATTTCAATGAATGCTGTGGGGCTTCTCGATAAGCAAATAGAAGAGGAGCGATGAACCGCGGCCATTCCTTTGGCTGTTCGGCGGTCATGCGCCTCAACATCTTCTTGAGAGTTCCATTGAACCTCTCACACAACCCGTTACACATGGGATGATACGGCGTAGTTCGTAAGCCTCGGATGGACAGCAACCTGAACGTTTCGTTCATCATTGCCGAAGTGAACTGCGAACCCCGGTCGCTCAAGACCTCCTTAGGGATACCTACACGACAGAACACTTCAATTAATGCCTCAGCAACAGTGACGGCCTCTATATTCTTAAGGGCCACGGCTTCAGGCCACTGTGTGCTGAAATCAACTATAGTGAGGATATACTTTGATCCATCACTAGCCCTAGGAGAGATTGGCCCAACTATGTCAACTGCTACTCTCTCGAACGGTTCAGAGATTATGGGCATTGGCTTCAATGGCGCAGGACGGACACGTCCCTGGTCAGTGGTACGCTGACACACATCACAAGAACGTACGAGCCTCGTTATTTCCCTTCCCATTCCTGGCCAGAAAAAGTCAGCATGGATGCGGTCAGAGGTCTTCTTTTGACCCATGTGACCTCCCATCGCTGAACAGTGACCTAATTCAAACACTGCTCGGCGATACTTTGCAGGAACGACAAACTGCAGTCGAACCTCACCCTGGGGTGTCTGTGACTCACGGTACAGCCGTCCTTGCTTACGAAGGAACCTGGCTTGTCCTCCCCGTGAATACTTGATCACTTTACCCTCCAGCTTCTTGCGCACTGAGGCAAGTGTCGAGTCAGTCTGTTGCTCTTGGACAACATCTTGACTACGAATCAGATCTTGCGGCGTTGCGGCAGTCCAACGGAGTGACGCGATTTGGAGCCTTGGCCATGGCTCGTGTTATCGCAGCAGCCGAAGTCTGAGTAGCAACATCTACGGCACAACTATTTTTGATCCCAGCGATGTTGCCTAATATGAGGTCAAATAGGGGTTCTGGCATGACAACTGCAAGTGTCGTACCAGTATAAAATGGAGATGCCACCTGGATACGTGCCTCAGGGAACAATCTCACTGATCCATCAATAAGTCTAACTTGGATCTGTCGACCTGTATACTCATCAGGCCGAACTAAACTCTGCTTAACAGAGCAGCCTGAGGAACCATTGTCCCTCAGGACATTTACAGAAACACCTCCTACAGACCCTGGCTGAACAAGAAAGGCAGTGTTGTTGGTGGAAGGGTCTGAGGAGGTAGCAGCCAGTCATTCATGAGACTGCGGACCAACCGATGCAGCAAACGTGGCGCCCTGGGAACTAGGTGTCTGAGGAGAGTTCATGGTCGGAGGGGGACATGTGAACTGTTGGGAAGTACCTGTACTGGTAGAGATGACACCACCGGGTACTTGTGGAATGAAGGCTGCATTTGCCTCCTGCCTCCGATACACTAATTGACCTGACTGAGGGTTATGTGGCTTGTCCTTGTATTGCTGCTGCTGCTGCTTGGGGAACTGCTGCTGGTTGGGGTGCTTGTTGTACCGCTTCCAAGCAGGCTGCTGTGTATTTTGCCCCTGGTCCTTCTGTGGTTTTGGACCTTGGCCATTACTCTGAGAACGGCCTTGGTGCTGGGATTCAGTCTGAGACGGCTTCCCAGACTTGGCAGTATCTTTTCTGCTCCAGGTGTTTTGCTTACGAGCTTGATACCCGTTTGCAGTAAAGAATGCGTCAGCCTTCTCTGCCATTTGGCTGGCATCTTTCACTTGGCAGATCTTAAGCTGTGCTATGAGCTCAGCAGGCCACGACCTCTCTAGCTGTGTACGCAGCATAAGGTCAATTATCCCCTCACGCGTGGAAGGAGTTTCATCTTTCTCCATCCACTCATTTAAGTAAGCTGTGAGACGATCAAGGAACTGAACAGCTGTCTCCTTGTCTTGGAGACGAGCTCGCATGAACTGAACTTTGGCGTCGTCTACTGTGAGACCATACGCCTTAATGAGTGCAGCTTTCATCATCTCATATGTGAGATTGTCTCCACGAATTCTGTGGAGAATATCGAGGGCAGGGCCCTCAAATAGGCTTAGAAACTGAAGCCGCTTAGCTGCCTCATCCAGTTGATATAAGTGTGCCATGTCCTCAAAACGAGCTATGTACGGCTCGATTCGCTCGCTTTCCTTGTATGAAGGAAGCTTGATGCGTGGGGTCGCCAGGACATGTGCAGGGAGAACGCTCGTGGAGCTTGGACCAACTGCACCAGACGTGTCTGAAGCCAAGGAATCTCGCTTGAGCTTCATCATTTCATATTCGTGTTTTTCACGTGCTTCTCGCTCGGCACGTTCATGCTCTCGTTCTCTGTCTCGTTGTTCACGCTCTTATTCGCGCTGTTCTCGCTCGTGTTTGCGCTGTTCTCGCTCTTTTTCTAAGTCGAGTTCGCGCTGTTTTTGCTCGTACTCGCGCTCCTTTTCACGCTGCTCGTGTTCATATGCACGCTCTCTTTCACGTTGTTCGCGCTGTTCTCGCTCGTATTCGCGCTGAATCTTACGCTCTTCACGGGCATCATTCTCGCGCTGCTGCTCCTGATTATGCCGTGAGAGTATATACTCTTTAATTTCGGTTGGGTCCGAAAGACTCATTTCTTTGGCTTCCTGTAAAAATACACTAGTAGCCATGGCGCTAATTTATTAAGCAAAACCGAAATTGAGTACTGACTGCTTAGCGACGAATACTAATAAACACAAGTAAAGAGTACAGACACAAGCTAGTGGTGACCAGTCTTATCCAGTTAACTGGCAAAGAATAAATAAGAAATGTAAATGACTGGGAAGACTCAATAATAAACACAATGGGTACGCCGACTTCCCAGGAGCGAATAAAATCGTCTGGCGTTACCAAGAATAAACTAGAGTTAAGTACTCTATTGATTAATAAAGCAAAAACTCACTTGCTAAATTAACGGTAAACACCAGTAAACTTGTGCCTATAAACTTTAATTATAAATACCTAAATATGAATGAGTGACACTATCTCGTGAATAGCTTTAGAGCTAGGAGGTAATATCCTGGAATGAGGTCGCCAATTGTCACGGGGTTTTTATAATATCACGGTAATTTTGATATAAATGGTTAAATGTTATTTAAATTGATAATAATATTCAATAATATTGAAGAGCAGAGACAATGATTGTCTTGCTACATCAAGCAACGATTACTTTACGCTGACTTGCTACGATTCTCTAAGATCGAGAATTTATAAACTTTCTCAACAGTACACAGCAGAGACTAATTACTCACAATTGCTGAATTACTGTACTGTTAGCCTCTGGAGAAAGTTACATCACCCCTGACAATAAATAACTAATACTAATAATAATAACATCAGGTTCTTGCTGATGCATTAACTCCTATCTGGCACAACGGATTTTAAGTTAATACAGCAAGACTGGTCTAAGTACCAGTTATGAATAGCAAAACGTCTATGCAAGCTAGGAGCTATGTGGGAAATAAGCTTAATTATGGAGAAATGAAACACGATTTTACTTTACATTGAGCTCAAGAAAAAGAACTGTTAAATTTATTAATTACAAAAAATAAATTTAACGTTACAATTCAAATCAAATTAAATGAGACGCACTCACTCACTCACACAAAAGCTAAATACTTACACCTAGGAAAAAACACCTTAACTAAACTCTTATGACTACAAAATACAAAAAGGAAATACTAGTCAATGAATGCTGCGTATCACCCAAGCTGAACTAAAGGTGGGAGTACTGAAGAACTGTGGAGTTTGGGTACTAGCTGACCTCACACTGCTGACACAGAACCTCTCTCCGTCGCAGCAACAACTGGACTGAGTAAGTCGTGGGAACAAAAGCGGAGCACTCGGCCGCATTTTTTAACGGTCGAATGAGCAGGGGCGAACAATAAAAAACAATAGTATCGCTCAGTACAGCACTTAGTGACGTGCATTAAATCGGTCACTTTTGAAAACGGTGACGAATGTTTTGAAAAGTATACTCCGAAATGGAGGGAGAAACGGTTAGCTGAGCGATACACAGTGAGTTTTCCACTAATAGTTCGTGGCTTCTCACAAAAGGGAAATGTCGCGAATTGATTCGTGACAGCGTCACACCATCAATGCTGCCCAGGCTGGTGGGGGGAGTATGTCACACATCACCACACACAAGGGGGGGATGTGCCTCAGCTGGTACCTCATGCATAAGATCCAGTATCGTTGCCACATTGTCTTCCATGGACCTGCTGCATCTCTTCCTGAGCTTGGAAACTGGCTCCTTAGGCAGAAGCTTGTAGTAGGTGTCTCTTGCCCTCATGATATCCCCATCACTGTAGAACCCGCATACAAGTTTTATGAGGTCATCCTTGGGCATCTTTCCCCTCATGCCGATGAGGTAGGCCAGTACATCATCGATGACGGCAACTTGGCCAGATATCTCCACCTCCTGCGTTGCTGTCGGGAGCACCGTAGCCATCACAGCTGCAGTTATCCACTTTCTACCGCACTACAGTAGACCACAGAGGCGAGAGTCGCGTACACCTCGTGGTGGGAGAGATGGTTGAGTGACCTGTTATCACCCTTGATAGCGTCGGGTCACTGTTTTCAAATCTTGCCCTCCTACCACAGCAGTAATTTGAAAATTATTCAAAAACCATTGATAGCACTACGTTGCACTGTTTACCACCACAACCACTGCATGTTTACACATCTGGAGGTATGCGCAACCCATGGTAGTAACTCCTGTTAAGCCCCCATATCACACAGTTTTTGCAGAGCCCCACACGACGCGTCTCTCCCTACACACGCCAATGATGAGAGGCTTATTACACTCGTCAGTCCATGGCCAGGATGCACTCTGCCCTCGATGATAATCCTGACCTTAGCGTCTTGGACAATTGGAAGGGCTTCACAATTGCTGACTGCCTCACGATTGTGGAAGCTGCAATGAAGGAGGTGAAGCCACAGACAGTGAATTCCTGCTGGAAAAATCTGTAGCCAGCAAGTGTGAATGATTTTGCAGATTTTGCACCGAGTGAGCAGGTACAGCAGGCAGTTCGGAGGACTGTGCAGCTATAGAGATGTCCGAATTGAGAGATTTATTATTGACATTATCACTCTAAGATGAATGCAATGGCTTGCTTTACCTGGATTAAATTACTAAAGTTATCCCGACAACGAGAGGATTAACACATCCTTGACCTCATCTTACTAAACACTATTTGCCGCATATTCACTTACTGTCACACATTCCTAAAGGTCAGTGCTTGTATTACCATATTCTTTAATTTCACTATCACTAAACAGTTATACAAAGTTTGAGAGAGACATCTCGTTTTGGAGGGTTACAGTAGATATAGCTTTTTATTAGCCACGTATTGACAGTATTTTCATCCAAAGCACAAACAGGAAGAAAATAGTGAAATAACCAAATGCCCACCAGCTGGTCTCACTCTAAAGGCTGAACCTTTAACTCTCCCCTATGACCATGAATTCTGCCAGTTGTTATACAACCTTGTACAACCTTGTCGTACAACCTTCATAATTAAGCTCCAGGTTTCAAATTCTAAATCCATTATTCTCACCCGACTCAACCTTTCCACGAAAATTGCTCTGTTTCATACAAACACTTTTTGTTTTGACCTTGTCATGTGAACATAACCTTTGACCTAGTGTTATAAAAATTGTAGGTGAACCATTTGATTGATAGACTCTCAGCCCTTCCATCACGAATGGTCCAGATCATATTAAATGGTTTATTTAATTTGTTCACTCACAGACAAACCGGAGAAATTTAACATTTCCCTGGGATATTGATAACCGACTGAGTGGCCTCAAAATCGAATCCGATTATTCTTCCCATATCTCCTTCCATTCCACAAAGTTTGGTCCAAATCTTATAACAACTTTTTCGGTTGGCCTTGCCTTTGACTTTGGCCGTTGACCTAATATTCTAAAAAATAGGTTTACTCCTTGCTGACCCTCAACACTTGCACCAAGTTTTCTAAAATCGGAACATAGGTTACCATGATAACTATCACTCACAACAGATGAATTTTAGCCTTGTCCTCTGACCTGATTTTCTTTTTAATTTACGCACTTTTTTTCTTACAATACCATGAACTGTTTCACCAAGTTTGTTCTATATCGGATAAAAATATTTTCAGTTGATTTTTACTAGGCCAAGGTTTGACCAGACCGTGACCTTTACCATTTAATCATTGTTCTCAACATTGTTAGGTTTCCTTAGTGGTTAACCCTCAGTCCTTCAGCCAAGTTTGGTTGAAATCAGATTATAACTGTTGAGTTATATTCACACATACACACACACACACACACGTCTCTTAAAGCATACTTCTATCTATCTATCTATTGCCAGACGCCTCAGTCCCGTTTGGGGTGGCCACAAACAAATCGCCTCCACGTCGTCCTGTCCCCCGCCATTTCCCTGCCCTGCTCCCAACTCACCCCCCCCTCTCATATACCTCTCCACCCCATCCCTCCATCTCATCCTCGGCCTCCCCCTCTCTCTTCCCCCCTCCACCTCACTCACATACACTCTCTTCGTCAGTCTTTCACCCTCTATCCTCTCCACATGGCCAAACCACCTCAGTGTGTTCCTGATAACGCTTCCTATCACATCCACGTCCACACCACAACGCTCCATTATATCCTTATTCGTCAGCCTGTCTCTCCATGTGACTCCACAGGCTCCTCTTAAATAACTAATTTCCACTGCTCTCACTCTTGACTTGTGTCCTTCCAACAATGTCCAAGCTTCACTTCCATACGTTAGAGTTGGTATCACAATACTGTCATGTAGTAACTTTTTCACTTCCATGCTCACTTCCCTATTTCTTATCACTGCTTTCAAAGAACCAGCAACCTTTCTTCCCTGCTGTACCCTTTCAAGCACTTCACCCTCCAAACCTCCATCCTTACTCATCACACTACCCAAGTACTTAAACGTACTCACATTTTCCAAGTTTCTCACCATCCAACCTCGCTGTACATTCACTGACTTCACCTCTCTCAAAGACCATCACTTTACTCTTCCCTACATTCACCTTTAAATTCCGTTTCTTGCACACTCTCCCAAATTCATCCACCAAGCCTTGCAGCTCCCCTTCGTCTTCACTCAACAACACAGTATCATCTGCAAACAACAGTACAGAGAGTTTCCAAACACTATCCTCTCTCACCAGGGTCACTCCAACATCCACTACCCTACCTTGTACCTCTTTTATTACCCCATCCATGAACAGATTGAACAACCATGGAGACATGACACATCCCTGTTTCAACCCAACCTCCAAAGAGAAAAATTCACTTAGTTCACCATCCACACGCACTGCAGCCTTAGCACCATCATACATACTCTTCACAGCATTCAACAACTTTCCATCTACTCCATATATTCTTAATACTTTCCACAATCCTTGTCTATCCACCCTGTCATATGCTTTCTCCAAATCCATGAAGGCCTCATACAACTTCTTTCCCTTGCTCGGGAATAACATTTTTTTTTTTTTTTAATATGTCCGACTCTGGGCAAAGGCTTCAGGCCCTATATCTTGGGGGCAGTAGCCTATCCCAAGGTCCAGTAGTCCTCCTACACCTCCACATGTCACCACTTCGGTGCTACACCCACCGTCCATATTGAATACATGCTAGGGCTGTCTCATACAGGACTGGTGTGTTGGTATTAGTGGGGGTATTTTTACGACATGTCGGCGGGTCATCTGGTAGATCAGGAAAGTCTGCATTATGAAATTCAAATCCTTAAATTGTTTCCTGCCCCAGCTGGGATTCGAATCTGGGTCCATCAGGACTGCAGGCCGCCTCTCTACTGATTCAGCCACCGCCTCATTATCCAACTGCTACCACCAATGTACTGTAAGTAGACGTAGCCAAGGGGTGTAATTACACAGAGAAGGTTATCTGGTTGAATCGTCGATGGGAGAGGCACTAGGAGATAGAGTGATGGTGAGGCCTTGTAGATGTCAGTGTAGGCTTTCTCTGTTCCGTTCTTCGTATTATAAATGGGATGATGAAATAGGCAGACTTAGGTGGATGGGGTTTATTGTGAGACAGTTATATGAATAAAAGTTAAGAACTTGGCGTGACCCGTGTAGCCTATGGTTAGTAGCAGTTTGTGCTAGCTGCAGTCCTCCGACTTTACTCTCACTCTCCTACTCCCTATCTCTCTCTCCTTGTCAGTCTCTTGTTCTCTCCTGCCCTACCAGCTCTCCTACATGTGGTATCGAACTTTTATCTCCCACTAGCTTCCGGCTAAAGTGTGTGGGCGTACATGTGTGCGCGTTTGTGCGAGTGTGTGTCGGTCATATTTCTGGTTAGTACATGGATGGGTGACCGCCTGGGAACACCAGATGCTGTTGGCATCCCTACGTGTCAAGTGGGGTTGGTGGAGGATTAGTGCCCCTCCCTGTAAAATAATTAACTCTAAGCCCTTGGCCACCCCGTTTGGGATAGATGGCGTCTGGCAATGAATGAATGAAAAATGAATAATCAGGAGTGTTGGCATTCTTGATTCGTCTAGGTAAGGGGGATGTGTGGTTGTCTCTTCCTGGATAACTCAGACATAACTACCTGTTTTACATATTGTTACCTATGTCTACTTAGTTGCATACCGTAGTTACATATAGTACTGTGTTATAACGCATTATGCCTACAGTAATATGCCTGTCACAACTTATTTTCATATATATATTGCTGACTTTTGTCTTTGAGGCGTGTGGGTGTAGGAAGGTAGGTAGGTAGGATATTACTGATGCAAAAACCTTGAGTTGTATGGAAGATAATATTTTAGTTACTACGCAAAATAATCAACTAAACAGTCCGATGATGCCTTTTTTGTTATTACTTATTTCAGACGATTTTATTCAGCTTCGGGAAGGAAATCTTGTTGTGAAGGTGTTAATGAAGGAATGTTCCTAACCTTCTCTCCAAAGAGTTCCGCTAATTATAACAAACAGTCTGGATGTTGCAAGAATAAAATAAGAATTACGTCATCGGACTGAAGTGGTTAGACATAATAAGTAAAATAAAGAGCTAATGGAGCAGTGCTACCAAGTCTCGCATGCCAACCAATATTCTTTCGAGCTTACGTTGTGTTTACATAGTTTATACTTATATACTCACTTATACAGCTATTGCATATTGAGCCACCAAACTAGGTATCTATCTATCAATCAATCAATCACTCTATCCATCAATAGATAGATAGATAGGTAGATAGACGGATTAACAGATATAATTATACAAAGTGAAATGCAAAATTATTTCCTGTAACCCAGGATCCAGTTTACTACACTGGATGGTAAGCATGTACTCAAATGTCGCCTGGTGGTCTAGTGGGATATTGTGCTCCAGCAGGGTGGGGCCGTGATGGGCTTACATGCAAACAGCGGTTGGAATTATATGCCAAATGAATGCCACTTGGAGGAGAGCTATGCTGGTCACTCTCGCAATAAATATCGGTACAGAGCAGACTGCTTTTTTGTATTTGGTTCTATCAAACTCACGCAGCTCATGAGTGGCCTGGTTTAGCCGAGCAATTGGTCGCTTCGGTTCGATGATGGATTTTGTATCCTGTCATTGCTGTCGCCGTATGATTTTATTCAGCTTGTATACAGTTTTCATTAACACTGTCACTAATAGTTGTTGATATTAAGTTGAACAAAAAAATGAAAATTCATCTCCGAGGTGAATGGGTTTAAAAACTACCTTCACTATTTCTCTGAAAACAAAAATCTTAATACTTTTGCTATTGGTATAGAGAGAATCTATTACCCAATACAAGCAATGCTTCTCAATATCAGGCATGGGGCGATTACAGGGGTATTGTAATCGATTACGATTACGATTACTTTTGTAAACTTCAGATTACGATTACGTTACAGTAAAAGTAAGAATAATCGATTACGATTATGATTACATAAGAAGTAATAATCATGATTACATGTATTATTATGCACTATATAATTACGAGCAGGTTTCTTTTATACTTGACATTCATTAAGTAAATAGCTGGTTAGTTTTTAAAATCAAAAACATCGACCAGTAATTTAAACTGATATTTTCTGGGGATATATACTTTACGTGCAAATAATTTTAATAAGAATTGCCTGTGTAAGAAAGAACATAGGGTTAAGCTCTGCAGAACCTTTGGCGACTGTTTCTCAGTATAAAAATACACTGTACAGTGCAATGTCCAGTAAGTTGTTCCTTTATTTTTTTGCCAATTTCCAATACATAGGTGTTTTAATAATTCAAGCACCGAGACTTTTCTTCAATTTGTTTTTGACCCTTTCATTCCATTAACCATTCTATCAACTGAGATCTTCCCAGGTGATATTATTCTAGCTTAGGTAGGATATTATATGGAAGCTTCTAAGTGATAACCTAAAATTCAATTTTGTTTTCATATTACTTATGGACTTTTATGGTGCATATTTGCTGTTTGACACTGAACTACAGTATTTTATTCTTGACGAGTATTTGTGGAAGAATAACTTATCTGGGGCCTTGTAATCGTAAAAGTAACCATGATTACGATTACAATATGAGAGTAATCGATTACGATTGCGATAACTTTGAAAAAAATGCCTAAGTTATCGATTAGGATTAAGATTACACAAAAGTCTGTAATCGATTAAAATCAATTACAATTACAGATTATGATTACCCCATGTCTGCTTCTCATCGCATAAATGTTAATCACTTCAGTACTGCGACCCCTTGTCTAATAAATTCTTGTTACATCCAGACCATTTTATTCGGCTGAGTGAATGGGCCAACAAAGGCTCTGTCTTAACCTCACAGTTTAGGAAATCTCTCTTAAGATAAATACAACGCTTGGTGGTAGGCGAACTGAATATAAGTAAAAATCTAATAGCTGTGAAAGGATTAAGGTCCTTTGAGAATACTACAGCCGTCAACGTAAAACAATAAAATCTTCAACCCAAGGACGTCAGTTTTATTTCATTTTTGCTATATACTAATGATTCTATTTAGAATGGATGAGGCGTTTCGAACGATGATGGTTAGGACCTTGCATTAACCTTCAAAAACAAGACATCTCCCCAGTGCTGAGTAAACTCGCATGGTAGTACCGACAGTTAAATACATATTACCTCCGTGGCTTGAATTGGTTGCCTATTTAGTTTCATGACGTATTTGCTGTTTACAATCAGACGATTGTATTCAGCTTCAGTTAAAGGAAAATTTCTTATATGAAGCTATGAGTAGCCTCATTATTATAAAAAGCCTTTGCTAAGGTAAATAAATTCGTTCGGCAACAGCAGTCTTAAAAAAAAAAAAAAAATACCGTACTGTACATCATTTTGATGAAATTATTAAAAATTTCCCCCTTAAATCTATGGCAAAAACAGAAATCGTAATCCATCCACTAGGATAGCATAAGTTATTCTTGTTTTCTGAAAGTTACATTCATGTTTTTTTTTTTTTAATGCGAGGAAGAAGAAACCAAAGGCCATGAGCCCGCAATAACAGTTCCCTCCAAGAGAAAAACAAAATTCAAGACAGAGCCAAACTCAAGATCCGATCATTTGAAGATGCCTGGACACACTGCGTTTGAAAGACTGGAGATCATAGGAAGCAGGAAATGCAGACAGAGGGAGACAGTTCCAGAGTTGACCTGTTGCATAAATGAAGTACTGGGAGTAACGGTTAACTCTTGCATTAGAGAGTTGGACAGAAAAAGGATGAAAGTTTGCTGCTAGACGGGTGCTACGTGCCCGTCGCAGAGGTGGAGGAATGCATGCGGACAGTTCAGGGGAGCAGTCACCATTAATGTAGTGATAGAAATGAGACAAAGATGCAACAGTGCGGCGAAGAGACAGAGGTTGAAGGGAGTCAGTAAGAGGAGGAGAGTGAATGAGACGAAAAGCCTTTTACTCCACCCAATTGAGAAGAGCTGTATGTGGGGAGCCTCCCCACACATGAGAGTTGTACTCCACACAGGGGAGGATAAAACCCGTGTATAAAGTCAACAATTGTGCAGGGGTAAAGAAAGAACAGAGTCGGCTTAGCACACCTAATCTCTTGGAAGCAGATTTTACAAGAGATGTAATATGATCTTTCCAAGATAAGTTCCGAGTAAATGAAACCCCAAGCATGTTCAAGGATGATGGAGGATCAAGCTGAATGTTATTAAACATTAGTGGGTATATCTGTGGAAGATTTTGTCAGTTGATAGGTGTAAAAACTGAGTCTTAGATGCATTGAAAACAACCAGATTATTTTTACATCGGTCAGAGATACGAGCCAAGTCACACATTAGGTGTGCCATAGCCACATCCCTTGTTTGTTGAAGTAACTGCTGAGATGGACGTTGCGGGAACCGAATGGAAAGGTGAAGGGTGGAGTCATCAGCGTATGAGTGGAAACGGTTAGATGTACAGCTTTGAAGGTCATTGATGAATAAAAGGAAGAGAGTTGGTGATAGGACAGAGCCCTGAGGAACACCATTGTTGATAGATCTAGGAGAAGAACGATGGCCGTCTACAACAGCAACTGTAGAACGACCAGAAAGGAAGCTAGTGATGAAGGCACATATAGAAGGATAGAAGCCATAAGAGGGCAGTTTGGAAATTATAGATTTATGCCAGACTCGATCGAAAGCCTTTGAGATGTCAAGTGCAATGGCAAAGCTTTTGCCAAAGTCCCGAAAGGAGGTTGACCAGGAGTCTGAAAGGTAGGTGAGGAGATCGCCAGTGGAGTGTCCCTGACGGAACCCGTACTGACGATCAGAAAGAAGGTTGTAATAGGAAAGTTGCCTTAATTTTTTTTTTTTTTTAAATATTCAAAAAGGAACGGCTGCATATAACTACCACTAACCACTTCACTGCCATGAACTATATTGCTTGTTAACGCCAAAAACAAACTACAAAAATATGTGTTCGGGGTGAAAGGGTTTAAATATCTTATTCTTGCTACCACCAGTTCTTTTTATTCAACACAAAAGTGGCCTTCGTCGTCTAGGGGGTAATCCACGTCATTCAAATGACGGAGTATATAACCATTTACTCACAAAAACAGACATCATTCAGCCGAAAAAGAGACTTGAGACACGACTTTCTTTAACCCATCAGTCTGATGACACAATTATCAATTATCCTCATGCTCCTAACAGACGATTTTATTCTGCATACAGCAGATCTATAATATTGGAAGAATTAATGAGAACTGTATCGATTTCCTCCAGTTTGTAAAGTCACTTCAAAACTGAACAAAGTCGTCTGATGGCAGGGAGAATAAAATAAACCGCACTTCACTGTAGTAAAGGGGTTAACGTTTCGAGTAGTTGAATAGCATCGTCTGGCGCCAGTAAAAGCTTACAGTGTTGGGCATGAATGTAGGTGAATATTAACAGTTTGACTTCACTCAGACGGTTGTACTTTGCAAAGTTATGTCTTGAACTGCAAGGGTTAAAATGGGGTTCCTCTAACCTGAAGAAACCCTCTTGGTATAACCAGGAAAGAATATAAATGAGGTTCTCTGGCGGAATGGTGTTAAGATTTGTTATGAGTACGGCTCAGTCGACAAAAAAATGCCAGTCAGCATGATGTTGTGGTGGTGTCAGTGTTGCCAATACCAAGTGACCTTGAACCAACGCTGCCAGGGCGGCCATCATTTAGCAGATTAGGTCTCTCTCTCTCTCTCTCTCTCTCTCTCTCTCTCTCTCTCTCGTTATTTTGCAGACTAAAAGTTTCTCTCTCTCTCTCTCTCTCTCTCTCGTCCTATTATTTAGCAGACTTAGTCTCTCTCTCTCTCTCTCTCTCTCTCTCTCTCTCTCTCTCTCTCTCTCTCTCTCTCTCTCTCTCTCTCTCTCTCTCTCTCGTCCTATTATTTAGCAGACTTAGTCTCTCTCTCTCTCTCTCTCTCTCTCTCTCTCTCTCTCTCTCGTCCTATTATTTAGCAGACTTAGTCTCTCTCTCTCTCTCTCTCTCTCTCTCTCTCTCTCTCTCTCCCTATTATTTATCAGACTTTGTCTCTCTCTCTCTCTCTCTCTCTCTCTCTCTCTCTCTCTCTCTCTCTCTCTCTCTCGTCCTATTATTTAGCAGACTTAGTCTCTCTCTCTCTCTCTCTCGTCCTATTATTTAGCAGACTTAGTCTCTCTCTCTCTCTCTCTCTCTCTCGTCCTATTATTTAGCAGGCTTAGTCTCTCTCTCTCTCTCTCGTTATTTAGCAAACTAAAAGTTTCTCTCTCTCTCTCTCTCTCTCTCTCGTTATGTAGCAAACTAAAAGTTTCTCTCTCTCTCTCTCTCTCTCTCTCTCTCTCTCTCTCTCTCTCTCTCTCTCTCTCTCTCGTTATGTAGCAAACTAAAAGTTTCTCTCTCTCTCTCTCTCGTTATTTAGCAAACTAAAAGTTTCTCTCTCTCTCTTCTCTCTCTCTCTCTCTCTCTCTCTCTCTCTCTCTCTCTCTCGTCCTATTATTTAGCAGACTTAGTCTCTCTCTCTCTCTCTCTCTCTCTCATTATTTTGTAGACTAAAGTCTCTCTCTCTCTCTCTCTCTCTCTCTCTCTCTCTCTCTCTCTCTCTCTCTCTCTCTCTCTCTCTCTTTCATTATTTTGTAGACTAAAGTCTCTCTCTCTCTCTCTCTCTCTCTCTCTCTCATGACAAACGCCATGAGGGGAGCACCGTCTCCATAACTTAGGCCTTTGAACTTGTGGCTTGCTATTCATCCAGTATCCTGGAATACGAGGCCACTGAATCCTCAAGCTTACCGCTGTTACCTCCATTATATGCAACCCTAGAAACTTCCTTACTCTACCTACCAACCCACAAAAGGTGGATGGACACCGCCCATCTCCCGGTGACGACTCTACGAGCTGCCTGAAACCACTGTCTGACTCACTTCTTCATTTCTGCAACATTCGCGGCCCTTCCTCTAATTTTCTCTCTGTTGAACACCACCTCTCCTCCTCTAAACCTCACCTTCTCTTTTTAATCGAGACTCAGCTGTCTGAGTCAACTGACAGGAAACCCTTTTTTGTATCCTCCTACTTTCTCTATAGTTATTTCAAAGCCAAAGATGGCTGTTGTGTATATGTAAAGAACGACTTATCTTGCTTTCGTGTTCCTGAACTTGATTCTTCCGAATTCTCTACTCTCTGGCTTCGGCTTTCCTATCGTTCTGTGACTAAATATATCTGTATTATTTACTTATCCCCTAATTTTACTATCAAAAATTCTTTGTCTATCTTACTTCTATGATGGAACACATTCTATCCATTTTGTAGCTGCAGATTAGGAGGCCCTCAGGCAGTACTTCTTTGATTTTCCCTGGAATGATTATTGTTTCCATGGCCGGGAGCCATCTGAGTGTGCCCTGTGCATTATGTAGGCTATTCTCTCGGGCATGAAAGCATCCATTCCCTTTTCATATCCTTTGACTAATGCAAGAAAGCCTTGGTTTAATCACGCATGTTCTAATGCTGTCCACAACAAGGAGAGGGCCTGTAAAAGGTACCAGAGCCAACCCACCCCCGAATCACATCTTTTTTATGTTTCTGCTCAGAATCGTGCTAAGTCTGTTCTTCGCTCTCCTAAAAATAATATCATTTTACTAAATGCTCTCAACTCATCAGTTCGAATTCTTCCCGTTCCCTCTTTCACCTTGCCAAAAACCTTTCTAACAACTTGACCTCATCATCCTTCCCTCCTCTTTTTTTACTCTGATGGCTCAGTAGTTGTAACCCCATGCACTCTTGGAAGGGGAAACGGGGTAATGAAGTCCGCCCAGCTGAACTCGACTTTTTATTCGATCATACCTGGAATTGCAATTTTACTCTCTCAGTATGATATAATGGCATCACTCGTCATTGTTATAACACTTGGTCATACATATAATTACAATCTACCAAAGTTTACTCCATATACATATCGCTTTAATTCTCATCCTTACTTTCCTACATTTATAATTAGATTATGTTGCGTCATCAACCACGTGCAGATCAATAAGCATTCTTAAAAAAGCAAGGGCAACTCACTTGTGGCAGGTCCAATTCTCGTCTTACAGTATCAGTGTGTGGGTAGGGGTGTGAAGTACACAACACTAGTCCCTCACGGGCATAATATTCTCACAGCAGTAACATTTTTGCGGGATGGACGTGGAGTCGCACATCGCTTGAACTCCACCCTTTGGAGTCTCCGTCTAGTAAATCCAAGGACCGATGTCACCTCGTCCCTCACTTGTCCTTGACTACCCACACACTGCCCCCACACTCGCTCATAGCCTATTCTAAGGCCTGGTGTTCATTATCGCTAAGCTAATGGATGTTTTGCTTACGTGACTGTACATTCATATAAACACCATGTTAGCATCCTTGTGCCTCTCTCTCTCTCCTACACTCTCTCTTTCTCTGTCTCTCTCTCTCTCTTTCCCTCTCTCTCTCTTTACTGTGTTAGATGCAGTAAGACTCCCCCCATTGGTCAGTTATGACCAATACCATATAAACTTTCACTCGCAGCTCCCTTTTCCTTGGTTCTCCTCCTCACACACACTCTGTCCACTTCCTCCAGGATAAAGGTTTTCAACCATTTAACTCCGGGATAATACCCGTATCGTTTGTTGTAGGCAAAAGTTTCGTCCTCATACCGCATAAGTGCCCTTTCAGGCAACCGACACTACAGCACGTCCATCGAGTGAATGGTGTCCAACTCCTGCAATCTCCCGATGGTCTCCAGACTCAAAATACAAAACCCCAATTGGTCGGCGAATTTTCTAAGGTCACCCTCATCCTCACCTTTGATCATGGGCCCTTCAAGTATTCCTACCATAATCTCTCGGACATACTGATGTCTGTCTCCGTATCTGTCCTCCAATATGGCCATCACCTTCTCATAACCCTCTCTTGGGTCCACATAGTTGCATGTTTGTAGCGTGTTCCTGACAGGCACTGCACATGCTTGCATGAGCATCTGCAGCTTATATTCCTCTGGGACTGCGGCCTTCTCTATGTGTTGTTCGAGTGCACGAATGAACTCCCAATACTCCCTCCGGCTATTCTCTTCGAAGGTTGGTAGTTGGGTCTGTGGCAACCTCATGGCTGCAATCAATATCCTTCAAGCTGGAAGGTATCACCTCCATGCCCATAGGGGCAGCGCATATCAGCTCTACCGTTCCTGATCTAGACAGTTTCAGATTCCCTGACCTCTGCCACCCTGGCACTTGTCCGCTAACTGTTGACTCTTCTTGATGTAGAGTCGCGGCCTTTTACATCTGTTCCTGCTCCCCCAGCTGGGTTCCCCTAGTCTCCCACATTTGTTTGTCTCACAATATCTTGAACTCTTTGCCGATCCTTCGTGTACTGCTATAGTCTCTGGCTGCACCTGTGGCCTCAAGCTCATCTCGTTCCTCCTTTCCATTCCCATCAAGCTCTCCAACTGTGTCATGCGATCATGGATCACCTTGTTCTGTTCTTGCAGGGTTTGCAGATTCAGCAGGAGGACTCTTATGCACACATTCTCATGTGCCTCAGCCAGTCTGCCTTCAATTGCCGGCCACTTCTCTAAGCATTCTTGCAGCCCAGATTCGGCCCTCTCCTCCTCTCTTTGTTCCATCATCGTTCCCTCAGCCTCCGTCTCGTACTCCTCTACCCCCGTTGCTTCACCTGCCCTCCTCAACTATCCGTTGAGCTGTTCCATAGGTTACGCTCTGCCCGTCATGTTCCGCACGTTCCTTTCCTTCTGGGTTGTCCATGCCGATATGTTCCGCCTGGTATGTTCTGCCCGGTATGTTAGGTTGGGTTCTGCCCAGTATGTTAGGTTGGGTTCTGGCAGGTATGTTAGGTTGGGTTCTGCCCAGTATGTTAGGTTAGGTTCTGGCAGGTATGTTAGGTTGAGTTCCGCCAGGTATGTTATATTGGGTTCCGCCCAGAGTGTTAGAGTCCGCCCTCTCTCTCTTTTTTTTTTTTTAATAATCCTCTTAGTCACACTCTCGTTCATGCAACATTTATCCCACCACACCCCAAGATGTCCTGAGTGGTGGTGTCGCCGATCGTAGGTAGGCCGCCTCTGTAGACCTTAATACTCCCAGAGCTGTCATAGGTCGTGGTCGGGCCCGCTCCCCTCACCAAAGGACCCAAAGTATGACTGTAACCGCATGCAATCTTGGAAGGGGAAACGGGGTAATGAAACCCGCCCAGGTGAACTCGAGTATATATTTATTCGGTCATACCTGGAATTGCAATTATACTCTCTCAGTATGATATGATGGCATCACTCGTCATTGTTATAACACTTGGTCATACACATAATTAAAATCTACCAAAGTTTACTTCGTATACATATCGCTTTAATTCTCATCCTTACTTTCCTACATTTATAATTGGATTATGTCGTGACATCAACCACATGCAGATCAATAAACATTCTTAAAAAAAGCAAGGGCAACTCACTTGTGGCAGGTCCAATTCTCGTCTTACAGTATCAATGTGTGGGTAGGGGTGTGAAGTACACAACACTAGTCCCTCACGAGCTTAATATTCTCACAGCAGTAACACTTTCATGGGATGGACGTGGAGTTGCACATCGCTTGAACTCCACCCTTTGGAGTCTCCGTCTGGTAAATCCAAGGACCGAAGTCACCTCGTCCCTCATTTGTCCCTGACTACCTACACACTGCCCCCACACTCGCCCATAGCGTCTATTCTAAGGCCTGGTGTTCATTATCGCTAGGCTAATGGATGTTTTGCTTACGTGACCGTACATACATATAAACACCGTGTCAGCATCCTTGTGCCTCTCTCTCCTACACTCACTCTTTCTCTGTCTCTCTCTCTCTCTCATTCCCTTTCTCTCTCTTTATAGCGTTAGATGCGGTAAGAGTAGCTATTTATTCTACTGATAAAGCAGATCTCTTCTCTCAGACTTTCTCCTTCAATTCCACCTTAGACGATTCCGGTGCTGTTCCTCACATCACTTCTCCTCTCTGGCTTCCTCATGGCTGACACTAAAATTTCTTCAGCTGTTGTATTTTCTGCCATCACTGGCCCCAATACTAACAAGGCATATGGACCTGATGGAGTCCCTCCTGTTGTCCTCAAGAACTGTGTTTCTCTGCTTACACTCTGCCTAGGTAAACTCTTTTGCCTTTGTCTGTCAACTTGTACATTTCCTTCTTGCTGGAAGTTTGCTCTCATTCAGCCAGTCGCAAAGAAGGATGACCATTCCCAACCCTCTAATTATCACCCAATTGCTTTAACATCCTGTGTCTCAAAAGTTTTCGAGTCTATTCTTAACAGAAATTTTTCAAAGTATCTTTCCTATTATAACCTAAGAAGGTTATAATAGGAAAGATGCTTTTAAATTTTTCTGATCATCAGTATGGGTTCCGTCAGGCACGCTCTACTGGCGATCTTCTCACCTACCGTTCAGACTCTTGGTCATCCTCCTTTCGGGACTTTGGCGAAAGCTTTGCCATTGCACTTGACATCTCAAAGGCTTTCGAGCGAGTCTGGCATAAATCTTTAATTTCCAAACTCCTCTCTTATGGTTTCTATCCATCTATCTGTGCCTTCATTTATAGCTTCCTTTCTGGTCGTTCTATAGCTGCTGTTGTAGATGGCCATCGTTCTTCTAGGTCTATCAACAGTAGTGTTCCTCAGGGGTCTGTCCTATCACCAAATCTTTCCCTTTTACTCATCAATTGCCTTCTAAGTTGTACATCTAACCCAATCCACTCTATGCTGATCATTTCACTCTTCACCTTTCCATTCAGTTCCTGCAACGTCCATCTCAGTAGTTACTTCAAGGAACAAGGGATGAGACTATGGTACACCTAATGTCTGATTTGGATCGTATCTCTGACTGGGTTAAAAATAATACGGTTGTTTTTAATGCATCAAAGACACTTCTTACACCTATCAACCTGACAGAATCTTCCACAGGATTACCCACTAATGTTTAATAATATCCTGCTCAATCCTGCATCATCCTTGAACATGCTTTGAGTTTCCTTCACTCGGGACTTACCTTGGAAAGATTATGTTACATCTCTTAGAAAATTAACTTCCAAGAGTTTAGGTGTGCAAAGCCGTCTCCGTACCTTCTTTACCCCTGCGCAGTTCTTGACTTTATACACGGATTTTATTCGTCCCTGTGTAACGTACAACCCTGATGTGTGGGGAGGCTCCCCACATACAGCTATTCTCAGTAGGTTGGAGTCAAAGGCTTTTCGTCTCATTAACTCTCCTCTTCTTACTAGCTCCCTCCAACCTCTGTCTCTGCCGCACTGTTGCATTTTTATCTCTTTTCTTTCGGTACTCCAATGGTCATTGCTCCTCTGGACTGTCTGCTTGCATCCCTCCACCTCAACGACGGGTGCATAGCACCTGTCTAACAGCAAACTCTCATTCCTTTTCTGTCCAACTCTCTAATGCAGGAGTTAACTGTTACTTCCAGTCCTTCATGTATGCAACAGGTCAACTCTGGAACTGTCTCCCTCTGTATTTCCTACTTCCTATAATCTCCAGTCTTTCAAACGCAGTGTGTCCAGGCATCTCGAAATGAATGGAACTTGAATTTGGCTCTCTTTTGTATTTTTTTTTTCTTGAAAGGAACGTTGGCGGGCTCGTGGTCTTTGGTTCTTTCTTCCTTGCATAAAAAAAAACTTATAAACACATTATACCCAACTTCTGTGAGATATTTTTCCTACTCTAAATAAGATTATGAGGGTTTAACGAGAATGAAATACATAGTGAAATCATGCTAAAAGAGTTATTAGATATCGTCACAAATTCCTTCACTAAACAGTACCTTTAGCAAGTGGAAGGAAATCGCCAGAGGTTAGAATATGTTCAACTGGTAACACGAACGAAATATTGAAAGTTATTGTACTGAAAGGGTTAATCAATCAATCAATCAATCATTTCCTGTGGCACCCTCGGGGATGCAAAGGGCCTCGATGAACTCACACCACCACATCCTATCTTGTGCTAACTCCTCAAGATCTCCCCAACACTCATCTCCAGCTTCCCGTCTCATTGTCCTCACCCACGTCTCTTTTGGCCTTCCTCTACCTCTCTTACCAAGTGCCACCCACCCTGGTGTACCTCGTACTATTCCCTGTCTCCTATACACATGTCCTAGCCACTTCCATCGTGAGAATCTAACATATTCATCGATCGGCTGCACTCCCGTTATTTCTCTAATTCTACTATTTGGTATCCTTTCCCACCACTTAACTCCTAATATTCTTCTAAGTGCTTTATTTTCAAACACCAAGAATTTATTTTCCATAGTCACTGTGCTGTACCAAGACTCGTGTCCATAAATTAAGATACTCCTAACCATTACCTTATAAAGTTTGATTTTTGTATGCACAGAGAAATTGTTATTATTCCAAATATTTTTAAGCATTCCCATTGCCTGATTAGCCTTCTTTAACCTTTCCTCGAATTCAAAGTTCAAAGAACCATCCTTGGCTAAATAAGTACCTAAATATTTAAACCTATCAACTTGCTTTACAACCATACCTCCAATTACACATTCCTGCGCATTTTCCATATTCATATTGATTATTTCAGTTTTTCCACAATTAATAACCAAACCCACCTTGCGACCTTCACTCACCAAACAGTCCAACACTCTCTGCATCTCTTCTGGCCCATCACAAATCAAAACTATATCATCTGCATAATCTAAATCCAAAAGTTTCCTGTTCTCTCCCCAAAGTATACCTGCACCGGTTTCTGTTCCAACGCGTTTCATAATGTAATCAATGACCAATATAAATAGTAAAGGCGATAGAGCACCACCTTGAATTACTCCGGACTTGACTTCAAACGAATCACTCAGACAACCATCAACCATCACTTTACAAAATGTGTCCTCATGCATGTTCATAATGACCCTTACAAACTCCTCTGGTATTCCATAATGTCTCATGATCTTCCCCATAGTCTCTCTCGAAACACTATCAAAAGCCTTTTCAAAATCAACAAAACAGAGACTTAACGGTACTCTCATTTCATTAACTTGCTGCATCAAATGCCTAACTATAAAGATCTGATCATTGCAACCACGTCCCTTTCTAAAACCAGCCTGTTCATCCCTCAGAATACCCTCAACCACCGGCTCCAACCTATTTAACAACACTCTACTGAAAACTTTCAAAGCTATCGGTGACAAAGAGATTCCCCTCCAATTACCACATTCACTCAGGTCTCCCTTCTTCGGAACTTTAACAATTACACCATTCTTCCAAACTGATGGTAGTAACCCCGTCACCCATATCTTATTGAATAGGTTGGTCAAGATCATTATTAATCTATCCCCCTCCACTTTAAACATTTCCGGGTTAATAGAGCTTATAAATATTTCCCTTCTCTGTGAGGGCTCTTCTTAAATAATAGTGTGTTCATCTGGTTGTGGGAAGTATGGAATTAAAAAGCGTCATCGTGGTGAATTTATTGTGGTTTTCGTTCAGTAATTTACCGTCCTTACTACGACGTGTCTTTCTTAAAATGAATAGAATTGCCTTGTGGATGCAAAAATAGGATAAAGCAAACTTTATCGCCATGAAAACTTAAACACTTGGAGAGAATGTTGCATAAGAAAGGAACGCGATATTACCATGTTTCTGTTGCAGTAGTGGTAGTAGTTGTTCCGTAGGCAGTCTGGCCGAACAGCCCCGAGTCCCTTAGGAAGGCCATGGCCGAGACCGGGCTTTCCCACAGAGCTCTCAAAGAGTGTATGTTGTGTTGTTGGCGTTGGTGATTGTGTGCAATGCAGTCTTCCATAATGTGCTTAATAGTATGGGGTGCTGTGTTGCATCCTGGACAGGCATCAGCAATGGAGTCATCCAGCCTCTTCTGGTAGCTTAAGAGGGCTGGGTTGTGCCCACATCTCAGCCTGGCCAGGTGGAGCCTGTCCTCACGAGGAAGATAGGATTCAGAAGGGTGGATGTCAGGAGACCATGCATGCAGCTGTGTTTTGTCTTTAAGTGACTGAATGGAGCAGCGAGTGATCTGAGTGTGGATATGCTTCTAGAAGCTGGTCTGAGGTGGGTGAGGGGGGAGAGATGACAGTATTTGTGTATGGTATCGTGTGCTGGGTGTTGTTTTGATGTTCCTTGGTGTGGGTGGATGTGCTGCCATGTACTGTAGTGGATGTTGTGGGTTTGTGGAGGCTGCAGCAAGAAACTGGGTGCCTCTCATGTCTAGGTGATCCATGACTTTGAGGACTTTGGTTTCTTGATGTAGGTGGTCTGTGGGTGTAGTAGTTGTGCAGCCTGTGATTATTTTTAGGGCCTTGTTCTGTATGGTCTGTAGAGTGTTGTAGTGTGTTTTGGTCAGGTTAGAAGCCCAGGCAGGGCTTGCATAATTCATCACTGAACGTATGTATTGTTTGTATACTGTGGTGGTGGTTTCTTTGTTGTGTCCGAATGTTGTATGGGCAAGTGACCTTAAAGCATTGAGTCTTGGTGTTATTTTATTTTTAATGTTTGTGATGTGTTGTTTAAATGACATTGATGTATTGTATGTTACACCAAGGATTTTGGGTGTAAGTGTGTGTGGTAGGGGAGTGTTGTTTATGGTGAGGTGTGGGATGTGACTGTGTTCTGCTGTCCAAATTGTGAGAAGAGTCACTGTAGATTTGGCTGGGGCTATTTTGAGCCTGTTTGTGGTGAACCATTCGTTTAGTGTGTTGAGGTAAGGTTGAATGATGTGTGCAGCTGTGTTTGCGTTTTGGTGTGTACATGTAAGTGTTATATCATCTGCATAGGAAGCTATATGTATCTATGGTGTGTGGGGTGTGGGTACGTCGTGCATGTATAGATTAAAGAGTGTAGGGGACAAAACAGATCCTTGGGGGAAGCCGTTTGTGAAGTTTCTGATGTTAGAAAACTGACCGGCAAATGTTACGTGTGCACATCTGCCTGCTAAGTAGTTTGCCAGCCATCTTTTTGTGTTATTGTGCATGTTTGTGTTGAGTATTTTGTTTGTGAGGTTGTGGCGGGGGATGGCATCAAAAGCTTTGCTAATGTCTAGTGTGACTAGGAGTGTTCTGTGTTGTGGCCTAGCTGAATTCATGCCATCGAAAACTCTCTGTGTAAGGTCTGTAAGAAGGGTGTTTGTGGAGTGTAGTGGCCTAAAGCCATGTTGTGACTGGGCTAGGGGAATGTGAGGGTTAGTGCCCCTCCCCGGAAAACAGCTAACTAAAAAAACAAACAAGAAGCCTCGGACAAGGACTGACCAAACGATGACGACCCAGGACCGGACAAAGGACTTGGTAATGAGTACATGGAATGTAAGAGGAGCGAATGATGAGGTGAAAGAGAGAGAGACTGTCCAGGTGCTTCAGGGTGCGAAACTGGATGTATGTGGAATAAATGAAACAAAATGGAGAGGAGAAAGTGTGAGAGAATGGGAGTATGGATGGGGTATATGTGCAGGAGTAGGTGAGAATGAGAGGGCAAAGGAAGGAGTATGTATAGTTGTGAGTAAAAGATGCAAGAGGAGCATAAGATAGTATGGATCAGTTGGGTCAAGGATTGTGTGGGTAAAGTTGAAAGTTGGAATACAAATGTGGGCGATTGTGTGTGTGTATGCACCAACGCCAGATCGTACTAGAAGAGTGAGAGAAGAGTTCTGGACAAATGTGGAAGTGTGCATGGAAAAGTTTGGAAGGAATGAGAGAGTGTTTTTGATTGGTGATATGAATGGTAAAGTTGGGAATGTGAAGGTGGATGGAATAGTTGGTGAGTGGGGTGTGCCTGCTGAGATACATGAGAATGGGAGTGCGTTAGTGGACATTTGTGCTGGGAGGGGGTTGGTGTTAGCCAATACCCTCTTCAGGCATAAAATGATCCACAGGTATACATGGCGAGTGATGAGAAGGGTGGGTGGTGAACTGAATGAAAGGAAGGCAATGGTTGATTATGTGTGTGTGGATGAAAGGATGCGAAGATGTGTAAAGGATGCAAGAGTGTATAGAGGTTGGGGGAGTGGACTTCTGACCACTACTTGGTGGTGGCCAGAATTAGAATGCAAGTAAGATGGGGGAATAGAAGAAGGGAAAGACGAGAGGAAGGAGTAGTTGGAAGGAGAGTGGAAAGGTTACGAGAGGATGAGAAAAAGGCAGAGTATAAGAGAGAAGTGGAGGAACGATTGGGCAAATATGAATTGGAGCAGATGGGAGACGTGGAAAGTGTGTGTAAGATATTTACAGAAGAAATATGTGCAGCATGTGATGTGGTGTGTGGAAGGAAGAGAAGACGGAGGGGGGTGCAAGGAACAGCGTGGTGGACTGAAGAGGTGAAACAGGCTGTGGCACAAAAGAAGAAAGCATACAATGAATGGATGAGAAATTGGGGCGTGGAAGAAGTTGAGAGGTGGAAGAGAGAGTTATATGTGGAAAGAAAGAGAGAGGTGAAAAGATTAGTAAGAGAGAGTAAGAAGAGAGTGGATGAGGAATTTGGAAGGAATTTGAGTGTAAAGTGGAGGGACTGTAAGAAAATGTTCTGGAGAGAAGTGAAAAGAGTAAGACAGGGTGGAAGTGAAGTTAGCAGGGAAGTGAAAGATAAAAATGGTAGATTACTAGTGGAGAAGGGAGAAAAAGCGAGCAGATGGAGAGAACACTTTAAGGAATTGTTGAACATAGAGGATGGAAGTAATGCGAGTATAAGTGGCTAGGGAATGGCTGGGAGAAGGAGGGAGGCGAGAAGACAGGAAGAAATCAGTAGGATAGAAGTTGTGGAAGCAATGAAGAAAGTTAAATCGGGGAAAGCCCCAGGAATTGATGGAGTGTGTGGTGAAATGCTGAAGCATGGGGGAGAGATAGTAGTAGAATGGATGTGGAAGATGTGCAGATTGGCCTTGTAGGAAGGTAGAGTCCCGGAGTATTGGAAGTCAGGTATAATTATTCCCTTGTACAAAGGAAAAGGGGAAAAAGAAGTGTGTGGTAATCATAGGGGCATTTGTCTTCTTAGTATAATAGGAAAAGTGTATGGTAGGATACTTATAGACAGAGTTAGAGAAAGAGCAGAGAAATTAGTTGGAGAAGAACAGGGAGGCTTTAGGAAGGGAAGAGGTTGTGTAGATCAGATATTCATTCTTAGATCTTTAGTGGAAAAGTTTCTAGAGAAGGGAAAGAAGTTGTATGCGGCTTTCATGGATTTGGAGAAAGCATATGACAGGGTGGATAGACAAGGATTGTGGAAAGTGTTAAGAATATATGGAGTAGATGGGAAGTTGTTGAATGCTATGAAGAGTATGTACGATGGTGCGAAGGCTGCAGTGCGTGTGGATGGTGAACTAAGGGAATTTTTCTCTTTGAAAGTTGGGTTGAAGCAGGGATGTGTCATGTCTCCATGGTTGTTCAATCTGTACATGGATGGGGTAATAAAAGATGTACAAGGTAGGGTAGTGGATGTTGGAGTGGCCCTGGTGAGAGAGGATAGTGTTTGGAAACTCCCTGTACTGTTGTTTGCAGATGACACTGTGTTGTTGAGTGAAGACTTAGGGGAGCTGCAAGGCTTGGTGGATGAGTTTGAGAGAGTGTGTAAGAAACGGAATCTAAAGGTGAATGTAGGGAAGAGTAAAGTGATGGTCTTTGAGAGAGGTGAAGTTAGTGAATGTACAGCGAGGTTGGATGGTGAGGAATTGGAAAATGTGAGTACGTTTAAATACTTGGGTAGTGTGATGAGTAAGGATGGAGGTTTGGAGGGTGAAGTGCTTGAAAGGGTACAGCAGGGAAGAAAGGTTGCTGGTTCTTTGAAATCAGTGATAAGAAACAGGGAAGTGAGCATGGAAGTGAAAAAGTTACTACATGACAGTATTGTGATACCAACTCTAACGTACGGAAGTGAAGCTTGGACATTATTGGAAGGACACAAGTCAAGAGTGAGAGCAGTGGAAATGAGTTATTTAAGAGGAGCCTGTGGAGTCTCGAGGAGAGACAGGCTGACGAATGAGGATATTAAGGAGCGTTGTGGTGTTTATGTGGATGTGATAGGAAGCGTTATGAGGAACACACTGAGGTGGTTTGGCCATGTGGAGAGGATGGAGGGTGAAAGACTGACGAAGAAAGTGTATGTGAGTGAGGTGGAGGGGGGAAGAAGGAGGGGGAGGCCGAGGATGGGATGGAGGGATGGGGTGGAGAGGTATATGAGAGAGGGGGGTGTGAGTTGGGAGCAGGGCAGTGAAATGGCGGGGGACAGGGCGACTTGGAGGCGATTTGTTTGTGGCCACCCCAAACGGGATTGAGGCGTCTGGCAATAGATAGATAGATAGATAGACTAGTTGTAGTATCAGTTGTTCAGTGACTTTAGAGGGGATGCAGAGGAGTATGATGGGGCGATGTGAGGAAGGTAACGTGGGGTCTTTGTTGGGTTTAGGGATATTGATGATATTGCCATGCTTCCAGATGTTGGGTATTATGTTGTGTGAGTAGCTGTAGTTTGATATGTTGGTGAGTGCTTGTATGCCTTGTGGTCCTAGGTGTTTAAGGTGAATGTTGCTTATGTTGTCTGGTCCACAGGCAGATGAGTGCTTGAGGTTGTTAATGATGTGCTTCGTCTGGTTGTAAGTGAAAGGTGCGTAGTCTGGGTCTGTGGGGAACTGTCTTTTACCTCTGTTGATACGTCGGTCTTCCGGATGGGGGGTTAGATGGCTGACTTGTGAAAAGTGATTGATGAGAGTGTTTGCTTGTTGTTTGTTTGAGGGTATGGTGTCTGTTGTTGTGATGGCAGCATGTGATTGTGTGGTGTTGCTGTTGGAAAGTGTGATGCTGTTTAGTGTTTTATAGAGTTTGCTGATGTTTGTTCTGTGGTCAAGTGTTTGGAGGTAATTTTTCCAGTTTAGTGTTTGCTGTTCTGATATTTTACTGTTTATCTGAGTGTTGAGTTCTTGTATTTGTTGTATGGTGTCTTGTGTATGGGGTGTTGGGGAGTGTCGCAGTGTGTCCCGTTGTCTGATGAGGCCTTGAATTTCTGGTGTGAAGTTGGGGTTGTGTCTCTTTCTGTTGCCTCTAGGGATGTGTCTTTTGTCTGCATTTTGTATGATTGTATTGAAAGTGTGCACAGCGGTGTTGATGTTTGTGATGGGTGTACTGTTTAGTGTTTCGAAATGTTGTTCTGTTTCAGTTACAAAGGCCTCCTAGTTGGCTTTCTTATAATTAGTGTATGTGTGTTTGTGGCCAGCTGGGGTGATTCTGGTTTTGGTAGTGATGATGATTGGGAGGTGATCAGAACCTAGGATTTTGACCACTCTCCATGATGTAGTGGAAGCGAGGTTTGGGGAGCAGAAGGTGATGTCTGGAGATGATGGGAGGAAGAGGGCTTAATTGTGTTTTTGTTGTTGTTGTCGTTGCTGTCGTTGCTAGAGAAATCTTAAAATTTCTTTCAATGCACCAAGCCATTCATCCCACAACAACATTATTTATGCGGTGTAATCTCTTTTTCCTACTTCACCCCCTTCCCACACAATGCAAGTCCAATGTTTGTCCCACACGCTCGTTTCATTGCCTCCTTCCCCTTCCCGACACTTACACATTAGGAGGATATTTTGAAATGAACCATCACCACGCTCAGATCACGAATTCTGCAGCATCTGCATTTACAGAACAAACTTTCCCACCCCAAAATCATAGCCGCCAGCTAAAATTCTTGTCCGTCCCACCCATTACTTTCTTCAGGTTCATTTCCTTAACCTCTTCTTTTGGTGACGCCAGATTGTTAAGCTGGCGACAAACGTGGCTGTCCGTATTACTTTGGTAATCTCACAACATTCTAAGTTGCCACAGAATATACATTTCAGCCTGGGGAAATACATACTGTTTTCATTATGCATTAGCCGCCAAGGGCTCTCCTACGTTGAAAAACTAACGTCTGGTAATTGTAAGGGCGCGTCCAAACGTGTGCTTGAATAAGTGCTGGTAACATGTAAGCAACACAGTAACGAACACGCTGCAAACATGTTGGGAACACAAGCTTCCAGATAATGTTGGCAACGTCATGATGAAGTCTCAGCTGCCTGGTATGGACACACTTATCCCATCACCACTGCTGCCAGTGCTCGAAGCTGCGCTGAAACATGTTTACATACATCTGTCCAAATACTGCTGTAAACATGTACCCAAACATGTTGCCAGCTGTGTTGCCAACATATGTTCGAGGGCATGTGTTTACGCGCCCTAAGAATATCATCCTGTCCGGGCACGTACAGCCACATAGTTACTAGCAGCTAGACAGACCCCAGTAAGAAGCACCTCGTCGTCTTTAAGGCTGTGAATTGATCTCGCTGCCGCCAAATAATTCTGTCTAGCACATGGGAGAGGTTTCCCAGTTGATGGGTATAGAAAAAGTCTGTTATTTTCCTCTATATAACTATGCAGCTTCTAATCCCAAGTACTGAACCATGATTTTAATCAGCTCAGAAGAAACCTCTCGTAATGAGAAAGTTAGGTAATATCCACCTCTTCTCTTTTGTTCTTGCATCACTGTATGAAGAATGGGAGACCTCCCGTAATGAAGCACCTAAGTCCGTAGATGTCTCGACATTACAGGCAGGCTTCGTATTGACTAAGTCTTTAACTCCTTTACTAAGACAACATATATTGTATTTGAATGAGATGAGAAGCAGACGATTTTACATAAGAACGGCCTCAGTTTATGAACTAATAAGGACTATGCTTAAACTTCGGTTTCCAAAGTCTCTCCTGAGCTTAATTAAGTTATATGATAGTAGTAAAAAAAAATAACTGAAGATACTCAGTTCGAATGAAGATGTTTTATGAATATATATATATATATATATATATATATATATATATATATATATATATATATATATATATATATATATATATATATATATATTGTTGCACTGCCGCACTTCCAAATATTTTTTCATCTAGGCATGTGTGTGTGTGTGTGTGTGTGTGTGTGTGTGTGTGTGTGTGTGTGTGTGTGTGTGTGATAGAATTTTCCTCATCCAAGCAATAACGTCTTTGTAATGTTTGGATACGAAAAATGCGTCAAGAGAAGGAAAGGGTTAAGCAGTGTTAAGAGTAAGCAAGTTCCCACAGCACTAATATTATTTGAAATTTATTTCTTCCTCATATTTTTTTATTTCAATATACCCTCTGGTTTACCTGTCAAAGGTATGGTAGCTGCATGAGTGAAAACAAGCATACACAAACGATCTTGTACTTTCCACATACTCAGTAATCGTTATAGTTTTTGCTGATGTGCATTTACTGGCTCTATGAGCGGAGACAATTATTTGCGCAAGCAGACTTTCACACAACTTAAAGTAGTAGTATTCGCTCTAGTTTAGCTCTGAGGTGTTTGGTGGCTCTGAATGTTAATACAAATGCATATACTAGCAATTTATACACACTCTAAATCAATAATATTCGCTCTCGTTTTGTCTTGAACTCTTTGGTAACTGATAATGAGGACAATATTAGGAATTAGAAAGTTCTAAAAGAGTGCACACTTCAGCCAGCGTCAATAAAATTTTATTATATATTCCTACAACCGGATCCGGACCCTTATCAATCTCTTCCTTGATCCAATGCCAACCTATTCTCCAGAATATAATCCGACAACAATTTTTTGAACTATCATCTTCACAAACAAATAAACAGATGGACGTGCTTGAATACATAATTTCCTTTCAACTGCAATGGTTGAAGTAACAAACAATCTTAACCCTTTTATAACAGGAACAAATATACTATGTATTTCATCCAGCACGAGATGAATTTATTTATCTACGTGAGCCACAGGTGCCTGGGAAAGTCAATACTCTTACCACTAACACTCCCAGGGTCAGAAAAACATACATATTCTATTCCAGCTAAAGACCAAGGATCATATGAATAGGAAAGTGGGTCATAGGAGACAGTATTATGCAGAAAGATCAAGAGAGATGTGAAGATTGTGCGTCAGGGAAATGTTCGTAAATCTGTGTATCTCGGTTCTGCACAGGGTAAGTTGCAACAGTCAGCGACACAGGCGTCACAACCAAACGATTTATTATGCAGTTCATGTTGGTGATGAGGGGCGAGGGCTAAGTACGACGACTCTGAGTAGGATGTGAGTTAAGGATACGACTGAGAGAGAGAGAGAGAGAGAGAGAGAGAGAGAGAGAGAGAGAGAGAGAGAGAGAGAGATTCTGTGCGTGTGGGGTGGGGTGCGTGTGTGTGTGTGTGTGTGTGTGTGTGTGTGTGTGTGTGTGTGTGTGTGTGTGTGTGTGTGTGTGTGTGCGCGTGCGCGCGCGCTCTCTTCCTTGCATCCATAATACAGGTGTATGCATGAAGGGCACACCAGTCATTTACCTGTATGTGTATAATTATTTATAATTTAGTTTTCCTTTATCCGACTTTGGCCCAAAGCTAAACAGCCCTACCCTTTGATGGTCAAGTCATCCCATGCAGCATGACAGTCTCCTCTTGGGAAATGACGATGATGTAAACAGGGATGAGTTTGCGACAATACTGGTCGCTCTGTTCTTCCTTAGTTTTCTTTACTCCCCTTTACCTAGTTTTGACTCCTTCCTACGAGCGTCTGTCCAGAACTGTAGGGGAGATTTACTGTATTTCATTCAGCTTAACTAGTGGAAATTTTCTCCTTTTGTGGTTTATTTCTCGTAGCTCAGTGGCAAGATGAACTGATGCTTCTGTTCTCTACTTCTTTCCACGGGACTTCTATATTTAGAGTTCAATCTTAACGCTGAAGAGATGGCAGATACACTCTTAGTTAAAGGAGACAGAGAATGGGTAATCTGCCTTAAGTAAAATGCTTGAAAACGGGATGAAATGAGCAGATTAAAAAATCGAACCCCTAGTAATATGGTATTGCCCTTTCGCCATCGAAAATGTTGTCGATAAAAAGAAAGATTTCCTAAAATTAGCTGTACAATTGACGATTGAAGATGGGGAAGAGGGGTTCCTGGCTATCCCCTCCCCATCAGGGAAAAAAAAAAAAAAGCTGCTTAAGACTCTGACCGATTCATGTATCAGTGGGAAATAGGGTGAAGATGCTAATGATGCTGATGGTGCCTTTTTTGTAATTTATCTGTGAGACATTTGATTAGACAAAACTGTATTAGATGTTTCGTTCCAATGACGTTCTTTACATTTATTCTTGCTATCTTCAGACTGCTTTATTTAACTCAAGATAGGCTTTTCAATTACAGAAATTAAATACAGCCTTGTGAAGAACACTTAATGTAAGAGACCTTTATTAGGGCAAAGAAAATAATTTAGCAGCAACCAGAATGCAGAATAATGGACATTTTTCCTAATGAAAGGCTTAGCCACTTCACTTTGATTTCTTAATTTTATATTTATGCTGCTACCAATTTCATCATCATAATCATCATCATCCAGACCTATTTTTGCACCTAAGGAAAACACAGAGAGAGAGAGAGAGAGAGAGAGAGAGAGAGAGAGCGACTAACCAAAGTCTACCCTAGTGATTGGGTCAGACTCATTCACTCACTGTTCAACCTCCGGAATTCTTACTCCACCTCACAGATATAAACATTGACACTTTGAAAAAATATGAGCTTGGTATTCAAGGGATTTATGAGGCCTGTTTACCCTATCTGCCCGAAAAAAAAAAAAAAAAAAAAAAACGGCCAGGAGAAAGCAAGCATAAGGCACAAAACAAGTCTACCACAGCGAAGGGGTTAATGAAAGTGTACTCGTCAAGTTGTCCCTGTCATATCCGGGATCAACAGACTCCTTAAACCACATGACCAACACGTGTGTGTGTGTGTGTGTGTGTGTGTGTGTGTGTGTATCATATTCCAACCTTCGTGCTGGCAACAGTGTCCCTCCCAAAGCATCATCATGACTGGCACTTCTGGTACTTGTTATAGCACTCTCTCTCTCTTCAGGGTTGATTATGGTACAGCGTCATCTGCTGAGAGAGAGAGAGAGAGAGAGAGAGAGAGAGAGAGAGAGAGAGAGAGAGAGAGAGAATTTAGTTACATTTTAACCCTTCATTTTAACTTGACTACACACACACACACACACACACACACACAGACCACCTGATATGATTACATTCTTTCCTTTCATGCCAGCCTCTTCGTTATGAGACTCTACCTTACGCTGCCATCTATCGGTGGGAAGAATTTTTACCAACGACGTCCTTCTAGTAAACCAGTTAGTTGAAATTTTAACACATTTCCTACAAGAAGTCTGCTATTAAGAACGTAATATTGTCTGGCAGCAAGAAAAATTAATATGAAAAGGAAAAGAAAGTTACAAAGAAAATCAAAGGAGAAAAGAAAGAAGGAGATGAAAGGAAATCTGAGGAATCGAAAAGAAAGGACACAAAGAAATAAACATACGCCCTAGTTAAAAGACTGGTGGTGATTGTTGGCAATGCAGTGCATTTTATCGCTTTAGTACGTGAGATTTCTTAGGCTTAATTAAATCATCTGGCGTCAGGTAGAAACAAGGAAGTAACTAGAACTCTGTAACTGTCCAGCAGGCAGTCACTAGTCTCCATCTACTGTTTCTTACAATGACCTTGACCCCATTGGAGAGATTCGGGTTTTTTCTATCAGCAATGGCCCATACAAGGACACATAACCTGGGACATTCAGTTTCCTTGCGCAGGCCGTATTGAAATCTGCAGTAGACACTATCAACTTATCTCGTTCACAACATAATAGTGATAGGACTTTTTCTGACATGTCCTTCCACTGCGCATAAGAGATTTGGATTTTTTTCTGTTAACAATGGCCCATGCCAAGACACAACCTGGGCCCTTCAGATTCCTCGGGCATCTCCGGTTCTTCTAAAATCGTTGTGAGACTCTGAGGCGGGAAAAATAATATCAGCTGATAAATCATAAATTATTCTGGCGTTGATGTAGGTATAGTCTTCTTTACTGTTTTTTTTTTTTCTTTTTTTGTAACTACTGATATATTGTCTGTAACAGGTGGAGACTAATTACATTATCATGCTTAAAGAGTTACGCATATATCCATCATTTCTTCTTCCTCCCTTTCATGATGTTCCGTGTTTGGTCTACCTCTGCCTTTACTACTTTCTCAGATTACTGGAACAGGTTTCAGTTCCTGGAATGTATGAGTGACAATATCTCTTTACTACTTTACTCTTCCTACCGCCAGGCAATTTTATTCAGTGTTTACTACACTAGTTACCTCCGACAGCAAAGTTCTTCGTAGGTTATGTATTCATGTGTGTGTTTGCTTGTTTGCATAATTGGAATTTGTCTATGCACAAAATATCTCATAAAGTTGTTATCGGAAATAAGTGAAATACGATAAGCGGGCAGTCGGTAAAGGATGAGTTTATTTTATTTATTTAATTATTTATTTATTATTATTTTTTGTGTGGATCAGGCTCTTGATACAGGCATAAATAAAAAGTTTTATTGCTGGTGGAGATTTGCTTACTATGAGACTGCGTAATAGGGCAGTTATTTACCACAACAAACGACATGGGACGGGTTTGCAGTAAATCATAAATTTAATTATACTGACGTTGACTTAGGTATTGTCTTCCTGACTAGTTTCTTGTTTACAATACAGACATTTTGTCATTGTTTCATATTCCAGGCAATTCATTCTTTTTAATATATATATATATATATATATATATATATATATATATATATATATATATATATATATATATATATATATATATATATATATATTGTTACATAGCCTGTGATTTCATCATCCTTTGTGTAATTTTAACGCACAGTATGCTGCATGTTTGATCACGAGCGTGTTCTGCCTCAGTCCCCCCCTTCTACCGTTATAGTAGAGTAAGTCGTTCTTTCTGTTGTTCAGAGCGGGATTGTCAACTCTTTGTCCCCATGGCTTCATTTGCGCGTCCTTCTTACAAGTTGTATCAAGCTCTGCTGGCCCCTATATAATGAGCTCAGTCTCTGCATCATTGCCACTTAGATCTACTCCTCATTTTGTTCACATCTCTGTCCTCCCCTGTACAGTTATTGTTGTGAGTGCTCAGGAAGTCTCCAACCATCTAGCAGCTGTGTAATTTGAGGATAACTGTTGCTGCATTTTTTCTTGTACTGTATAGCGTAAGGTGTTGATTCTTAGGCCTAGTAACGTTTTTTTGTAATTCATGTAAAGTTCTTATTGTCAGTCATTTTTGATAATAGTTTGTATCTGTAATAATTTATCTTGCATTAACTGAGCATTACCCAGTGTATTTTCATTTTATCAGGGCTGACTTAGGTAAATTTACTCTTGCTAATTTCATGTTAATAGAGGCTATTGCAGTTAACCATATATTTAACCTGTTTTTTGCCATTACATTATCCTTATGAGTCCTGAATATTTTGTTGTTAGTTTGTGCATTAAACTTTAACTTGTAATTTTACCTAACTCTTTTGTTTTGAACCTGGAACTTTACGGGACAGTAGTGATTTTTAGTATTCTCACTTAAAGTGTACATTATCTTTGTTCCGTAACATAAATTTGGCGACCTCTCATCAGGATATTCAGGATATTATCATAAGGATATTGCTTGATATTTTGTGACTGCGATTTATTCATGATGTCTACTATTACTACACTTGATGAAGCCAAAGATTTTTTGTCAAATGTGCAAACAGTGTGTGATGTAGAAAACAGAACAAAGAATGAACTTAAGCTTGTTGGCCAACAATTGGGAATTCCTGTTCGCTCTCATCATTCTAAAGATCAAATTGTTGACATGATTAATGAAAGCTTGTTTAATGTAACTCCTCCAAATGAGCAAACGCAGATTGAATTAGCTAAGTTACAGCTAGCCCTGCAGGAGGCTCAGGCTAAGGAGGCGGAGTCTCATGTTAAGGAGTCTGAATTTCAAGCACGTGCTAAGGAGGCTGAGTCTGAGGCTCGTATTCAGGAGGCTGCATTTCAGGCAAATGCTAAGGAGGCGGAGCCTCAGGCTCGTATTCAGGAGGCTCAGATACAGACTCAGGCACAAATTGAACTTGCCAGGATTCAGGCAGACCATGAGTATCGCATGAAACAAAGTGGAACTGGATCATCTAGCTCTGATGATTTTGGTGTGGCTAAAAATGTAAAACTTGTCCCTCCTTTTAATGAGTCTGATTTAACAAAGTATTTTCAGTTGTTTGAGAGGGTAGCTACAGGTTTTAATTGGCCCAAAAAGTATTGGCCAGTACTCCTTCAAACTGTTCTCACCGGTAAAGCTCAAGTAACTTATGCATCTTTGCCTCAGGATCAATCTGATAATTATGATGTAGTTAAGAGCTTGATTCTTAAGGCCTATGAACGTGTTCCTGAAGCCTATAGAGTAAAATTTAGGACAACTTATAAGCAAGATAAGCAATCCCATGTTGAGTATGCAAAAATCAAAGAAGATCTGTTAGAGCAGTGGTTAAATTCTAAGAATGTGAATTCTGATTTTGGTAAATTTAAGCAGATGATTTTGCTGGAGGACTTCAAGAGGTGTATTTATAAAGATGTAAGCCTATATCTTGATGAGAGAAGAATAGATAATTTGTCTGATGCTGCAGTTTTAGCTGATGAATATGTTCTCACTCACAAGAGATATTCTAAAGAAAAAGGGAAAGTTGAGAGTAAGTACGTTGCCTCTACTCAGAGTACAGGTAACAGGAAAGAGAATAAAGATGATGTTTCTCAGGAAGTAAATACCAGCTTCACCTCTAGATTTCAGAAAAGTAAATGTACTTATTGTAGTAAGCTTGGTCATACTACGGAGAAATGTTTCAGGAGACAGCGTGATGTGAACAAAAAGGAGTCTTTAAATATTCAGTCAATTGGTCTAGTGTCCACTCTTGAGAGTTCCCAGAATTCTTTAACTGAGGTAACTGAACCTGCTTTGAGGGGTAACTTAAATTCTCATGATGGAGCTCCTCTTTTGAGCAGTAACGTGGGTGACACTCTCAAGAGTTCATGTGCTAATTTCCTGTCTGATGGTTTTGTCAGTCCTCTGGACAGTAATGACAGTAAATCAGTTAAAATATATCGTGATACAGGTGCTTGCCAATCCCTTATGCTGACCAGTGTTCTAGGCTCTAATGTTAATTCCTCTGATGAAACTGTAATCTTGCAAGGTGTAGGGAATAATTACTTCTCCGTCCCTCTGTGCAGAGTGAATTTAGAGTCTGGTTTTGTTAATGGTTCCGTTATGGTTGGGTTGGTTGAGACACTCCCAATGTCAGGTGTAACTTTCTTACTTGGAAATGATATTGGTGGAAGTCAAGTGTGTCCAGCTCCTCAGTTGTCTGGTGAGCCAGTGGCTGCGGCCCAGGATTGTGGTGTCCCTGATGTGTTCCCTGCATGTGCTGTCACTAGGGCTAAGTCTAAAGTTACTGGTGATTTAGAGGATAATGATGATGATGATGTTATCCTAGCTGACACTTTTCTTGCTAATTTGGACCACTCACCAGATGAGGCAGTACCCCGTAGTGTTGATAATTTGTCTCGTCAAGAGTTGGTTGAGTTGCAGGTTGCTGACCCTGAGTTGAGGGGTCTAGCTAGCTCTGCTTGCAATGAGGAAGAGTCAGCTGGTGCTTCTACTTGTTATTATATAAAGTCAGGAGTACTTATGAGGAAGTGGAGACCCCCAACAGCATCAGCCGACTGTGAATGGGAGGTTGTACATCAAGTTGTCATCCCTCGTGTTTGTAGGCAGGATATCATTAGAGTGGCTCATGATTCCAGTTTGGCAGGACACCTTGGAGTGAGGAAGACTGGCACGCATTTTGAAACACTTCTACTGGCCAGGTATCTTCAGGGATGTTTCCTGGTATTGTAAGTCTTGTCACACCTGTCAAGTTGTGGGGAAGTGTAATCAGACCGAAAAGGTTGCACCTCTAGTTCCCATTCCTCCTTTTGAGGCGCCTTTCACCCGTGTGTTGGTGGATATTGTGGGCCCTCTTCCTAAGACTTCTTCAGGATTTTCTTATGTGTTGACCATGATTGATATGGCTACTCGTTATCCTGAAGCCATTCCACTTAGAAATATCTCAGCAAAGAACGTGGTTAAGGAAATGCTAGGGTTCTTCACAAAGTTTGGTCTGCCCAAGGAGGTACAGTCAGACCGGGGAAGTAATTTCATGTCAAATGTTTTCAAGCAGTCTCTGAAAGAGTTGGGCATCACCCAGATCACGTCTTCAGCTTACCATCCCCAGACCCAGGGAGCGTTGGAGAGATATCATCAAACACTCAAACTGATGCTCAAGAAATACTGTTTGGTACATCAGAAAGACTGCGATAAAGGTCTTCCATTCGTTGTGTTTGCCGCAAGAGAATCTCCAAATGAATCACTGGGCTTCTCACCTTTTGAACTACTGTTTGGCCATGAAGTAAGAGGACCCCTTAAGTTACTCAAGGAATGCTGGCTGTCTGAGGAAGATGACGTCAACCTGCTGGAGTATGTGATGAAGTTCAAAGAACGGCTGTCCACTGCTTTACAGCTGGCGGGAGAGAATTTAGGAGCTGCTCAGGAGAAGATGAAGACTTGGTATGATAAAAAGTCCAGGTTACGCCACTTTCAGCCAGATCAGGTTTTGATTCTGCTACCAGTTCATGGGCAACCTCTTCAAACCAAGTTTAGTGGTCCTTATTTCGTGGAGAAGAAACTCAGTGATGTCAACTATGTCATCGCCACACCAGATCGTAGAAAGAACAAGCAACTTTGTCACATCAACATGCTAAATTTATATCACAGGCGGGACGAATATAATCCAGTCTGCACTGTAGCTGTTCCACCCGAGTCTGCAAGTGAAGCTCTCCCATGCAGTATGAGCCTGAGTGATAGTTTGGACAAGAATCCTGATATCATGAATGATCTCCAGACTAAGCTTTCTCATCTACCTCCCAAGGAAAGGCAGGAGTTTTCGGCATTACTGCAGGAGTACCCGCAAGTGTTCCGTGCCACTCCAGGAAGAACTACTGTGTTGATGCATGATGCCGATGTTGGAGACGGAAAGCCAATTAAATTGCCTCTTTACCGTGTGAACCCAGTGAAAGTTCCTCTCATCGAGAAGGAGCTTGGCTACCTGTTGGACCACAAGATGATTGAGCTATGTCAGAGCGAGTGGAGTTCTCCTGTCACTCTAGTCCCTAAGCCAGGTGGGTCACAGCGGCTTTGCATCGACTACAGACGTGTTAATCAGATAACCAAAACAGACACTTACCCTCTCCCTCTCGTGGAAGATTGCATAGACAAGATCGGAAAGGCTAGGTACATAAGTAAGTTTGATTTGTTAAAGGGATACTGGCAAGTACCTATGACTGAACGTGCTAGGGAGATCTCATGTTTTGTAACACTAGGAAAGACTTTTGCATGTTCTGTAATGCCGTATGGTATGAAGAATGCACCAGCCACATTTCAGAAGCTCATGAATGTTGTAACAGAGGGTTTGGCAGGGTGTGTTGTTTATATTGATGATGTATTAATCTTCAGTGACAACTGGAAAGATCACCTATGCCATGTCAGTAAATTTCTTGAGCGTTTAGTTCAGGCTAATCTTGTAGCTAATTTATCAAAGTGTGAGTTTGGTCAAGCTAAAGTTCAGTACCTTGGGTATGTAATTGGTGATGGACATGTTGCACCACCAGGAGCTAAGGTTCAGGTTATAAGTGATCTTCCCAGACCTAAAAGTAGGAAAGAGCTACAAAGATTTTTGGGAATGGTAGGTTATTACCGGAGATTTGTTCTTAACTTTTCTATTCTTGTATCACCACTTACAGACCTACTGAAAAAGGGAGTTAAATTTGTCTGGACCGATAACTGTGAATCCTCTTTCAACAAACTTAAAGCTATCCTATTAAGTCAGCCAGTGCTCGCTACTCCAAATTTTGCCAACCCTTTTAAGATGGCTGTTGATGCAAGTGATACAGGAGCTGGGGCTGTTTTGCTGCAAGAGGATGATCAGGGTATTGAAAACCCTGTATCTTATTACAGTAAGAAGTTCACTCCACCTCAAAAGAACTACTCAACTATTGAGAAAGAGCTTTTGGCCTTGATTTTGGGTTTACAGCATTTTTCATTTTATTTGTGTTCTGGTTTTGACCCCATAGTCATTTATACCGATCATAACCCACTGAAATTCCTTAGTAAGTTTAAAGATAAAAATCAGAGATTGACAAGATGGAGTCTACTTCTTCAGGAGTATTCATTAGACATACAACATGTCAAGGGGAAAGAAAATGTCATTGCAGATTGCTTATCTAGACTTTAGACAGATTGTTTTAGAGTAATAAGAAATTTCCTTTATAAATTTCTTTTTCTTTGTGGGGAGGTGTTACATAGCCTATGATTTCATCATCCTTTGTGTAATTTTAACGCACAGTATGGTGCATGTTTGATCACGAGCGTGTTCTGCCTCAGTCCCCCCCTTCTACCGTTATAGTAGAGTAAGTCGTTCTTTCTGTTGTTCAGAGCGGGATTGTCAACTCTTTGTCCCCATGGCTTCATTTGCGCGTCCTTCTTACAAGTTGTATCAAGCTCTGCTGGCCCCTATATAATGAGCTCAGTCTCTGCATCATTGCCACTTAGATCTACTCCTCATTTTGTTCACATCTCTGTCCTCCCCTGTACACTTATTGTTGTGAGTGCTCAGGAAGTCTCCAACCATCTAGCAGCTGTGTAATTTGAGTATAACTGTTGTTGCATTTTTTCTTGTACTGTATAGCGTAAGGTGTTGATTCTTAGGCCTAATAACGTTTTTTTTTTTTGTAATTCATGTAAAGTTCTTATTGTCAGTCATTTTTGATAATAGTTTGTATCTGTAATAATTTATCTTGCATTAACTGAGCATTACCCAGTGTATTTTCATTTTATCAGGGCTGACTTAGGTAAATTTACTCTTGCTAATTTCATGTTAATAGAGGCTTTTGCAGTTAACTATATATTTAACCTGTTTTTTGCCATTACATTATCCTTATGAGTCCTGAATATTTTGTTGTTAGTTTGTGCATTAAACTTTAACTTGTAATTTTACCTAACTCTTTTGTTTTGAACCTGGAACTTTACGGGACAGTAGTGATTTTTAGTATTCTCACTTAAAGTGTACATTATCTTTCTCTGTTCCCCCCCTGTGGCGGGGGGGACACAACCTGGCCGCACTATGGGGTGGTACTACTACTCTGCGGCCAGGTTGTGTTAGGAAGAATACTGCCACCGTATTCCCTGCGTGTCGTAAAAGGCGACTAAAAGGGGCGGGGTGAGGGGACTAGGGACCCCCTCCTCTGTTTTTTAGTTCCTAAAAAGAGACAGGCCAGAGAAAGGGATGGGGGATGGAGTTATCCCCGTACCCTGAAGATTGGGTCTATGAATGTGCGTGGATGTAGTACAATTGAGGCTAAAAGGGAGGAGATTGGGAGAATGTTTGTGAGAAGAAAGTTGGATGTGTTAGCTTTGAGTGAAACGAAGATGAAAGGGAAGGGGGAATCTATGTTTGGAAGTGTGAATGGAAGATTGTCAGGTGTTGATAGAGGAAGGGCAAGAGAAGGTGTGGCCTTGTTAGTGAGTCCGGAAGTACAGCAGTGTGTGATTGAATGGAAGGAGGTGTCATCGAGACTGATGTGGGTGAAAGCGAAATTTGAACTTGAGATGTGGGTGTTTGTGAGTGCATATGGGCCTGGTAGTGAAAGGCATGAACAAGAGAGGGAGTCTTTCTGGAATGATGTTGATGAGTGTCTGCAGAGTTTTGGAGCGAATGTGAATGTGGTAATGATGGGAGATCTGAATGCTAGAGTGGGAAATGTAGCAGTTGAAGGCGTAGTTGGTATGCATGGTGTGCATGGAAGAAATGAAAATGGGGAACGAATGATAGCGATGTGTGTTGAGCGAGAGATGGTGATTGGGAATACGCTGTTTGAGAAGAAAGATATTTATAAGTATACATGGGTGAGACAGGAGGGTGGAAGGGTTGTTGATAGAGCCTTGATGGACTATGTGGTTGTGTCTAGGAATGTAATAGGAAGATTGTTGGATGTGAGAGTTCTGAGAGGGGAGGGTGGAGGTATGTCTGACCACTACTTGGTGGAGGGAAAGTTAAGGGTAGGTAAGAGATGGGTGAGAGCTAGGAGGGTTAGGTGTGGCAGGGAGGTTTTGAAAGTGAGTGAGTTGGATAAAAGAGAGAAAAAGATAGAGTATCAGGAGAAATTGAAAGATGAGTGGAACGCAGTGAAAGATCGGGAAAATGGCAGCGTGGAGGAGGAATGGCAGTTGTTTAAGAGTGCTGTGGTGGGGCATGCAGAAGAGGTGTGTGGTGTGAGACGTGTGGGTGGTGGTGTAAGAAAAGGAAGTGAATGGTGGTGCGAGGAAGTAAGTATGGCCGTGGCTGAGAAGAGACGTGCATATGAAGTGTGGCTGCAGAGGAAGGATGAGATGTCATATGAAAGGTATAAGGAAAAGAGGAATAGAGCGAGAAGGGCTGTGCGTGATGCTAAAGTGGCAGCAGATGAGAGGTGGGGTAGGCGGCTGACAGAGAATTTTCAACAGAATAAGAAAATGTTTTGGAAGGAGGTGAAAAGGGTGCGAAAGGGAGAGTCTGGGAAGGAAGAACGAGTAAAAGCAGAGGATGGAAGGATGTTAATTGAGATGGATGCAGTAAGGAAGAGATGGGCAGAGTATTTTGAAAGATTGTTAAATGTAGAGGAGGAAAGGGTGGCTGAGATTGTGGCAGATAGAAGGGTGCAAGGAATAAATGTGTTGGGAGAGTTGAATGATTCTTTGATCACCAAGGAGGAAGTGGAGAAGGCAGTAAAGGAGATGAAAACAGGGAAAGCTGCAGGTATGGATGGGTGTGCTGTGGAATGCCTGAAGGGTGGTGGAGTGACTATTGTTGACTGGTTAGTAAGATTATTGAATGTGTGCTTTGAGAAAGGTATGGTGCCAATTGACTGGGCAAGTGCTTGTGTGGTCCCGTTGTATAAAGGCAAGGGTGATAAGTATGAATGTACTAGCTTAGAGGTATAAGTCTGTTGAGTGTTGTAGGTAAAGTGTATGGTAGAGTGTTAATTATGAGAGTTAGAGAGGGTACAGAGGGAGTGATTAGTGATGAGCAGTGTGGCTTCAGAAGAGGGAGGGGATGCGTTGATCAGGTGTTTGCTGTGAGACAAGTGTGTGAAAAGTATTTAGCGAAAGGCAAGGATGTGCTTTGGGCATTTATGGATTTAGAGAAAGCGTATGATAGAATTGATAGGGAGGCTTTGTGGACTGTTTTAAGATTGTATGGACTTGATGGTAGGTTACTAAAAGGGGTGAAAAGTTTTTATGTAAATAGTAGAGCGTGTGTAAGAGTGGGAAATTCTGTGAGTGATTGGTTTCCCGTGAGAGTGGGGCTGCGACAGGGATGTGTGATGTCGCCTTGGTTGTTTAATATTTACATGGATGGTGTTGTAAGGGAGGTGAATGCAAGAGTTTTAGGTGGTCTGAGTCTGGTAAATGTTGATGGAGGAGAGTGGAATCTGAAGCAGCTGCTGTTTGCAGATGATACTGCACTGATGACTGATTCAGAGGAGAGATTGAGACAGTTGGTAGAGGAGTTTGGAAGGGTGTGTGAAAGGAGGAAATTGAAAGTAAATGAGAATAAGAGTAAAGTGATGAAGTGTACGAGGTTGATAGATGGTAGGGGGATGAATATAGTTTTGAATGTGAGATGCTTGAGGAGGTAGATTGTTTTAAATATCTAGGGTCACATGTTGCTGTGGATGGAAGAATAGATGCAGAAGTGAAGTTTAGAATAAATGAAGTAGGAAAGGTGCTGGGAGGAATGAAAAAAGTGTTTAAATGTCGTTCGCTTAGAATGGATGTAAAGAGAAGGCTGTATGAGGGTGTTGTGGTACCGACTGCGTTATATGGGGCTGAAACATGGAATATGGGTGTAGCAGAGAGGAAAAGTTTGAATGTAATGGAGATGAGATGTCTGAGGAGTATGTGTGGAGTGACGCGTATGGATCGAGTGCGAAATGATGAAGTGCGAAGGAGAACTGGAGTTGTTCGGGAGATGGCTGGTAGAGCTGAGCAGAGGGTGTTGCAATGGTTTGGGCATATGGAGAGAATGGATAATGAGCGATTGGTGAAAAAGATAACTAGATCTGATGTGAGAGGTGTAAGACTGAGAGGAAGACCACGAATAGGATGGATGGACAGTGTGAAGAGAGCGCTGGATGCGAGAGGGATGTCCGTTGAGCAAGGAAGAGTGGCTGTGCGTGACAGAAATAAATGGAGAGAAATTGTGAATGAATAAGTGATGACGCAGCCCTGAGGGGGATATTCTCCCGCATTTGGTCTGATCAGCTAGTCAGGTCAGGTGCGGGTAAGGGGATGGGTCTGTTATGATGTGGCAGGGGTAAACCAGTTCTGCTGTCGGGCCCTGCTGTGGATGTCACTGCTTGCATTGCGCAGTTGACCCTTGTGCGGTGTGATGCGGTGAGGATCTGTCCGTTCTCCCCTTTGGGGCTAAGATGCGAATGAATGTGTTTGAATGGATGAGTAAATGGAGAGTGAGTCGTCCTGTCTCGGCTACCTCCCTTTCCTTGGGGGAAGCAGCCTAGGTATATATATATATATATATATATATATATATATATATATATATATATATATATATATATATATATATATATAGCCACCACGCACGCCATAGGAAGAAGGTTTGCAATAAACCATAAATTATATTGGCGTTGGCGTAAGTATTGTCTCTGGTTTTTTGTTTACAGTGCAGACATTTTGTCAGTTTCATTTTCGAGGCAATCCAGTCTTCAATATATATATATATATATATATATATATATATATATATATATATATATATATATGGACTGAACATAGACTGGGAATCCCGAGTCTATGTGTATTGTTCAGTAGTCCACTTTATAGCTCAGCTACAGAGGACTGATCCCCACTAACCTTCAAACGTCACCTGACATTTAGGAACTGATAACCACCATCGCTGTTGTGATAAGCCGAGGATATCACACACTAGTTTTTTTTTTTTTTTTATGGCATGCCATTGGTGTTATATGAAACACTAGTGAATATGTTGATATCCAGTTCAGTTTCACTTCTCACAGTCTCATAATGGAATTTCATAACTGATTTTAAAACTGGTGGATGTGATTGTCTTCAGTTGTTATAGTTTATTTTATTCTTGCTACAACTTATGGACACTTTACAGAGAGAGAAAATCTAAAAGTCATCTCCTCCAGTACATTCACCCCTGATCTGTTCATCTGTTACTGGCCATATTCTGCTGTCATATACAAGGGAGGATCCATGGAATGATTTAGTTGCTCTTATGCCTCTCTCCATTGTTAGTGGACATAATATACAGCTACTGATACAGACTTTTTGAATGTCATTCGGAACATTACCAATGTTTTCGAGATGATCCTTGCATTTCCCTTATATAATTCCTCACATTTCTCTCTTCCAATAATCTGGGACAAAGGAAGTTTTTCTTCTGGAACCCTCTCCCCACACCTACAATACGCCATTGGTATACGAGTTGCGGCAAAACTATTAATTACCAACAGGCAAATCGTTTTAATCTATTTTCTACATGCGCATACTTAACCCTCTCTCTGACACATCCTTTCTAAGTTGTGAAAAAGTCGTCTGGTGGTAGAAAAAAAGGTTTTAAGAAGCAGTTATTACAGTGAAGGAAATGATGCGTTTCTAGACCCTACAATATGAATTGTCTTCTTATAAATCTTGGTAAAATAGCTTGATGGCAACGAGAAACAAAACAGCAAGTACCATTCAGAGGATACAGTACCCATGCCTGCCAACTGATCAGCGGGTCGACTTTGCCCTATGATCTCCACATTCGACCGACTACTGCCAAAATCGAATTACTTTAACCTTGCCTGACCCTTAACACTTCCACCGTGTTTGGTCCAAACAGAATCAGTGCTGTCTGAGTTGCCTTGCGGCCTTGACTTGGTGTGACTTGACTTTCGAGTGATCGGTAATTGTTATGAAAATAGAAACTCTGGCCCTGTGTTATCCTGAATCCTTCAATAAAGTGTGGATTAAATCGGATAAAAACTTTTAGCAGACCTTGCTAGGTGACCTTGGTCAAAACCTTGACTGATATTCAACTGCTCCCCCAAGTTTGGTGTAAATGAGATCAAAAATGTTTTAGTTACTTTAATTACACACACACACACACACACACACACACACACACACACACACACACAAATGTCGAATATGGACCCTGACACTGTGATAATGACACTTGACTGACTGTTCTCAAAATCGGTTTTGTTCATGCCTCACCCTCGACTCTTCCACCAAATTTGGTCTAAAACGGATAAAAGCTGTTAATTTGATATAGCTAGGTCAATGTTTGACCCATCCCTTTTTGTCCACTGGCCTCTTAAAAAAAGAAAAAAAAAAAATTGTCAACCCTGTGGCTGACCCTCAACCCTTCCACCAAGCTTGGTTAAGATCCTTATAAAAAACTGTTTGTGTCACACACACACACACACACACACACACACACACACACACACACACACACACACCAGAATAAACTACTGTATATAGAAGCGTCGTCGCTGGTCTATTGAAGGGGATAAGACAGATAACTGTCAAGATGATTAGCATTTTCAGTTTAAGAACTTTTTTTTCGTTATTCTTTCTACTTTCAATCGAGCTTATTAAATTTACTACCAAAATATCGTGGTTAAGGGGTAATACGGGATTGTTTTCAAACCCTTGGTGAGAAGGGATCTCTCCTTTTTCTGACTACAATTGTATGGGGATAATAAAAATATGCATCATCATCAACATCATCACCGCCATCGTCAGTCACAATCAATCATCATCAGTCATCAACCATCATTGACCATCAACCATCAATTATCTGTCATCAATCATCATCAGTCATCACTCGACAATCATCAAGAAAAAAAAAAATAACATGCTTATTACCTTTGTTTCTTACTCTGGTATGGATTCTATATGATGGAGGAAGTACGGTAGGGAGAGAACGATGATCATTATGTACTGTGAAATGATCTAAATAATCCTTCAAGCTCCAGGAACCCTGACTGCATCTAGCATACCTGACCATGTGCACATTATTGGGGGGGGGGGGAATTTTTGTAACAGATGCACATTATATACTCGTACAATTACCAGCTAGGCAAACTGGTGACAGTCAAGATAAACAGCGGTGTCAGGCCTTCCTCGTGCTCTTTCATAAATAATTCATTCAACCAACTTGATCCTCTGCCAGCTTTCTAGCCTTATACACTTTTTTTTTTTCTTTTTGCTGGCCACGTCCCTTCTTACCTTAAAGAAACTAATAGATTTGTCAGTGTTAAACCACATGCTCCCAGAATTCCTGTGCGAGGGATTTTGCAGGAAGGGCATTAAACTTACCGCTCACCGCCTATCGGCTCATAGTCGCGAAGCTCATAGGTCCCTGGCCCGGGGTTCCCTTCTTTATTATATTTTGAAAATGCCCAGTTCCTTCCTATATTGAGGACGCTGGGCGCTAATGGGTTAATATTTGCGCCCAGCGTCCTCGGTATAGGACGGAACTGGATATTATCAAAAGTTACTATAAAAAAAGGAAACTCCGGGTTAGGAACTTACAAGCTTCACGACTATGAGCCGATAGGCGAAGGGCGTTACGTTTAGTGCCTTTCCAGCAAAATCCCCCGCACAGGAACTCTGAGAGCTAATAGGATAACATCACGTCTATATCTATGTCTGTATATGTCTATCTATCTATCTTTGTATCTCTATTCGTATATTTTTTACCACCCTTTCCAGAACCATTCTTTCCATGTGCGAAGTACATTTTTTCCTCCCTTATTATCAAAAGAGTTCTTAGTCCACATCATTCAGGAATCACATTATTTCTTACTCCTTCCATTGCACGTACTCCACAACCGGTGATCCTAATCCCACTTCACTCATTCCTGACTTTTCGTTTTCTATGCATACCAAATTGTCACATCTATACGGTAAAGTGGGCACTAACACAACTTCCACAATCGGTCCTATAGTATTACGGCCTTTGTAGCACAAACCATACTCATTCACTGCGTGATCTACTTTTCACTTCCTTTGCATATTTACCCCTCCATTTCTATTACTGTAACGGGGAACTTAAACTCCTTACCGGCTGAAGTCTCTCTCCATTCCACAGCACACCGCCATAGGAATAACACTGAAAATCACCCTTTCAACAACAATCAGTTTATTTCTATATGCATCTACTTTCAAAACACAACGCTCATAGGCATTCACAAAAACAATAAAGACCACACATTATTAAAGGAATGTATCCCTGAATTCGGGGTCATAATTAGTATTAATAATTCTTATTCTAATCTGTTCTTGATATGATGATCCCATATATGATGATCCCATTCTGTTTTGTAGACTTTTCTGAATGAAGATTTATAACATCATTCACTTAATCGCTACACAACCATCCGGCTCTTCTAAGCTGGATAAAATCATTTGCCAGAGACCAAGATGATGAAGAGAAGGAGGTGGAGGAGGGGGAAGGGAGGAGAAGGAGGAAAAAATCGAATATTAAAATAAAAAATAAAGAAAAAAAGGAAAAGACAAAAGCGACTCTTTTGAAGCAGCGCCTTCTATAGACAAAGTTATGACAACTGTGTTCCAGACCACCTGCATCACGTGACCTAGAGGCGCAGTATTACCTCCCAGTGGCGTGGGCAGACAGGCGGGCAAGCTGAATGTCCAGCACACTTTTGTTACCAACCGCAATAGCAAAGCTGGTATTGTTTTCAGTGTGTGTGTGTGTGTGTGTGTGTGTGTGTGTGTGTGTGTGTGTGTGTGTGTGTGTTAGCACGGTAACTCAAGATATCGTCACAAAATTTTACAAGTTTGTAGTAAGGAGAAAAATCGATCACGAGTTCGAAATTGGTGAAAGTAGGTCAAGTTCTGTGTGTCTATTACCATGATAACTTCGCAACCGCTCAAAATATCATCACAATATATTACTAGGTGTGTAGTAGGGATGAAAATATCCTACGAGCTCGAAATTGGCGAAAGTAGGTCAAAGTCAAGGTCATATTCCGAGCCGCGCTAGATATGTAATGGATCACGCATGGTGTGATTCCCCCCTGGGGGGGGGCCCTCTAGTTTTTAACTGTAATTAACTGGATTTTTTTTTTCCATTAAATATGCCTCGCAGTTTTATCTGGGCATGCTCTACCCAATCTAGACATGGGAAGATGGTGCACCGATTTCCAAGAAATCCTCAGAGAATACAGATTAAAAAAAAAAAAAAAAAAAAGTCTGTTTGGAAAATTGGAGAACAAATGATAAGTCATTTGTATTCGGTTTGTTTATATATGTACTTTATGAAAGATATACTTGTATTACTACCATTTGATCCCTGAAACACATCTTATCATACAAATTAATTAGTCTGTATGATGTCCCCATCTCGAAGCTTATGGTAATATACCTAAATAAAAAATGTCGTGCCTCAACTGCAGACTCTACCTTTGTGGTATTGGATTTGACTGGTAAACTTAACCATTCAGTAACAGTTTTTTCTTTGATTTTTCAGTTATAATGTACACTGTGTTTTCGAAGGACCGTCAAGAACTTGCTTGCAGTTCGCTTGTTTTCCCAGTGATGGTATTCAAATTGACACAGATGTGGTATTCCACAAAAGAGTTGTTGGTTGTAAGAATCTTCATGAGGATTTAAAGAAAAAAATATATATAAAATTGGATATCATATTCCAATGCTTGGAAAGTTAATTCATCCTTCTTTCCTTCCATCTTCTTCTGGATGGATGGATGGATATATATATATATATATATATATATATATATATATATATATATATATATATATATATATATATATATATATATATATATATAGAACATCAGCCATAACTAGTCCACTGCTGAACAAAGGCCTTCCCCAACCCTTCCCACGAATTCCTTGACTGAGCCAATCTTTGTCACGTTTTCCCTGCATATTTCTCTATCTCATCTCTCCATCTCCTGTCTGGCCTTTTTCTGCTAAGCTTGTAATCTCTTTTTGTCCAGTCAGTCAGCCTCTTGCTCCATCGGTTATCCCTTATTCTTGCTGTATGGCCTGCCCACCTCCATTACTGTTCTTTTATAACTTCTATAATATCTTTGACTTTAGTCTGCTCTCTCACCCAAGTTGATCTTTTCCTGTCTCTTAACGATATTCCCAACATTGACCTTTCCATTGCTCTCTGAGAACGAATTAATTTATTTTCCATTGATTTTATCAGTTTCCAGGTCTCACAACCATACGTCATAGCTGGAATTATACATTCGTTATATATATATATATATATATATATATATATATATATATATATATATATATATATATGTGTGTGTGTGTGTGTGTGTGTGTGTGTGTGTGGGTGTGTGTGTGTGTGTGTGTACTTTTCATTTCATACAAACTGACAAACTACTTTTCATAATGTCTCTATGTTTATCGAAAGCTTTCCATCCAATTGTAATGCGTCTCTTTATTTCGCTATCATGATCTTTGGTTAATTTTAATATTTGTTCCACGTAGTTGTACTCCTCAACTTCTTCAAGAATTTCATCACTTATTCTGATGACGCACTTTGGTGTTTGTGGATTAAACATTAGTTTTACTCCGGTTCATCTTCAGTCCTACTTTGAGACTTTCTCTGTTCAGGTCATATAAGATTTCTTGCAATCCTCCGCAGTTTCTGAGATTAGGACAATGTTATCTGCAAATCTTAAATGGTTTAGCTTTTCTCCATCTATGTTCACTCCTTGGTTTTTCCAGTCTAGCTTTCTGAAAATACTTTCTAGGCATGCTGTAACTAAATTTGGTGAAAATGTATCTCCCTGACGCACGCCCTTCTCAATCTTAATTTTTTCCGAGTCCTTATGTACTTTAACTGTAGCAGTTCCCTCTTTATATACGTTATCAAGCAGTTTTACAATGATCTCAATCACTCTTGTTCTCTCAATGAATTTATAATGGCTATGTGCTCCACTGAATCAAAAGCCTTTTCGTAATCAACAAAACCTAAGCACAGTAGTTTATTATATTCTGTAGTTTTCTCAATTAGTTGATTCATTGTAGCCTATGTAGATGATCAGTGGTCGAATACCCGCTTCGGAATCCTGCCCGTTCACGAGGTTGGTGGTCCTCCAAAACTGTTGTTTTTCTGTTCGTATGGACTTTAGTGATGAGTTTGTAAATAACTAATAATAAGCTAATGGGTGGATAGTTACTAAGATCTTTTGAGTCACCTTTTTTGTAGAGTAAAATAACTCTTGCATTACACCATGTTTTGGGAATTTTCTTCTGTTTTATACAGTGGGTAAATAAGTGAGCAAGCCTATTGTGTACTTCTACTCCGGCATCCAACAGTAAATCTGTTACTATTCCATCTTCTCCCGGAGCCTTCCCTCTTTTCATATTTTTAAGACAAATATTTACTTCGTCTGGTGTTACCTCAGGTATTTCACTTGTGTGAACTGAAAAGTTAACTATTGATACTACTGTCTTAGATGCATACAGTTCTTTGTAAAATTCCTCAATTCTCTTCACCATCTTATCTCTGCTTTTAATGATTTCACCGTTTTTTTCTTTCAATGATGTTATTTATTGCTTTCCTAGTGCCATTTTACTTCGGACCTGTTTCAGACTTTTTCCATTTTTGATGTTTTTTTGATCTGATCCATGTTTCTCTTTCTTTTTTCTTCCCTTTGTCTTTTGTTAAGCTTTTTTTTTTTTTTTTTTTTTTACGTTTCCGACTCTGGGCAAAGGCTTCAGGGCCTATTTCTCGGGGGCAATGACCTATCCCAAGGCCCAGTAGTCCTACACCTTCACATGTCACCATTTCGGCACTAACACCCACCATCCATATTGAATACATGCTAGGGCTGTCTCATACAGGACTGGTGTACTGGTATTAGCGGGGGTATTTTTACGACATGTCGGCGGGTCATCTGGTAGATCAGGAAAGTCTGCTTTTAGGAAATTCAAATCCTTAAACTGTTCCCTGCCCCCAGCCGGGATTCGATCCTGGGTCCATTAGAACTGCAGGCCGCCTCTCTAGCGATTCAGCTTATAAATATATATATATATATATATATATATATATATATATATACAGTATGCAGGCCCGTAGCCAGGACTTGAAATTTGGGGGGCCATCTCCATCGAAGGGGGGGCTTTAATTTTGTATACTCTCCCATCCATGTATATTTCTTCTAGAATGTATTGTATGAACGTGTCTATCTATTGCCAGACGCCATAATCCCGAAAGGGGTGGCCATTTGACTGAGTATTTTGTTTTACGGGGAAGGGCACTAACCCTCTCTCAACCCACTTGCTGACACGTAAGGAGCACGTATGGTTTGGTTATATGGTTACCACCAAGCGTTGTAAATGGTTTCTTGGCTAACAGGAAACCATTTGGCTTGTCACTCAATGTAAAGCCACCTGTAAAGGAAAGAAAAGCAATACGAAGTGACAGGAAAGATGGGAGAAATAGGAAGACAGGAGGGCAGGCACGGAAAAAGAATTAAGCAGGCTAAGGAAGAAATAGGCAGCACTGCATCAAGTGAGTGGATGATGGTCACCACCACCTACCACTAATAAACTAAATATATGCTGCATTATACTAGTGTAAGCACTAAAACCAACTGAAACCAGTATTTTGGTAGAAAAATGAACGTTCAGAAAACTAGGTTAAAATATTTTAATGATAAATATATTTCACAGCTTCCAATATATTTTCCATAGCTTCATAGCTTTTTCAATTTTCATAAGTTTCAACTTGTATCTTTTTCAAAGCTAATTATAACTCGGGCAGTATTTGCAGTTTGCAAACTGGCACTGATATTGCTACCGAGGTTACGAGAAGACGTGCATACCTGATCACTCGTTCGCATTGTCGGTCGAGTGACATTCTACGCTGCACCCACTATCTAGTGTGCCAGGGCCCGGACTGACAAGTTGGTAGGCTTCACGGTGTTTTCGTAGGCATAAACTTGAATTTGAAATGTTGTCACGCGCCGTTTTCCTAGCGGCACATACCATATAACATGCAAACCGCTGCCGCGCTGATACGGTTCATTCAACCACGACCAGTTTCAACTAAATTCCAGTCAAACATCCATAACCTATACCAGCTATTTTGCATATAATGAATTACATCATGACCATAATTATGATAACCATCATTAAACATGTAGCTTTATTAACTAATCATGTCATGAATAAGTAGTATATCTGGCTTGAATTTTCGTATATTTTCCCGGTTTGTGTGTAAGCAAATCATATACGCTTCTAAGTGAAAAACTTCTGTGGCTAATGAGTTTTTTTGGGGGGACAACGCCCCCCCATAGCCTCCCCGTGGCTACAGGCCTGTGTATATATATATATATATATATATATATATATATATATATATATATATATATATATATATATATATATATATATATATATACAATTTTTAAAGCGTGCAACCAATAGTTTGGTCACACCCTTATAAGTACTGCTTAAACGTGGGCTGACAGTTTTAATGTAGTCATTCTCTCATGTTCTCATGATATGTGAGATAATAGGTATTGGAGTAAATAGTGTTGGTTATGTTTACCCTTTGTTCTGAGGATATCACGATGGGGGTGAAATCTAGAAACATAAGTATTTAAGGCATTTTTTTTCTCTCTCGATCGAATCTAACTATACAAAAGCACTGTCTGTCATAAACGATGTAGACAACCATAAAATGAAACATATATAATGCCCAAAATTTATAAACTCATTAAATTATTTAGTAGTAAAAATCAATACAAAAATGATATAAACAAAAACAGGAGACAGTGCAGAGCAGTTGAACGAGCATTAGGAGTGAACGGGCAAAATGGTGCCTCGTTGACAACTGTTGCATCTCCCTCAACAGAGCGCTGTGTTGGAGTTAACCCCTTCAGTCTGGTGACTTCTTTTATTGATTTATTCGTTGTATCACCAACCGATTTTTTCACCAGCTTGAGGAGAACTATAATCATGAAGGAGTAAGGGAAGGTTATATCTCACTTTGATAACACTTATGTTGGCGTCTATTTAATGGCCTTGACTTTAAACCCTTCATCTCGATAACCCTTCTTTTATTTATGCCGCGACCACACTGCTTTAATAACTCTTGGAAGATCTTTAGTAGAGGGGTTTGCTAATTTAGTGTAAAATCAAGTCCTCAGGCTCTGAAAGGGTCTGATAAACTGAATATAAGCATCAGGAAACAGCAAAAGTAAAGCAAGTTGCACATTATAGGTTAAATTTCTATTCTTTGAAGTGTTGTACTTTTTGTTTTCCTGTCACCTCCGTCAGACGATTTTATTCAGCTTAATCAACACTTTCTAACTGAATGGGTTAGGTATAGTCACACTCAAGCCATCAATATTTTGTGGCTTTCCCAATCTGACTTAAGCCATGCGGAAAAAACAAGAATAAACTCAAACAAATGCCATTGTATAGAAACAGAAATCTGTCGTCTACTCAACTCACACTGTGCACATACGACGTCCGTTAATTGCAAATAGTGCGCCATGCAATACACTTGCTTGAACAATTTCATGACGTTCTCGACAACAATATTCCTCTACAGGGCGAGGGCCGAAGCTGTGTATAGCCCTGCTTGTTTTTCCTTCTATCTTGACTCACGTGGCTATCAAACCGTGCACAACCCAAAATGCGTGCGCGCGCGAGTGTGTGCTTGTGTGTGTGTGCGTGTGTGTGTGTGTGTGTGTGTGTGTGTGTGTGTGTGTGTGTGTGAAGGTGGTCATGCGGTTAGGCCATGAGATAGAGTAGGTATCTGCGGGGCTTGAAAGGTGTCTGAGTGATTATGAGGGTCATTTCGCTGGGCACACTATTGAAAATTCTTTCATTTTTGTGGTTTGTCTTAGCTTGTTTTCGTGATACTACCTCGTCCCATTTTTAGATTTAAAAAAATCAGTACACTAGTAATAATAATAATGAGATTTGACCAGATCAAGGTCACGTTCCAATATATCATGGGTTGAAGGTCAAAGTTACTTGGGTATATATAAAAATGAAGGAATAAGGCAAGACAAAGGACGCCAATGAAAACTGTACCAATTGCAGTTGTATCCACTTCCCCAACACAACCCAAAATGTGTCCTTTATTCTTTAACACAACACAGGCTGCAAACACTGATGCACACCAGACACACCACCAAAGGCCCCATCTTATCAGCACATCCACACATTTGTGACACTCTTAATATTCTCCATGTCTGCAGTTTGATAGATTTCATCCTTAACCCCTAGGCACCGGGTGATGGTTTTATCCAACACAAAGTTTGTGGATCGGGGATGCCGGGTGACGGCTATAGCTGCTCGATTTCACGCCATTGTTTGAAGCGGCTGCCAATTTATCTTGTCACCAAAGGGTGTTGGCATCCTCCCGCCTTGGCACTGGAGCATGACTCAATCTCTCACATGCCCTGGCCAGGTGTAGTACAATGTCTTCAGGATCCTCGTCGTCCAATTCCATCCCCACCCCCCGTGGCCCCCGTGCATCTTCCGCTCCAGCCAAACTCCTGCTGAAAGATGCGAGGAAAGGTCTTAGTGACAGTGCTATAGGGCTTGTACCGGAGGATACAGTGTCTTCTCTGGCCGAAAGTGGTGAAACTTCCTCTGAAAATTGCAGGAATTATCACGCTGGGAGCAATGTGTCATGTGCCACCACCTCTGATCCCTCAGACATGCCGGATAAGGACCTGAAATTGCTTCAGGAGGCTGGAGAGGCATACGAAAGTGACGCTTTTGTTACTGGAGAAGAGAATGATGCGTCAGGAAGTGTGGAAAGTGAAGGGGATGGTGGTGATGATGACTCTCACACAGTACATAAACGCCGCCACCGCATCTCTCCACCACATTTTGAGGAAGAAGGTCGCCCTCCCTCCCTGTCATGACCTTCATCACCACAACCTAGCACCTGAAGGGCCATTTCCCCACAATCTGGCCCTTCATATGTGAGGGTAATGAGGTTGTCTGCATCAGCAAGGAAACGTGGCAAGCCAGCATCACTGCAGGAAGTCCCCGCTACAGGTGAGTCATCCCTCACCCCCACCTACCCCCCCCCCCTGTCCTTGGCCGTGGGTATCCTGGTGATGCCAAGAGGCACCTTATTTCTCCCAGATCACGTCCAAGTGGGCTTGACACTTTTGTGCAGGAGCAGGGTAAAGGCTTCCAGCCTACACTACTTGCCTTTGATGTGACTGGGGCAGGTGTTCGGAGGCAGCACCTGAGGGCAGGAGAACCAACCATCCTCTCCTTTTTTCAAACAATAATTACAACATCAATTATGCAGTACTTGGTGGAGGAGATAAACTTTCACAAGGCTACATCTGTTCGATGGCCTGAGGTGTCCCTGTCCCTCAGTAGAAAAATGAAAGAATGGAAGCTTGTGGAGGTGGAGGAAATGTATGTGTGACTCGCACTGATGATGATAATGGCACAGGTAAAGAAACATAGTCATTCACTATTATTGGTCTGTGGACGAAATCTTACACACACCTGTCTTTGGCATACAAGTATATGGCCCAGGGGGGAGGCGGTGGCTGAATCGGTAGAGAGGAGGCCTGCAGTCCTGATGGACCCAGGTTCGAATCCCGGCTGGGGCAGGGAACAGTTTAAGGATTTGAATTTCCTAAAAAGCAGACTTTCCTATGCCCAAAGTCGGACACATTAAAAAAAAAAAAAAAAAGATAGGTACTGTACTTGGCCATTCTGTTGTTCCTACACTTCAACAGGAAGTATGGCCCAGCCCCAAACGACAGGTTATGGAAAATCAGGCTGCTTCTTACCATGCTGGAGGAGTCATTTATCAGGGTTTTCCGTCTGTTTCAGAAAGTGGCTATTGACGATTCGCTTCTTTTATTCTGCCGTTTAGCATTTACTCAGTATGTGCCTTCCAAACGACACTGTTTTGGCCTAAAGCTCTTTGTCTTATGCGATTCCAAGACTGGATATGTGCTAGATGTGATAGTGTACTCAACTACAGATGTGGATATACCCACACAATGATCCCCTTGGGTTTTCTGCTGCTGTGGTAAAAGTGCTAATGGACAGGTACTTCCAGAAAAACAACATCCTTTTCACCAACAATTACTACAATTCTCCGGCACTGATACAGTATTTGCTGCAACATGGGACTGGTTTCTGTGGTACTGTTTGTGTCTGAAGACGGAATTTTTCATCATTCTCAAAAAATGAGAAAGGTGCCTTGTTAACCCGGAAATATGGTAGCATGTTGGCCACTCACTGGTATGACAAGCAAAACGTGAGTACGCTTACCACATTTCTCTGTGGGGTTATGCAGGACGCTGGCAATATAGAGTACAGGACCAGGCAACCATTGTTGAAACCAGATGCCATCAATGATTATGATATCAACATGTGGCTCATGGATAAATCTGACATGCAGATTGGAGAGACCGAGTGCCTTCGAAAGTCTTGCATTTGGTATAAAAAGGTATTCCTGCATCTTTTGGATATCAGTATCCTCAACAGTTACATCCATTACAAGAAGTTTGTAGGTAAGATTCTTTTCTTATGCAAGTATGAGAAAGAACTGGCATGGCAGCTCCTTGAAAAGTATGGAACTGTTGAGGTTCCAAGTGGAAGGAGGCAAGTGCACCAGGTGCCACTGGTTGATAAGTTGGCCAGTGCACCGTACCTGGGAAGGCATTATCTCGTCAATCTGGGTCGGACACTTGCGAGGCTAGTGACGTACAGGCTTTGTCACGTGTGTTCATTGACAAAACGTTGGCCCACTGCATGCAAGGAAACGGCCTATCAGTGTCATCAGTGCAGGATCGCACTTTGCCCAGAGTGCTTCTTCGTGTACCACCGTGAACTTGATTTCCAAGCACAGGTGTGTGGGAGCATGTTTGTAAGTAGTGGACAAAGACAAGAAAGTGCTGTGTGTTTGTGTTTTTTTTATTATGTTTTATCATAATTGCATAAGTCAAGGTGGACGTGAAGTGGTTGTAAATATGTCTAGTTACCCGCAATGGGTGGCTGCAGACGATACGCCTCCAAGTCGCTCTGTCACTCACCATTTGACTGCCCTCTCCTCAACTCACTTCCCCCTCCCTCATATACCTCTCAACTCCATCCCTCCACGTCATCCTCGGTCTTCCCCTCCCTCTCTCTCCCTCCACTTCTCCCACATACAGCCTCTTAGTCAGTCTTTCATTCTCCATTCTCTCCACATGTCCAAAACACCTCAGTGTATTTCTCCAAATTTCCTCAACCACATCCACATCCACCCCACAACGTTCCTTCACTTCTTCATTCGTTAACCTGTCCCTCCATGTCACTCCACATGCTTCTCTCAAGTAGTTCATTTCCACTGCTCTCAGTCTTGACTTGTTCCCCTCTATCCAGGTCCACGCCTCACTTCCATACATCAGGGTAGGGATCACAATACTATCATGCACTGACTTCTTAACTTCCATACTCACCTCCCTATTTCTCATCACTGCTTTCAGTGAACCAACAACCTTCCTTCCCTGCTGTACCCTTCGAAGCACTCCATCCCCAAAGGTTCCATCCTTACTCATCACACTACCCACGTACTTGAATGCACTCACATTCTCAATATCCTCACCATTCCTCTTCCTACACACTGTCCCAAATTCATTCACCAAACTTTGCAACTCCCATTCGTCTTCACTCAACTATACTGTATCATCAGCAAACAGTAACACCGGAATCTTCCACATCTCACCCTCATTCATTAGAACCACCCCCACATCCACTGCCCTACCTTGCACCTCCTTTACAACCCCATCCATGTATATATTAAACAGCCATGGAGACATCACACATCCCTGTTTCAGTCCCACATTTAGATCAAAGAGCTCACTCAGCTCACCATCCACTCGCACCGTAGCCCTAGTTTCTTTGTACATACTCTTCACCGCACTCAACAATTTCCCTTCCACTCCATATATTCTTAATACCTTTCACATACCTTGCCTATATATTCTGTCATAAGCTTTCTCCAAGTCCATGAAGGCAGCATACACTTTCTTTCCCATCTCTAGATACTTCTCCACTAAATATCTTAGAACAAATGTCTGATCTACACACCCTTTTCCCTTCCCAAATCCCCCTCTGTTTCTCTCCAACTAGCTCCTCTGTCATATGCCTAACCCTATCAATGAGTATTCTACCATATATTTTTCCAGTCACACTAAGAAGGCAAATACCCCTATGGTTACCACATACTTCTCTCTCCCCTTTTCCTTTGTATAAAGGAACAATTATACCTGATTGCCAGTCCTCTGGAACCCTTCCCTCTTCCCAAGCCAATCTACACAACTTCCATATCCACACCACAACAATCTCACCCGCATACTTCAGCATTTCACCACACACTCCATCAATTCCTGGGGCCTTTCCCATCTTGATCTTCTTCATTGCTTCCACTACTTCCACCCTACTGATCTCTTCCTCCCCGCTCTCATCTCTTCTTCTCCCAGCCATTCCCCAACCACTCATACTCATGCTGCTCTCACTTTCTACATTCAACAAATCCTCAAAGTGCTCCTTGCATCTCCTCAATCTCTCTCTCTTCTCCACCAACAATCCATTATTCCCATCTTTCACTCCCCTACTATTTCCCCTTTCACACTGCCTTACTTTCTTTACCTCCTTCCAAGACAATTTCTTACTCTCCCTCCATTTTACACTAAGGTTCCTCCCAAACTCTTCTACCACTTTCTTCTTAATCTTCACCAATCTCATCACCTCCTTTCTCCTGCTCACATATACCTCTCTCTTCTCTCTCTCATCTTCTCCCCTACCTCCACTCGCTAGCCATTCACTATATGCCTTCTTCTGTTCCACAGCTCGTTTCACCTCATCATTCCACCATGCTGTCCCTTGCACACCCCTGCATCTCCTCCTCACTCCACAAACCACTTCACACGGTGCGCCTATCTCTTCCGTGAATATAATACATACATCTTCCACCCCTTCCATCTGCTCTAACTCATACCTTCCCAATCTTTCTTCCACTATGCTCTTATCCTCCGCCCTCACTGTCTTGCAACTTCACTCTTCTCACAGGGGCTGTTTCCTCCTGCTTTTCCTCTCGTTTCTTCGTTTATTTCTTGCCTTTGTTATATTGTGAAAAATAAGTGATATGCTCCGTACACGTGATAGGAAGTGCCAGTAGAGAAGTAAGATATAACATAATTAGTGAGAAAAGCATTAGCCCCATGCCAAGAAACTGTACAAAAAAGCCTAGCCAATAGTACAAACATCTACCTCATGGTTTAGAATTAGTTATTCAATACGCTAGTGCATGCTGCCTAAGGAAAAAGTGAAATGGAGAGAAGAAAATTTGTTCTCAGTGTTTCCAAAGTGCAAAGTTATAAGACAATGAAGAAAAAATGGGTTAGTACTGTGTTCTTCATCTTCTCCCACACACAAAATGGGCAAAATGCAACACCGTTAAGGCCAGGAAACCATATGTATGCGAGCTACATGTACCAGGTGATTACTCAACCAAAGCTGTGAGTAGGGAAAGTGGGGAGACTGGTTACTAAAAATGGAAAATTCCACGGCGAGAGGTCGGGCTGCGTTACAAATGCACCACTTTCCCCAAGAAGGCAGTGTTACAAATGCTAGCTAGGGTGTGACCGCTGAGCCCAAAGTCTGGGCCGCGCGCAAGGGGCCGGACACACCCCAACTCATGCGCCACAAATAACCTATCTTCTTCATGTCCCTACTCATCAACGAGACTGCCTACAGACCTGGGGATACTTTCATTCGCAAGAAGAATTGATGAGTAATATGTTTTTTCGTTCGTTTCTCTCATTGCTATACTTTCAGGGATATTAAGGTTTAAATAAAAGTAATTTTGGAAAAATTGTCCATACTCAGAGGCTGGTGGTGGTAAAATTTGCCTGGATTTTGAGGGTTAAAAACGGTACATTCGCTATTAGAATAAGTAGGTGAGCGAGTGAATTAGGAACACATTAGGTACAAACAATGGGCTTGGGCACCACTATCAAATGAAAATAAAGCATCCCTCTAGGGACATTTTAATTTTACTTCGTTCCTGAAAACAGCTGGAAAAGATACATTTGAATGTGTTGTTTTCAGTTAATTTTTCATATATTCAGCCTTATCTGTTTAAACCGATTATTCATATTCCATTATGCTTTTGCAGTTTATTACCTATTTTACTCAGCTTGGGAGGGACTTCTTGTGCTGGAGCCATATATTATCTTCGTGAGCCATTTCACTACTGGAGATCATTCTTAGGCATAATAAAATCATCTGGCCATGGTTTGATAAAACAAAAACTGTCATCAGACTAAATCAGTTTATGAACTAGCCAAGCATTAAACCTTGAAGGATGAAAAATGTACTTTCACCTTTGAACCAAGAACATAATTGAAAATTCTATGCTTGGTATTTGGGAATGATTATATAAATCTAGAGTGATCTGTAGGAACAGTGAAGGAGTTTACTGAGGCTACATTTATTCCACCATAGTATTATAGGCTCCTCAAAGCTATTGGAACTAAAAAAAAAAAAGTGTCCTTGTTTTAAAGGAGACAATACATTCGCCTGGTATTACCAAGAATTAAGCATTAATGACATCGCCAGATGTTTACTAGACTGTTTTTTACCTTGGACGAGGTGCTCCCACACCTTACCTGAATAAAGTGTGAGTAATGTGACTATAGTGTGAACTGCTTTTATGTCATTGTCAGAGTTAACTTTTTATGAATAAATTAAATAGTCATGACTGCCATTAGAACTAAATAATGCATCACCTCAGGAAACCATATAGTGCATCGGGTGGTAACCAAATAACCCCCCCAAAAAAAGCACTGCAACCTGATGTGGTCTCCAAGGATTTATAGCAGGGGTATATTTACTAATACTGTGGGAAGCTAATGTTGTGTCTGCCTATTGCCAGGTGCCTTAATCCCATACGGATTGGCCACAAACAAATCACCTTCACATCACTCTGTCCTCTGCCATTTGACTGCTCTTCCTCCATCTCACACACCCATACTTTATTTATCTCTCAACTCCAACCCTCCATTTCATCCTTTGTTTCCCCCCTCCCCCACCTTCCATCTCATTCACATACACTTTGCTAGTCTGTGCCTCATTCTTCTGCCTCTCCTTATAGCTAAAGCATCTATGGTAATTCTCTTAATCCTTTGACTGCAACGGTCCTTCCAGAAGGATTCTGGAAGCCAACATGAAAATTAGCATATTTCATGCTGAATAATTCCCGCCTAAGACTTGATTATGTTCAATGAGTGGGTCACATGGGTCCCTCCCAGCCTGCCTGAATGTGCAACATTACTCAGTTGCACAATGGTCACCATAGAGGTACATTACTGTCCTTTTTCTCCCAGTTACTTCCCTTTTCCCTCAACCAGCCAGGCAGATAATGTGCTGAGCCACCTAAGCGGTGCCAGTACCACCCAGTGACACGTATTACAGCATCTCCAAAAGGAAGGAGGAGGAAAAATGCTAAAATTGGGGCATGTAACCCTGCACCTTATTACAGTGCCTTATATTAACCTACTTTACCTTGCCTTTACCCAATGTACTCAGCCTTTCCCTCTCATACTGTTTCCTACCTTACCCTGCCTCTCTTTAACCCTCAAACGCTGGGCTATTTTTACTGCGCACCACAGTACGCTCTTTCTCCCTGCACAGGAATTGTTCTGAAAATAGATTCTTTTCAAACCTTAATATTTATGAAACTATTACAGTTAGGGAAACAAATTAAAGACCATATTTCTCACCAGCTCTTCTTGCGAATGACAGTATCCCCAGGTTTGTAGGTCGTCGCGTCGATGAGTAAGGACGTGATGAAGAGAACTACTTTGTAGTGCAAGAGGTAAGACGAATTCATGCGTGTGGTTGTGGCCCCGACTGTGGCTTTGCTGTCAACATAATAACTTCTCCATTACTAGATAAACTAGACACAGTGGTGCCAAGGCATGCCCTATGGCACTATCACTGAGCCCTTTCCTAGTATCCTTGGAAAGAGGCTTGGCAGGGGTGAATGAGGCATAAATTCCAAGTGAGTCAGGAACGGAATCGGATGAGAAGGTTAAGAAAACATTGTAGTACACCTTCCAGGGCCAGAGAGGCGACTGAGGTGTGGTTGCCTAGGGTGGATGGACTCTTTTCCTATCTTTTGGTGATGAGAGAAAGTGGCGGCTGCTTCAAAAAACGGCGCAAAAACACTTGCAGCTATAGCCGTCACTCAGCGTCCCCAATCCACAAAAATTGCGTTGGATATAACCGTCACCCGGTGTCTAGGGGTTAACCTGCACTATCTCTCCTTGATATCTCCTGCCTCTCTTTGCACTGCCCTTCCTCTCCTTATTTGACTTTGCCTCTTCTTGCCTTACTCTGCCTCTCGTGTGTTTTTTTTTTTTATGTGTCCGATATCTGGGCATAGGCTTCACAGTCTGCTTCCAAGGCCCAGTAGCCCTCCTACAAACCATACACCTCTGCATGTCCTTGCCCTACTCTGCCTCTCCTTACTTTACCCTGCCACTCCCTACTGAACCTTGCCACTTCCTACTCTGCTCTCCCTCTCCTTGACCTACCCAACCCCTCCTTTTGTGTGTGTGTGTGTGTGTGTGTGTGTGTGTCGTTTTGTGTGGTGTTTTGTGTTGTGTGGTGTGTTGTGTGATGTGTGGTGTGTGGCATGGTGTTTGGTCTGTGGTGTGTGGTGCTTGGTGTGTGGTCGTTGTGGTGTGTGGTGTGGTGTGATGTGGTGTGGTGTGGTGTGTGTGGTGTGGTGTGTGTTGTGTGGTGTGTTAAGTGGTGTGTTGTGTGTGTGGTGTGTGTGTGATCGGTAGTTGATCCATGTGCATAAGATGTTATCTTTAGCTTTTCCACATTATTTAATTTAGATTTCAAATTTTTAATGAAACTGGAAGGATTAAATATAGCCATCGATGATCCCTCCACGACTATGGGACTCTTCCAAGCTAAATAAAGTAGTTTGGTCGTACCAATAGTAAATTAAAAAGCTCGGCAAATCAAGAGGCTGAGGGTCAGGTGGCACTAATGTCATAAAGTTTACTTTCACTCCGCTTCTGTGAACGTTCTCCAACGTTAGTGACTAACTCAAAGTACCCGAAATTCTTCTTCTTCTTCTTCTTCTTCTTATTATTATTATTATTATTATTATTATTCAAATACGTGCATTTTCTCCATAAATCAATGATAATCGGGATTCCGCCAATCTGATTGCACCTCAGTCCTATTTTCGTGATTATTGGTTTTATATGAACATTACACAACCTATCCTAAGAAGGCCTAACACAACCGTGAAACCAATATACGGCCTTCAGTGATTTCATTACTATTTGAGGTCCGCTCCTAACCTGCATGGAATCGTCTCTAGACGGCCAGAGTAAAATGAAAAAGCACAGTAGTACGAGACAGATACGAACCCATATGAAGTTTCGCCAGATAGAAGCGTCTTATTTGTGAAAATAATTAGGGTAAGATTGACTGATCGGGCCGCTTGTAAAGGCCCTGCTGCGTATAAAAGTGTCAATGTTGCGAAGGGGCTTATTCCCCTAATACCACAGCAGATACTATAACTAGTTTTAGGATAAAACATTCAAAATGAAAAGGTTCGAGACAGTAACCAGTAATATAAACTCTTGTTTTTCCATTGTAAGAAACAAAAAATTATTGGATACTGGCTGGCATATTGACGTTTATTAAACATTACATAGATACTTTAATTATCCCTCTTAAAATTCTCTCGTCCTACATCCACACACTTACTAAAACGCTTTTGTGTTGTTGGAAACATCACTGGAACTCTTCTTAAACTTGTAGATGTTCTTCAGTAAAGTCGTCATTTAAGATTCAATGCCTCCATTCTCGTCAGTCCGATGCCTTTTCATGAGAAGCTTCAGACTGTGGAACAAACAGAAATCATACGGTGTTTAACCGGTGATTAAGGTGAATGTGGGACTCATCGATACTTTTCTCGGCAACAACTGTTGTGTTACGAGCGCGAAGTGGCTGGATGCATCGGCATGGTAGTCTCTCGTCTTTCCACATCTTGGATCGTTTCTGCCTCAGTGCATCACTCATTTGTTTCAAAACTTCCTGGTAGAAAGCTGAATTAACAGAAAAAAAATAGTCTGGAGAACAGCTCTGTGAGCACTATTTCTTTCATGTCAAAAATGCCTTTGCCTGATCCAAGCCAAATTGCTTGGCTGGCAAGTTTTGGGGGGGCTCAGTAACTCAAGCACTGCAAAATATTGACAGCGGATGGGACACATAACCTTACTCTTGCCCTTATTATTGTGCATCGGGGCTTGGCATGTTGCAGCTCGGTGATAATAAGGTATCCAGAAAGGGGCTCTTTTACGACAAACAAAGGTACAAACCACTGCCCACTCATCCCATCTTGATGAGGCCATTATCTCAACTTGCTGATCATATCTCGTGCAATATTACTACTGGTTCGATTTCCTGGCAAAAGAGGTTCGTTATCGGAGATGGCATTGCATTAATTCACTGCTCGAATACAAAAGATGAACGAAAGCTCTCTCTCTCTCTCTCTCTCTCTCTCTCTCTCTCTCTCTCTCTTTTGAAATACTGTATATGCTGTTGGGGACGTAGAGTGGTCTCCTACAACTTAAAAGATTTGATGTATGGTAACCTACCTCGGGCCACCTTGCTCCTCGTCACGGCCTTCCGCCCAAGGTAATATGGGATTGACTGTTACCATTTCCTACTTTTATCTTTATTCGATTCCTTTCTCCTAAAAAAAAAAAAAAATCCGGAAAGTTAAGGTATTAATAAACTTCAGTATGACCAACCTGAAACTGACTTCTGTCGTGCAATCTCTTTCCATTAGAGATAAACCTGTTCCACATTGTCAGGGGAAACTTGAATCCAGCTACCATGGTATTATCTTCTGGTCCAGGAAAGTAACCGAACAGATCATGAGCTGAAGTTTCGTCATGAGAAGACACGACCTTCATACCAGTACGAACTTGATAGTCCTCGAAGTGTTTGCCAGAGCTACAACACGATGCAAACAGGACAAAGTGGCTGAATGTTACCCTGGCCAAAGTTTACAGCAAACTCGTTTTCAGAGAGTTGACAATTACGGTACTCATGAGGCTGTGACTGATATCAAAATTATAAACACCATCGACTTTCGTGTTTGTGTGTGTGTGTGTGTGTGTGTGTGTGTGTGTGTGTGTGTGTGTGTGTGTGTGTGTGTGTGTGTGTGTGTGTGTGTGTGTGTGTGTATGTGTGTGTGTGTGTGTGTGTGTGTGTGTGTGTGTGTGTGTGTGTGTGTGTATGTGTGTGTGTGTGTGTGTGTGTGTGTGTGTGTGTGTGTGTGTGTGTGTGTGTGTGTGTGTGTGTGTGTGTGTGTGTGTGATCTGGTCTGACTCATCGGGAGAAACATCGCTGCCCTTGATATTGACGCTGGTGAGGTAGCCTTTGGATCTGCGTGTGTGGCAACTGATGGCGTTGGTTGTTTTGTTCTCCACGTGGGTGGGCATGATAATGCTGGAGAATAGGCAGGTGGTGGTGGTGTTGGTGGTGTGAAGGCACCACAGGTTGCACCAGCCCAGGCACGCTGGTCGTGAACAGTAGATGGCCTGACTAGCCCCCGGGGGGAACGGGGTGGATCTCCTTCCTCTTGACCTTAATAACGGAACCCTGGACTTGTCGTGACGGTTGCTGGTGATGGCCTCCCGTATCTGATGCTGAGGGCAGCACCCACTTAGCCTATGCTGTGGCACTCACACACCGTTGCCAAAAGGATCCGGAGGATAATACGGCTAAGGCTTCTCTGAAGTGTTCCTGATACTATAGTATTACTATGGAATCAGCTAACACTGAAACTCCCAGAGCAACAAAGCAGAGTCTGACAAAAGAGCAGTGCAGGGAGGCTAATGCCCACTCCGATGCTAAAAAGCTGCAGATTTAAAGCGGTACTGTCCTGACTATGGCATTTGTCGATATGTACACAGTAGATTCGACCATTGTGTTTCTGGGGTGAGTAGATTTTATACTTCGAATTATATTTGTAGGATACTTATGTGAAGGCATGTTGGAGTAAGGCATAGTGCGTCTCTCTCCATCCTATCCTATCCTTCCTTTCTATACATTGCACTCCATCTTTTCTTTCTCTTATCAATCGCACCGTCCCACCCACAGAACTACCCCCTTCCTCCTTCCAACAAATCGCTCCCTCTCTCTCTTCTTCAGACCACCCTATCCTTCCCACCTACACTCTGTCAGTTGTGTATCCAGGATTTTTGCCGGGGGGGGGGGGGGCAAACACTTGGAACATTTCCCAAAAATATGTCACCACAAATTTTCCTAGATTTGACGATTTATGTCATCAGAAATACATTTACATCATTACTGTCGTACTCTCAGCGCATCATTTACCTGCTGTCTTTATCTCTCTGTACATATAAGTAAGTACAGCTATTTTGCATAATAACCTACAAAATTATGATGAAATATACCACATATCGGCACAGCACCTAGGCTACCATACGAGAGGCAATGGCGTCAGTATTATCTGTTTATATTCGGAATTAAACCCAGTATTTTGTTTGGCTGCTGAAAGAAAAATGACGGAATGGATGGGCCAATGAAAACTCGAGATCTGGCCTGAGTGTCCCGAACACACACACTTTCCCACATTCGTGATACTATCACCTTTTTCTATTTTCCTTTGCGGTTCTCTCTCTCTCTCTCTCTCTCTCTCTCTCTCTCTCTCTCTCTCTCTCTCTCTCTCTCTCTCCATTTAGCACATATGTGTAAATTAAAATCGCTCCCGCACCCACCCCCAGTCTGGTATTCTGTTTTGTACTACTGCTGTGGTGGTAGCCAAAAGAAATTCTGTTTTCCACTACTTATTCTTTTAGTTTGATTCTCATTATCTCAGGCATCAGGGGTGGTGCATACGTCAAGACTGACCTAAGTAAATACATCTGGTGGGATTAACTTCTCTTAATCCTTGACTCAAGTGACCACTCTACCTGCCCCGCTCAGCAGGGAATGATTTTCAAATCACATGAAGTGTACTGTACTGTATAGAAAGGATTTTTCCATTAAGAAAAAAAAAAAGAAAAAGAAAAACGGCGTAAAGCTATTAATCCTGAAATTTTTCACCTAGAAAAGTGAGGGGGACTAAAGATACTCTGTCCCCCATGCTCCAAAAAGTGGAGGGGACACGTCTCCCTGTCCCCCACCCAAACGAGGCCCCTGGCACACATATTTATATCTGCTTACCTTCTGAAATGTAATTCGAGGTGATCAAAATGGCTTCATGCAATGTTAAAAAATTCTGCTTGTCTCACTTGTTTGTAAAAATAACTGTGCAGTGTTTGTTTGCAACTGGCTACAGGGTGAGAGGATATAGATGCAGGGTGAGAGGATGTGGCTGAGGGGACAGGAAGGCCATTTTTACACCTCACCAGGATTCAAGAGCAAAACATCATGAGAGCTCCACTATTAACCAGATAATCTAAGGTGGTAGAGGAAATTGTTAAGTTATAACTGGTCATTTTTTCTGAAGTGTTTTCTTGTATTTACTCTAGCTTTCAATTTCAAAGGAAATTATTGTTCCCAAATAAATATTTTTGGAAATAGATAATATTGTTTAATATACAAGTGGTAAAATTAGGAGAACTGTATTGTCATACAAGAACTATACCAAAAATCCATTTCAGCATTTCCCCCCAAATTTTCAGGGGAGGCAAATTGCTTCCCCTGCCCCCCCCCCCCAAGTGGCTAAGCCACTGCATATACTCCTTGATTCACCTACCAGAAACGTTTATAAAAGTTATACCTTATAGAATTAACATTTTATTTTCTAAAGTACCTGTTGATTTCTCAGAGTTTTGGATGTATAAAGTGTGATAATATATGTACAGGTAATTTATAAATTACATGGAATATCCCCATATTATTAAGTTTGGTTTAACATACGCTCCTTGATTCTTCTTCATGAAACCTCTGTGAACGTTATATATAATAGAAGTTACATTGTATTTTCAAACTTCGCTGCTGTTTTTTCTGACCTTTGCATGTATTAAGTATGATAATATATAGTTTGTGGGCTCCTGGCCTTTGGTTCCTTCTTTCTTGCATTAAAAAAAAAGTTTATAAATTACAATGTATGTTTTATTACCCTAATCACTCAAACCGTATGTACTCATATATTGGTAGGGAATACTGTGGGGTTGGGCGTCGCACGGTATGGGAGGGCAGGGGTAAAGGAAACCAAATTTACCCGTTACAGGGTAAACCACTAAGGTCATTCCACCTATAAGAGGGTAATTTTAAGTAATGTTTTACCCTTCTGAAAGTGTGGGTACTGTGTGGGAGGGCAGGGGTAAAGGAAACCAAATTTACCCGTTACAGGGTAAACTTCTAAGGTCACTCCACCGATAAGAGGGTAAATTTATGTAATGTTTTACCCTTCTGAAAGTGTGGGTACGGTGTGGGAGGGCAGGGGTAAAGGAAACTAAATTTACCCATTACAGGGTAAACTTCTAAGGTCACTCCACCGATAAGAGGGTAAATTTATGTAATGTTTTACCTCTCTGAAAGGGTAATTGTGAACGGTAAACTTCATTCTATTTTACCTCTAAAGGGTATCATGTGCTGGACACTAAGATTACCCTGATTTTTCCCCTTTTTTACCCATAATTTCTGAGAGTGTATGTAAGGAGTTTCTGTGGAGTTATGAGGTGGGGCAAATGTACAAATAAGCTGGTGCTCGAGGAAGGTGGTGCTTGGGTGGAAGTGGGTAGAATGGAGGAGAGAATATGAAGCAGATGGAGGATGGGTGTATATGAGGACGTATGTAGCTGAGCTGGTTGGAAGGCGGATAAAGGGTAAGGCGAGGAGCAGATGGACGGTCAGCAATTATAGGTGCGGGAGAAGGGAAGTGACATTGGAAGTGGCTATCGAGTGGGGACGGGAACAGTTACAGGTTCTTTGTCGAGCCTACTCCACAGGGGATAGGCCTAAAAAGCTTGACAATAAGAAATGTGAATTCTTCCTTTAGCATATGTCTGCACAAGGTCAGCTTGAAGGAAGCTTCCTTCTTTGTGTGTGTGTGTGTGTGTGTGTGTGTGTGTGTGTGTGTGTGTGTGTGTGTGACAGACAGACAGACAGACAGAGACGTGAAAACATAAAAATTTGGGTCTGAACACAAGCTGTCCAGCGAACGGAGTGGCTGAAGTAAGCACACAATTCCAATATATTGTTGTCAGATTCATATTACTAAGTACTGTGATATGTGACTCGTGAAGTCTCCTAAAGGTATAAAGGTTGGAGATGGATACCGTGAGACGTTAAGCTGCAGTGCTCATCTACGTAACCTAATGTTTGGCAATGTGGTGAGTTATTCATCTTCTATACAAGGGCACTGTATCATCCATGCTTTTAAGTGTTGCTGCAGACCAGGGGCGGGCCTCGAGCCATTTCCGGCCCTAATTGAGTTGTTTTTCATTGGCCCTTTTATAACCTCGGAAGAATGAAAATAAACAAATACTACAGAAAACTTTGCATTTTTCTGTTTGTTGATGTGCTTAGCAAAAAATGTAGATGCAAATTATATGAATTTTTCGTTTCGTTCTATGTATAAGTATTTAGGTAGAAAAAAAAAAAGGAACTAAAATAAATGTAAGGCTCTTCTATCAATCTGAGATTTATAATCTGGCCTTACTCCTAAAGTACTTGAATAGCCCTGCCGTAGGTACTCATTTGACCGACCAGGCGACAAACGGTTAATAAACACCTGAGTCAAGTGATAGCTGCCCACACCAGCATTCGAACCCTATTATTAACGGGCTGGCGACTGGCACTCTCGTGGTTAATAGGACAAACCATTCTTCTAAAGCGTTATGAAATTGTCCAAACTTTAATGGAGACTCCTCGCACCTTGTCATAAATGGAATACCGATATGATTATAAAGTATCCTAATATAAACAGATTTATAACGATTTCATTGTATTATAATTTGTTGACATAAAGGATTGCAGGCACTATTAAGTAAATCTTATAATAAATAGGACATAATGTGGATTTTTAAAATAGATATTTGTAGGTACTACACAGTGAAAAGGCATACTTTATCTCTGAAGTTAGTAGTTTATAATAATCAGAGGCAAAACTTTACATAAATTTGAGGGAAGGCAGGGCTGAGCTCAAACTCAGATGATGGAAAGGCAGTGCTAAACATCATATTCCTGACAAGAAGAATCTAGACGGAAATGTCAGTATAACTGAAATTATGTTATATCCCTTTATTATTCCCCTGTGATTTTCAAAACAGTAGTGATGCTCTAAAGCCTTAGAGTAATTTGTCACTCTTTACTACTCTTATATAACTCGTAAAGAGCGGTGACATATACTTTATTTCTCTACAGTCCATAAACACAAAGGAACCACTCCAGCAACGACTCTTCTATAACGATCCAAGTACCAATAAACAGAGGAGGGTGGAAGAAAGCGAAGACATACTGGATTAACTTTCTGGTAAGTCTTGAGTAATGGATTATTGGCACTTTACTGTTGCAGAATGTCATGGGGGGATGTGAGTTTAAGAATTAAAAATGCTTAGATGTTGCTTGAAAATAGAGACAAGGAAGTGACTTGTGAAAATCAAGCAGTAAGTTTTACTTTATGCCGGCTTACTTCGCCAACTCTCTAAGGACGAGAATTTATAAACGTTCTCAACAGTACACAGCAGAGACTAATTACTCACGAGTGCTGTTTGTAGTATTGTTAGCCTCTCGAGAAAGTGACTCCACCCCTGACAATCAATAACTAATGCTAATAATAATAAACAGGTTCTTGCCGGTGCGTTAACTCCTGGCTGGCACAACAGATTTAAACTTGATACAAAAAAACTGGCCTAAGTACCAGTTATGAATAATGCAAAAGCATTTGTGCAAACTAGGAGCGGCAACTAAAATATGCTTATTGTGGAGAAATAAAACACGAGTTTAACTACATTAAGCTCAAGGAAAAGAACTGTAAATTTATTAAGTACAATTAAATAAATTTACGTTACATGAGTCTCAGAAATGAATTCAAAATAACAAGGAGAATACACTCACTTGCTCATTCAAAAGCTAACACACTTAAGCCTAGAAAAAACGAAAAGAAATACTGGTCAGTGGAGGGGAGCTGAGCGAAAAGAACTGGGCACTGTGCAGGACATAAGATGCTGCAATTCGCTAAACCCTCTTCGCCAATTCACAGCCTAAGTGGAGATTCAGGAACACTGAGTGGGTCCTACTCTTGCGACGATCCAAACCTGACTAACTTTCAAACAATGAAAGAGGGCGAGAGATGGCCGTGTTCGAACTTCAACGGTCAACGGAAAGAAAGTGAGCGATATACGCTCACAATAAATCACTCAGTGAAGGCACTAATGTCGTGCATAAGAATGATCACTTGTGAAACAGTGAGAAACGTTCTGAAAACCATCCGATTGGAGTGACTACTAGGACGGTTGAACTGAGTGATGCCCAGTGGGAATTCCAGTAGAGTTCGTGGTTTTCCCACTTAGGTACTATGTCATGAATTTATAAATATGCTCGCGCAAATTCGTGACACAGAGTATTATGGATATAGTTACTTTTCTGCACGCTGTGACAGAACACCATATATAAAGATTTCATTATAGTGAATAACAAGAATATAATAAAAACTACAATAACAGAAGGGAATGATCAGTAGTTATGAGCTACAGGAAAATGGAGAGGGTGTAACATTTTTATTTAACTTAAGTGTCAACCCTAAGACCATCCGAGACAGTAATTGCTTCATATATGATTAATTTAAAAACTGCAGCCTCTCTTGTTGACATTTCTTTCCTTTCTAAATGCTTCAAAAAGCTTGTGTGCATCGGCTTTGTTCACCTATTGGCGGCTTTCCACACTGCTCGATCTCCAGCAGCTCTCTATTCAGGTCCTTATTCGTTAGGCCACACTGTATAACCTTGTTACATGTCTTTTTACATCTGATTCCCGCTACTCTACCCAGAACATTATTACCTTTCCCCATCAACAGCTCGTTTTCATCGTCCATCCTCTCCATATGCTCGAATAATCTCAATCTACCTTTTCTCATCACAACACGAATATACTGCATTCAGGTCACAAAGTTCCTCTCATCCCTTTATTAGCAATCTTTAACCCCCCACCCCCACCCAGCCTATAATTCAAAGATGCACTTCAAATCCATGTAATCATTCCCATATCTAAACTCTTAAGCCTACGAATATTCTCCTGCTTTACTGCCCAAGTCTCACTACCGAACAGCATTACATTCCTAATACATGCTACATACAAGGACCTCTTTTCACAGAGGGAGAGCCCTTTCAGTGTCAGGAGAGGTAAGCTCACTAAACTTCGTTCAACCTCTCCTTATCCTTGCTGCCGGGCTACCTCCAGCCCCACCTCCAGCACATATCATGTCCCCTAAATAACAAGAAATTCCTTCACACCCTCAAGTGATTCTCCAGCTATATTAATTCTTTCCCCCCTATCCCCTTCTGTATGCTCTTCATTAAATACGACGCACTCAGAATTAGCATTTTTTTTTTAGCCTACATCTAATTTCACTACGTCTCTTATGCACCCACTTATCACAAACATTGCACAAAATTATTTCCCTCACACTTGTGGCAAGTTGTGCATGGCCACACTTGTGCTGCTATGATAGTACCGCCACCTGCTGTACATCTAATCAGTTTTGTTTTATCTGCATTTACTCTTACATACATGTACCCATGCCATCTCATCATTTTCTGAATCTTTCCTCCACTACCCTCTCATCCTCCGCGATCAACACTAAGCCATCAGCAATATTCTCTCATCCTCCACTATCAACATCAAGTCTTCAGCACTACCCTCTCCTCCTCCACGATCAACACCAAGTCATCAGCACTACCCTCTCATCCTTCACGATCAACACCAAGTCATCAGCATACAACACCTCTCATGGGAGCCCAGTTCTACAGTCATGTGAGTGAGCTTCAAGCACCATAATAAAAAAGAAGGGGCTTAAAACTGACCCCTGATGCAATCTAGTGTTCATGGAAAATCTGTCACTCAAACTTCCATTCACTGTCAGCTGGGTGCTAGTACCCTCGTGCATTGCCATCACCACTCTGATCAATCATTCCTTAAAATCAAGCTTTCTCGTAGCCCATAATGTGAAACGTTTTAGAAGACATATTTCAGCATTTTTCTCTTTCTAGTTATCTCTTTTAAAAAGAAGAAAAGGTAGCATTACTCGAAATGCAGGGCCTATACGCAGTACATAAGTTTGCACGACTGTGTATTAATCCCTTCCTTTGATGCGTCAGCAGTGACTCTTGTTTAACCTATGAGCTCCCATGGTTCCTGTATGAGGGATTGTGCTGGAAGGGTACTAATAAGCGTACCGACCTCTGTCAGTCGGCTCATAGTCACAAAGCTCATAGTTTCCTACCCCGGGTTTCCCCTCTTCATTAACTTTTGAAATTGCCCAGCTCCCTCCTACACTGAGGACGCTGGACGCAAATGTCTCTACATGTAATGTCTGCAAAGGAAAGTTAAGTACTATCTTTTTGCAATGTTCTTCCCATGTCATGAGGATGATGCAAGATAAAATGTGTATTTACTGTCACATATAGGTGGCAGGCGGAGGCACCCACCATCCACTCGCCTGATGTACTTCTACCGAGTTCTTACTTCACTCATGTCATTCTTTTTTGTGTCCTCCCTCCTCTTTTTTCTATTTCCCCCATCCTTCCTGTTACCGTCTGTCATTCTTCTTTGTATTGAAGGTGGCTTTACACTGAATGACAAGGTTTCCTGTAACCAAGGAAACCATTCACAGCACTGGCTGATAAACATATAATTTAATTGCTGTGTGAAGTGGATCTTATTATGGTGCCCCTGTTAACTGGCTAGAGATAAATGGGGTGTCCATCCAGAACCAAACCTCAACATTCTTCCCCTCTGCTTACAACGGTTCATTGCACGGGACAGCCCTGCAGAAGCGATTGCGTGCCTGCGGTTGATGAGTCAGCTCACCTAGACAGTCGGGGTTACTCAACAACAACAACTATCAAATGTTTACTTCTGATGAATGAAATTATCTTGGGTATGCCACAATAATCATCTAAATAATCCGCCATGTTTGAACTTAACACTTTCAGGTTCGAAGAGTTTCCTAGTATTAAGTTACATCATTGGGCATAAACTAGAAGAATTATAAATGACATTTATATCCTCAGGCTCGAGAGTTTAGCCTGGCAGATTCAGTTACTAGATGGCTGCAAATCAAAACTAAGAGAAACCCAAAATGCCACCTAAAACGGTTCCAACTTGAGAAACTCAGTGATGAGGAGTGGGTTTCAATTTAAGCAATGGCAGTTTGAAATCGATTTAAGGTTCTCAAGGCTATTGAGGACCCTACTGAATGTTGGAATACCATTAAGTGTGATACTCTAGCAGTAGCCGATAAATATGCTGGAGAGCGCCAAATTTTAAGCGGGGAAAATGTCTCACTGGGGATGCTGGCTACATCTGATGAGTGTCATTCTGCCAGACTGATTGGCAGCACAGACGTAAATCTCCTTTCACAAGTTTCACTGAAAAGGGGCAAAACGAATTATGTTAGCAAACTTGCTGAAGAGATAGAAGATCGCTTTTATGCCTTTGATATGTTTATCAAGCCCAGAAGAGGCTCTATTCCTGATCTACTTTTTCAAGTAAACTCTTCAGATTGCAAGGTGTTGGCAACTGTCAGGGGCTGATGAGTACTGAGCTCAATGGGCTGGATAGAGCAGCTGTATATGCTGGAACCTTCACTGTAGAGCTTCCAAGAGCTGGTTTGCAACCATTAGTCTCTATTTCATCAATTGACGATGCCGTTCCCTTTCGAGACGAAATCAGGAAGGTATTAGTTATGTTAAATGTGGTAGAGAGGCTGGCGTTTGGGAATGGAATGGAATATGAAGTTTAGGCCAAAGGCCAAGCACTGGGACCTGATAGGTCATTCAGCGCTTTGATGAGTGAAATATGAAAGAGGATAGTTTAAAAGAATGAGCATAAAAATAGAGAAAACTACTACACAATAATCATGCAACTAAAATCGTAGGTAAAATGAAAACAGATGTAGACAGCAAGCCCTAAAACATAATTATGACAACACTAATCACAGCTTGCAGTATAGCCCTGTCTCCTTTAAAAACGCCATAAGGCTAGAAACATTTGCCCTATTACCTAAAACAACTGATAGGGATCCCCTATTTGTTAAAAATTTCGCCCGAGAGCAGGCATAGGTCGGACAGTCCAATAAGAAATGCCTGCAAGTTATTGTGACCTGACGGATGTCACACTGGCGGTCAAGCTTCCATAGGAGTCTGAATATATTGTAAACGTCTTTCCCGGCATTGAGTAAGTCTCTTCAAGAGCCTTCTCAATAGCAGTTAGTTCAGCAGTGAGAACAGATGCATTATTTGAAAGCCGTCCAAGACGTACACCTCCTTTATGGACGACAGGACAGCCTACACCATGGGATGACTTTGAGCCATCAGTACACAACTTTACTGAGTTTCTGTGGAGAAGGTCATGGCGCAAAAATTTCGATTTAGTTTCTTCATCCAAAAAGATTTTTCTACATATGGTTTTGGGACACACATTAGGTTCTGGAATGAGCCAAGGAGGGAGACTGCTGTAGCTTACTGGTTAAATTTTTTACTCCCTCAGCGATGAGTCACCCACAGGAAGCATGCGAATCTGGAATGGTATAGAGGCTCTTGAACCACAGAACTTAGACGGGTCACACTGCAACAGAACATCAACACAAGGATTGGTGTAATGATTGCTCTTAATTCGCGCAATGTAGCAAAGCCCTAGCTCATCCCTGCGTAAGTCCAGAGGAAGCTGGTCTGTATCTACATATAAACTCTCCACAGGGGAAGTGCAGTAGGCACACGAGCACAGTCGTAGTCCCGTATTGTGGAGCACATCAAGCTCATGAAGTTTGGTCTTACATGCAGAGGAATAAATTTGGCATGCGTGGTCAATCTGTGACCAGTACAAAGAGTTATAGAGCCTGAGAAGGGAGTTCCTATCAGCACCCCAATCAAAACCAGAGACCACCCTAAGGATATTTAATGGTTTCTTGACTTTAAGCTTCAGATAATCAATGTGCTGTGACCAAGAGAGACGTGAGTCAAAGATCATGCCCAGAAACTTAACCTCCTTCTCAAAAGGGATGATGTCATTGTTTAACTTTAAGTGTAGGACAACCTCCTGGCGTGTGCTTCTAGTGAAGTGGACTGCAACAGTCTTGGAAGGTGAAAAGCAAAAACTATTATCATCAGCCCAACGACAAATAGTATATATGGACTTCTGCAGGTGATGACTAATCTCGACTGCGTCATAGCCAGACACACAAATTGCCAAATCATCAGCATACAGGGAGCCCAACACAGGGTGGGAAATCTGATCGAGAACACCATTGATAGCCACAGCGAAACAGGTGACACTAAGAATGCTGCCTTGGGGAACACCCTCCTCTTGCCTATAAGGGCTGGATACAACATTTCCCACACGAACCTCGATGTAACATTCCAACAAGAAGGAGCGGATAAAACGAAACATATTTCCCTCTATGCCATATCGAGACAGCTGAAGAAGGATACTAGTGTACCTGGTTGTGTCATACGCCTTCTCGAGGTCAAAGAACACCCCAATAGTCTGACAATGGTTGGCAAAGCTTTGCTGGATTTTATTTGAAAGGATCAGGAGGGGGTCTAATGTCGAACAGTTCTTCCGAAACCCAAACTGGTAAGGAGAAAGCAGCTTTTCTGATTCCAAGTACCACACTAACCTTGCATTAACTAGCTTTTCCATCATCTTACAAACACAGCTGGTCAATGCGATAGGCCTATAGGTGGTGGCCAAAAGGGGATTTTTGTTTGGCTTGCTGATGAGATGATGAGGGAAACTCTCCAACTGGAAGGAAAAATGCCCGTTTCCCAAATTTTGTTAATGATCTTTAGGAGGAACTTCGTAGCCATAACAGACAAATTTGTAAGCATTTGAATAGAGGATGTTGTCCTCACCTGGAGATGTAGAGGTAATCGATGACAAAACGTCTTCCAGTTCCCGGAGTGTGAATGGAACATTGTAGGCAGCATTGCAAGAAGATGGAGAAGGTAAAGGCCTGTCAGGAATACCATTCCCTGATATTCGAGAGGACTTGGAGACATCAGCAAAATGCCTCCCTAAGGTCTCCGCAACCTCAGCAGGATCAGTGATGAGGTTGCCACCTATTTTCAATTTTGGGTTGGGAGATGGGATAAAGGTGCCTGAAAGCTTTCTAATTTGTCCCCAAATAACCTTAGAGGGAGTCTTGGAATTAATGCCGTTGATGTAAGATATCCAGGAATCCCGCTTGGCCTTTCGAAAGTAGCGACGCTGCTTTGCCATGGCACGTTGGTAAATTTGGCGCATGGCAGCTGAGCCACTGGTCTTGTAACTCCAATAACATTTTCTCGTAATTTTCCTTAGTATGGCACAGGTTTTATTCCACCAGGGGACCGCAGGTTGACACGGTTTACCTTTCGACATAGGGATGGCCACACAGGCACTGCTCATAATCACAACAACAAAATAATCACAGGCTTCCAAGTGACTAGAGAAGGACTCGAAAGGCCTAGCCAGAAGTATACCTTTTTTGTAATTCAACCAATCAGCCTTCCACTCCCTCCACCTAGGAGAGGAATGAGCAGGAACATTTTTCACACGCTTTAAATGGGTTGGGTAATGATCGCTTCCATTCAGAAAGGGATTTACTGACCAATGAAACTCCATAAGGATGGAGGGAGAACACAAGCTCAGGTCAATAGAGGAGGCTCCACTACAGACATTGTGGTAAGTCATAGAGCCACCATTGTAAAATGAGATATTATATGATTGGAGTATGTCATCTATAATCCTCCCACCAGCATCCAAAATTGTACCACCCCATAGCAGATTATGGGCGTTAAAGTCCCCAAGAAGGAGAAAGGGGATAGCAAGCTGACAGATTAAGTCTTCAATGTCATGCTCACTGAAACCACCACCAGGTGGAAGATACAAGGAGCATACCGTGAGCGAATATTCCAATACAACCGTAACAGCAATGGCTTGGAGAGTCATCTGCAACTGTACAGAAGAGTGCTGCAAGGACCTGTGAACAATTATTGCTGTACCCCCATGCGCACGATTTCCTGGCGGAGGGGGAGACCAGTGAAAGGCATAATTCAATCCAGGATTGTATACCTCAGAGCCCAATATGGTCTCCTGGAGACAAACGATACCTGGATCAAAGTCATGCATCAGAACTTTTAGTTGCTCAGACCTAGAGTGAAGACCCTTACAATTCCATTGCAAGATGTCAGAATGGAAAATTACCTGCTAACGGCAGAAGCCCTAACCTTTCTATTACACGGTTGGGAAGATGAAGGCACACGTTTGGTATCAGTGTGCAATGGCAGACGACGGCTCCTCACGGACTTGTCAACATCGGATTTGGTGACTGGGAACTTAGAAGTTTCAGACGAAACAGACACGGGTTTTTGTCGCTTCGGGAGAGGATGGACACCTGTACCAGATGCTACAGGGGGGTCTGAGACAGAAGGTAAAGGAGAAACATCCATTGAACGGTCGTTAGGTGAACAGTCCTTATCAAGATTTGAGAACTTATTGGATAGTGGGATACCACCAGTATCCATAGGGGGAGAAGAGTTCCGGGATCTCCTAGAACATGGAGGACAAGTGAAGTCATTGTCAGCCTTTGCATTCATTGAACGAGAGTGCTCCTTCACAGAGGGAGCAACTGCACTCTGCATTCTGATTGCCTTTGAAGGACGAGGTGACAACAACATTGCTCGAGAGTACTTCTCCACAGAGGGAGCAACCGCACTCCTCTTACTGACGGCCTTTGATTTATGGGGAGACAGCGAGATTCCTCGAGAGTGGTCCCGCACAGAGGGAGCAACCGCACTCTGCTTACTGACGGCCTTTGAAGTGCGAGGTAACAATGACTGGGCAGAGGACGACCAAGAAAAGGAGGGGCCCTTACCAGAGACAACACCAGTACCACGAAGGGCTTGGGATGAATGCAAATCTGAAGAAGTTGAAAGACCAACAGAAGACCTGTCGCCAGAAGCTGGAAGAGGCTTAGCGGGTGACTGAGGGACATTCTGCATAGTGCTGCTAATAGTTGTGCAAGGAAGTTGAGGGGACTGTTCATCAGAACGATGGGATTGAAACCCTTGGACGATACTTGAAAATTTGGAGCTAGGGTGTTTGTGGGCCGTCAACAACCGATGCCGAGCACTTCCAAAGCTAATATGCTCATTACCTGCGAGCACAATGATTTCCTGCTCGAACTGGTACCGCAGGCACGTTTTTGAATTCAGGGAGTGAGCACCACCACAATGCTTGCAGAACTTAGAGTTAGAGCATAATTCAGGGTCGTGACTGGCAGAACAAATAAAGCACAATTTCTGACTTTTGCAGGAGTCCTTCACATGACAATATTCGAAACAGTTATAGCACTGTGTTGGCTTACAGCGAAACTTCTTGACATGAAATCTCAGGTGTCTGATTTTGATGTAGTCTGGCAGATGAGGTGATGAAAATGTCAGACAGATAGCGGAATTTGCGCCTTTCAGCATCATCCTTAAAATCACAAAGATCACTGCTGTAAATGACTCCTTTAGCTGTGTTGAAGGTTTTATGTGGGGAGACAGACTGAAGAACCGAGTCAGGAGATGGAGTAAATTTAGACAAAAGGGCAGCCTGTGTGTCATTCCCCGCTTTGACTAACAAATTTCTCCCATACCTCTTCAAATTCCCCCCAGGGATATTCCCTATTTTCCTCTCAAGGCATTCAGATCCCTTGATAAAATTGCTGAGTCCGTCCTTATATGTGGCGACATGCCAGTATGACTTAGGAACGTCCCTAGGAATGTCTGGAATGCCATCGTCATCCTCAAAAGGCTTAGGTATGAAGTCAAAGTCACTGTCAGACAGATTCGCTGCACTGGAAAGTTTACCCTTGCATCTAACTAATGCAGTACCTTCATCTAAAGCTCGTAAAGCAGCCAGTGCAGAAGCACTCTCATAGAAGGTAACATAAGCATCAAATGAGGCTCCATCCTTGCACAAAATCAACTTTAACCTGCTCATGACACCAAAAGGCCTCATGGCAGCATAAAGAGTATCGTATGCGATAGCTTCCCGGATTTCAGCACAAAAAAGTACCCTTAAATGCGGGTTTTCACTGGCAGGGGACTCGAAAGTCTGGCTGTCCTCCACACGAGCACCAAATTCGGGGGGAGTGGATTCCATAATAAAGGAAAAGAAACTTTCATTCCCCCACCCCTCCACCCACCATGGAGCCCAACAAGGGGAGGTGAGATGCCAGGGAAAAGACCACTGGCGACCCCAGAGGTAGTGGGAGAGTATACGCAGGTAACCACTGGGGGACCCGGACAAGGGGAACCCCAGGATGATAGGAGCCACCAGGTCCCCCAGTGCCCACTTTGCCCTAGCCAACGCATGACCAGCCTATTGACCTGGTCGGGCCCAACCAGGCCACCCGTCTAGCCAGAATGAGGGACCAAAGAGGTGTATTGCTAGTTGCAGGGTGCATCGTGCAGCATCGCTCAACCCCCAGGACTCCCGTCTCCCAGCATTATGGGACGCCACGCACGGCAAACACGTGGGGAGGCGACTGTCCTGCCCTAGGTGGCAAGTGGGCAGGAACTAACATCACCAGCAGGCCTCCTCCATCAGTGATGTGTGGGGTGCTTGGTCCACGAGACCGACAAATGACGAACCCTACAAAGGTAGGCATGCCTTCAAAGTAGGTGGCACTGCCAGCCACGCTTCAAGCCCTACCACCACGTCAAGGTGACCCCCCCTCAGCGGGGGCTGGCATTTAGGGCATCCCTGAAGAACTGATCAGAGCTGGGGGTGAAGCCATAGTCCGGGGATTACATGCAGTTATAGAAGCCATTTGGGAAAAACGTATCATTCCACCTGATCAAGAAAAGGGTTTGGTTATCCCTGTCTGGAAAGGGAAAAGAGATCTGAGTGACTGCAGTAATTCACTTGGTACTACATTGCTCAGTTTGCCTGGCAAGATTTACCCAAGTGCCTGCTATTCCTATGTAGGGCCATTTGCCAAGGTATCAGAAGCATGAGCATATTCGGATTCACTCTAAATAATTACACAGCTGTTTGGATCCTAGCACTTCGGCTTTGCATGGAGCAGCATCTTGACTTTCAACAAGGACAGTCTGCAACTTACAGTAAATCGAGCAGCACAATGGCAGCTCCTGTGACTCCGGAGGATTGCTACAAGTACTGTACTATGTTGTTCATAACTGGCCCGTATTCAGACACTGAGAGTTCTGTCAAATGTAAGCTTAGAAGGGAGCATTTGATTTCTTTCTGTAACTTCTCGAGTGGGAAAGGGGTATATCCTTGCCCCCTCACCTTTCAACACGATTACTTTTAACTCAATTAGAGAAATGAACCAAATCAGACATTAGGTGTGCCATAGCTTCATTCCTTGTTTGTTGAAGTAACTGCTAAGAAGGATGCTGCGGTAAGCGAATGGAAAGGTGAAGGGTGGAGTCATCAGCATATGAGAGAATAGGGTTAGATGTACAACTTAGAAGGTCTTTGATGAATAAAAGGAAGAGAGTCAGTGATAGGACAGAGACCTAAGGAACACCACCTTTGATAGCTCTAGGGGATGAGCGGTGGCCGTATACAACAGCAGCTATAGAACCACCAGAAAGGAAGCCAGAAACGAAGGAACTGACAAAAGGACAAAACCGTAAGAGCGCAGTTTGGAAAGTAAAAATTTATGCTAGACTCAATCGAAAATCTTTGAGAAGTCAAGTGCAATGGCATAGCTTTCCCCAAAGTTCTGAAAGGAGGATGACCAGGAGTCTGAAAGGTAGGTGAGAAGAGTGTCAATGGAGCGTCCCTGGTGGAACCCATACTGACTATCAGAAAGAAGGTTGTGATAGGAAAGATGCCTTAACATTTTTAAGGATAGACTCGAAAACATTTGAAAAATAGGATGTTAAAACAATTGGGCGATAGTTAGACGGCTGGGAATGGTCACCTTTCTTTATGACAGGTTTAGTGACGGCAAACCTCCAGCAAGAAGGAGAGATACAAGATGATAGACAAAGGCGAAATAGTTTACCTGGGCAGGGTATAAGCACTGAAACAGTTCTTGAGGACAACAGGAGGGACCCCATCAGATCCATGTACCTTATTAGTATTGAGGCCAGTGATGGCAGAAAATACATCAACTGAAGAAATTTTAATGTCAGATATGAGGAAGTCAGAGGGGAGAAATTATGCAGAAACAGCACCGGAATCGTATAAGGTGGAGCTAGAGTCGAAAGTCTGAGCAAAGCATTCTCTTTTATCAGTAGAAGAAATAGCTACAGAGCCATCAGAGTAGCAAAGAGGAAGGAAGAATGATAAGGCAAAATTGTTAAAAAGGTTTTTGGCAAGGTGCCAGAAGGAGTGGGAAGAATTCGAGTTTGAGAGTTGAGAGCATTTAGTACGGATGAAAATATTTTTAGCTGAGCAAAGAACAGATTTCACATGATTCAGGGAGGAAACATTAAAGCGATGAAATTCAGGGGCGGGTTGGTACCAGTATGTTTTGTTGACCTTCTTGTTATAGACAGCGTTAGAACAAGCGTGATTAAACCAAGTTTTTTATTTTTTTTTTTACATTAGCCACACCATATGAGAAAGGAATGTATGCGTCCATGCTGAAACAGTAACCTTCGCAATGTGCATGGCACACTTAGATGACTTACGGCCATGGAAACGATAATCATTTCAGGGAAAATCAAAGATGAACTGTCTGAGGGCCTCCCAACCAGCAGGTCAAAAGTGTCATAACCGACGCTTCTTGGAAGGGTCCATAGGCCCTACTGGAGTGATGGGACAGGTTTAGGTGATAAGGTTGTGATAGGAGGAGCCCAACTGAGAGAAAAGATTAACAGTGTAAGCTATCTATCTATCTATATACCTAGGCTGCTTCCCCCAAGGAAAGGGAGGTAGCCGAGACAGGACGACTCACTCTCCATTTACTCATCCATTCAAACACATTTATTCGCATCTTAGCCCCAAAGGGGAGAACGGACAGATCCTCACTGCATCACAACGCACAAGGGTCAACTGCGCAATGCAATCAGTGACATCCACAGCAGGGCCCGACAGCAGAACTGGTTTACCCCTGCCACATCATAACAGACCCATCCCCTTACCCGCACCTGACCTGACTAGCTGATCAGACCAAAAGCGGGAGAATATCCCCTCAGGGCTGCGTCATCACTTATTCATTCACAATTTCTCTCCATTTATTTCTGTCACGCACAGCCACTCTTCCTTGCTCAACAGACATCCCTCTCGCATCCAGCGCTCTCTTCACACTGTCCATCCATCCTATTCGTGGTCTTCCTCTCAGTCTTACACCTCTCACATCAGATCTAGTTATCTTTTTCACCAATCGCTCATTATCCATTCTCTCCATATGCCCAAACCATTGCAACACCCTCTGCTCAACTCTACCAGCCATCTCCCGAACAACTCCAGTTCTCCTTCGCACTTCATCATTTCGCACTCGATCCATACGCGTCACTCCACACATACTCCTCAGACATCTCATCTCCATTACATTCAAACTTTTCCTCTCTGCTACACCCATATTCCATGTTTCAGCCCCATATAATGCAGTCGGTACCACAACACCCTCATACAGCCTTCTCTTTACATCCATTCTAAGCGAACGACATTTAAACACTTTTTTCATTCCTCCCAGCACCTTTCCTACTTCATTTATTCTAAACTTCACTTCTGCATCTATTCTTCCATCCACAGCAACATGTGACCCTAGATATTTAAAACAATCTACCTCCTCAAGCAACTCACCATTCAAAACTATATTCATCCCCCTACCATCTATCAACCTCGTACACTTCATCACTCTACTCTTATTCTCATTTACTTTCAATTTCCTCCTTTCACACACCCTTCCAAACTCCTCTACCAACTGTCTCAATCTCTCCTCTGAATCAGTCACCAGTGCAGTATCATCTGCAAACAGCAGCTGCTTCAGATTCCACTCTCCTCCATCAACATTTACCAGACTCAGACCACCTAAAACTCTTGCATTCACCTCCCTTACAACACCATCCATGTAAATATTAAACAACCAAGGCGACATCACACATCCCTGTCGCAGCCCCACTCTCACGGGAAACCAATCACTCACAGCATTTCCCACTCTTACACACGCTCTACTATTTACATAAAAACTTTTCACCCCTTTTAGTAACCTACCATCAAGTCCATACAATCTTAAAACAGTCCACAAAGCCTCCCTATCAATTCTATCATACGCTTTCTCTAAATCCATAAATGCCCAAAACACATCCTTGCCTTTCGCTAAATACTTTTCACACACTTGTCTCACAGCAAACACCTGATCAACGCATCCCCTCCCTCTCCTAAAGCCACACTGCTCATCACTAATCACTCCCTCTGTACCCTCTCTAACTCTCATAATTAACACTCTACCATACACTTTACCTACAACACTCAACAGACTTATACCCCTAAAGCTAGTACATTCATACTTATCACCCTTGCCTTTATACAACGGGACCACACAAGCACTTGCCCAGTCAACTGGCACCATACCTTTCTCAAAGCACACATTCAATAATCTTACTAACCAGTCAACAATATTCACTCCACCACCCTTCAGGCATTCCACAGCACACCCATCCATACCTGCAGCTTTCCCTGTTTTCATCTCCTTTACTGCCTTCTCCACTTCCTCCTTCGTGATCAAAGAATCATTCAACTCTCCCAACACATTTATTCCTTGCACCCTTCTATCTGCCACAATCTCAGCCACCCTTTCCTCCTCTACATTTAACAATCTTTCAAAATACTCTGCCCATCTCTTCCTTACTGCATCCATCTCAATTAACATCCTTCCATCCTCTGCTTTTACTCGTTCTTCCTTCCCAGACTCTCCCTTTCGCACCCTTTTCACCTCCTTCCAAAACATTTTCTTATTCTGCTGAAAATTCTCTGTCAGCCGCCTACCCCACCTCTCATCTGCTGCCACTTTAGCATCACGCACAGCCCTTCTCGCTCTATTCCTCTTCTCCTTATACCTTTCATATGACATCTCATCCTTCCTCTGCAGCCACACTTCATATGCACGTCTCTTCTCAGCCACAGCCATACTTACTTCCTCACACCACCATTCACTTCCTTTTCTTACACCACCACCCACATGTCTCACACCACACACCTCTTCTGCATGCCCCACCACAGCACTCTTAAACAACTGCCATTCCTCCTCCACGCTGCCATTTTCCCGATCTTTCACTGCGTTCCACTCATCTCTCAATTTCTCCTGATACTCTATCTTTTTCTCTCTTTTATCCAACTCACTCACTTTCAAAACCTCCCTGCCACACCTAACCCTCCTAGCTCTCACCCATCTCTTACCTACTCTTAACTTTCCCTCCACCAGGTAGTGGTCAGACATACCTCCACCCTCCCCTCTCAGAACTCTCACATCCAACAATCTTCCTATTACATTCCTAGACACAGCCACATAGTCCATCAAGGCTCTATCAACAACCCTTCCACCCTCCTGTCTCACCCATGTATACTTATAAATATCTTTCTTCTCAAACAGCGTATTCCCAATCACCATCTCTCGCTCAACACACATCGCTATCATTCGTTCCCCATTTTCATTTCTTCCAGGCACACCATGCATACCAACTACGCCTTCAACTGCTACATTTCCCACTCTAGCATTCAGATCTCCCATCATTACCACATTCACATTCGCTCCAAAACTCTGCAGACACTCATCAACATCATTCCAGAAAGACTCCCTCTCTTGTTCATCCCTTTCACTACCAGGCCCATATGCACTCACAAACACCCACAACTCACGTTCAAATTTCGCTTTCACCCACATCATCAACAGTGTAAGCAGAAGGATTAATTGTTAGGAAGAGGTCATGTATGTTGGAACTTTCTCCAAAGTGGTCATGGATAAAGGCAGGGTGCTGTACAAGCTGCTCTAGGGTATTAAGAGCAGAAAAGATGTAAGCTTGTTCACTAGGTGGATCAGTAAACGGAGAGGAGAGCCAGAGATGATGGTGAACATTGAAATATCCCAGAGCAGAGATTTCTGAGAAAGGAAAATTGAAGAATATTTCAGAGTGAGTAAAATCAGAGGATAAGTAAACAGCACAGAAATAATTAGTTAGAGAATGACTGGAAAGTCGAAGCCAGAGAGTAGAGAATTCAGAAGATTCAAGTTCAGGAACATAAGAGCAAGATATGTTGTTTCATACATATACCCAAAAGCCACCTTTGGTCTTGAAATCAGTATAGAGAAAGTTGGAGGATACAGAGTTGGGTTTGCTATCAAGTGCCCCTGACAGTTGAGTCTCAGTGAGAAAGAGAAGGAGAGGCTTACAGGAGGAAAGGTGTGTCACTAATTCACATGAGCGTATTTATAAATTCATGACGTAGTATCTAAGTGGGAAAACCACGAACTCTACTGGAATTCCCACTGGGCATCACTCAGTTCAACCATCCTCGTATTTGCTTCGATCGGATGGTTTTAAGAACATTTCTCACTGTTTCACAAGTGATCATTCTTATGCATGACATTAGTGCCTCCACTGAGTGATTTATTGTGAGCATATATTGGTCACTTTCTTTCCGTTGACCGTTGAAGTTCGAACAAGGCCATCCCTCGCCCTCTTTCATAGTTTGAAGTTAGTCAGGTTTGGATCGTCGTGAGAGTAGGATCGTTTGTGCCCAGCATAAGGCAGCGCAGCTGTTGTACAGCAAGTTCCTGAAATCTCCACCTAGACAGTGAATCGGCAAAGAGGGTTAAGCGAATTGCAGCATCTAATGTCCTGCAATGGTGCCCAGTTCATTTCGCTCCACTCCCCTCCACTGGCCAGTATTTCTTTTCATTTTTTCTAGGTTTAAGTGTTAGCTTTTGAATGAGCGAGTGAGTGTATTCTCCTTGTTATTTTGAATTCATTTTTAAGACTCATGTAACGTAAATTTATTTAATTGTAATTAATAAATTTACAGTTCTTTTTCTTTGAGCTTAATGTAGTTAAACTCGTGTTTTATTTCTCCACATTAAACTTATCTTAGTTGCTGCTCCTACTTTGCACAAATGCTTTACATTATTCATAACTGGTACTTAGGCTAGTTCTTTTGTATCAAGCTTAAATCCATTGTGCCAGCCAGGAGTTAATACACCAGCAAGATGGCAAGAACCTGTTTATTATTATTAGCATTAGTTATTGATTGTCAGGGGTGGAGTCACTTTCTCAAGAGGGTAACAATACTACAAACAGCACTTGTGAGTAATTAGTCTCTGCTGTGTCCTGATGGGGAAGTTTATAAGTTCTCGTCCTTAGAGAATCGGCGAAGTAAGCTGGCATAAAGTAAAACTTACTGCTTGATTTTCACAAGTCAGTTCCTTGTCTATTTTCAAGCAATAAGCATTTTTAATATATAAATTCACATCCCCCCGTGACATCTGGCGATCTCATTCCAGGATATTAACCCCTAACTCTAAAGTTATTAACCAGATAATATTCACTCACTCACACTTGGGTATTTATCATTAAGGTCTATAGGCACTATCTTACTGGTGGTTATTATTTCATTACTATATATTTTATGTAATAGTTTTCACAGTCACTTGTGTTTGTTTTTTAATTTTCTTTCCTTACCAGTTTAACTAGATAAAACTGGTCACCACCAACCTGTGCCTATATTCTTTACTCTTGATTATTGGCATTTCTCTGCAAAATAGCAGTCAGTGCTTAGTCTTTAGTTTACTCAGCCTTAATTGAGTTAGCATGACATTGGTTCCTCAGGTTGCTCTGTCAGGCAGAGTCTAGTTCAGCCTGAGGAGTACACAGGTCGACAGATCCAAGCTAAGCTTATTGATGGATCAGTGAGATTGTTCCCTGAGGCATGTATCCAGGTGGCATCTCCATTTTACACTGGTACGACAATCGCAGTTGTCGTGCCAGAACCTTTGTTTGACCTCATCATAGGCAATATTCCAGGTGCCAAGCACAGTTGCACCATAGCTGACGCTACTCTGACTTTGGCTACAGTAACACGAGCCATGGCCGAGGCTCTGAACTGTGTTACCCTGGTGACCATTGCATCACTGCAAGATCTGATTTGTAGCCAAGATGTTGTCCAAGAACAGCAGTCTGACCTGACACTCTCTGCTGTGCAGAAGAAACAAAAGGGTAGAGTGATTAAATATTCACGGGGAGGTCAAGCCAAGTTCCTTCATAAACAAGGACGGCTGTATCATGAGTCACGAACACCCCAGGGAGAGGTTCGACTACACTTTTGTTGTTCCCGCTAAGTATCGCCTAATTAGAATGGGGTCATTGTTCAGCCGCAGGAGGTCACATGGGCAAAAGGAAAACCCAGGGCCGTATCCGTGCTGACTTTTTCTGGCCAGGAATGGGACCGGAAATAGATAGTTTTGTGCGTTCCTGCAATGTGTGTCCACGTACCACCAATCAGGGACATGTCCTTCTTGTGCCATTTGAATCCACACCCATAATCTCTGAAGCAGATGAGAGATAGGGCAGTGGCAATGTGGGTGCAGATCTGATGTCTCGCCCTTTTGTCCCACAGGACACATTACGTCCAGGACCTGTATATACATATGTACCATAGGTTAAGGGGGAAGTTCGAGAACCCTGTAGGGACAATCTGAGGCTGTGTATGAATTACCTTGTGGTGTCTCGAGCTGTGGGCCTCTCTGAGGATTCCTGGAGAATGCACATTATCCACATGAGTGTTCACACCCACGGTGGGTGTTAAAATGTGATCTGCCCGAGATTGCATAGGGATTCTCAGCTTGCCAATGTTAATCGTAAGTGTAGAGTAGGGTTTAACCAGTAAACTGGGTCCTTTGGCTTAGCGAATTGCAGCATTTGATGTCCTGCACAGGCGTCCAGTCTTTTTGCTAGGTTTGACTACGTTTCCTGGTTAATAATTATGGAGGTTTAGGGTTTAACCAGTAAACTGGGTCCCTTGGCTTAGCGAATTGCAGCGTTTGATGTCCTGCACAGGTGCCCAATCTTTTTTGCTCAGTTTGACCACGTTTCCTGGTTAATAATGTATCCAATACGAAAGTAATGGCGACCTCGAATGTACAAAGCTTGGCTGTCACTTAAAAATTTTCAGCTAGGGTGTACTTTTTATAGTGTACATACTGACTGCTAGGCAGAGAAATTGTAATTTAATAAAGATTGTTTGTCACACTGACACTTTTGATGCTCCACCTCAATTGCTTTCGCAGGTGCAGCTGGCGGGTGTAGCAATTTTGTCGTGGAGATCAGGTGATCATCTCTGCCGCATGCTGCCGCCTCTTCTCTTCTGTCTCGTCGTCATTATTTACTATTGATTGGTATTACATAATTTTACATGTAGGCACAGTTACACCACAACTGTCACACATACACAGTGTATTACATACATCACGCTACATAACAATTAGTTGTTAATGTAAATGTAGCGAACTTTTCGCTCAGTTTGACCTTAGTACAGGATTATTCACCATCGTCACGGAGTTTTTTCCTCAAGCTTACATCTATTAACTTAAATACGAGGTTTTTATGCTATGGGCGACTGATTTTCTCCTGTAGCAGGATAGTACACACACCACAGTGTGAATCTTGTGTGACTGAGTTAGGATTTATATGTATGTATAAAATAAAATTTTTCTAAAGAAAAATTTGATTTTGATGGGGTGTAATGTCATGAATTCGCACGAGCGTATTTAAAAATTCGTGACATAGTACCTAAATGAGAAAACCACGATCTCTACTGGAATTCCCACTGGGCATCACTCAGTTCAACCGTCCTCGTATTTACTCTGATCAGATGGTTTTCGGAACATTTCTCACTGTTTCACAAGTGATCATTCTTATGCATGACATTAGTGCCTCCATTGAGTGATTTATTGTGAGCATACATCGCTCACTTTCTTTCCATTGATCGTTGAAGTTCGAACAAGGCCATCCCTAGCCCTCTTTCATAGGTTGAAGTTAGTCAGGTTTGGATCGTCATGAGAGTAGGATCATTTGCGCCCAGCATAAGGCAGCGCCGCCATTGTACAGCGAGTTCCTGAAATCTCCACCTGGGTGGTGAATTGGTGAAGAGGGTTAAGCAAATTGCAGCATCTGATGTCCTGTACAGGTGCCTAGTTCTTTTCGCTCAGCTCCCCTCCACTGACCAGTATTTCTTTTCGTTTTTTTCTAGATTTAAGTGTTAGCTTTTGAATGAGTGAGTGAGTGTATTCTCCCTGTAATTTTGAATTCATTTTTGAGTCTCATGTAACGTAAACTTTTTTCATTGTAATTAATAAATTTAAAGTTTTTTTTTCTTTGAGCTTAATGTAGTTAAACTCGTGTTTTATTTCTCCACATTAACCCGACCACTTTTTCACCACTGGTACCCCCCCAATCCCGACCATTTTTGGACCCATATTTTTTTTGCTAAATCTTTCGCTTTTGGTCAGAAACAATGGTCTATCACCAAGAAAGTGTTCACTGGGTCCATAAGTGGCTTAAACAGGTATATTTTCGTTACACCTGGTACCGTGTTCTCTGTAGGTGGTCTGAGCCTCTCACGTTTTCTATGGTATTATAAGTCTGGGAAACCAATGAAAGTAAGTAGATAAGTATTTATTACAAACATAAAAACATGTGATACAAGAGTAAATTGGATTTTATACAAAAATAGAGGTGAAATAAGCATTGTACCATCAGGCGAACCGAGCAAAATCGGCCAAACTGTTCACGATGAATTGCTAACATTGCTGAATCATGATACATATCATTTTTTCTACTTACATAATACATCTCCAATAACATTATACCATTTTACATTTTATTGAACTGTTTTTACATATTCACAGGCCTTTCAATAACATTTAGCGTAATGTTAGCGCTCATTTACGTAGTGAGTGAACTCGCTGTGACTGTTGTTTCAACTCGTATTGTGTTTTTTCAACTTACATAATACTTTCCTAATAACATTATACACTTTTCCACTTTAGAGAACTGTTTTGAGATAGTTTCAGGCCTTACGTAAATATTTAGCGTAATAATAGCGCATAATAACACAGGTGGTGAAGTCGCTATGACTATTATTTCAACTTACAACCTATTTTTGTACTTCTATAATACTTCTCCACTAACATTACACATGTTTCCACTTGATATAATTGCTATCACATAATTGGAGACCTTACTATTCTACTGAGCGTCATATTATCGCATATTTACACAGTGAGTGTTATCGCGATATCATTTGTTTCATCTTACACTAGTATTCAACTTATAAATTATTTTCCTACTAACATTACACCCTTTTCCACTTTATATCATTCCTATCACATACTCACAGACCAGAATGTTCTACTGAGCGTAATATTTTCGCAGATTTACACAGTGGGTGTACTCGTGACATAAATTGTTACAACTTACACTATTTTTCAACTTATACGTTACTTTCCTGCTAACATTACACCCGTTTCCACTTTATATTCTTAGTATCACATATTTACTGACCAGAGTGTTATACTGAGCGTCATATTTTCGCAGATTTACACAGTGGGTGTAGTTTTGATATCACTTCTTTCAACTTACACTATTTCTCAACTTATACATTACTTTCCTGCAAACATTACACCCTTTTCAACTTTATATAAGACTTAGCACATACTGACTGGCCTTACCATTATACTGAGCGTCATATCGCCATCCCACACAGTTTCAGTAGTGTAGGAAGTTATGGTACTCTCTGAAACATGGCTGAAGGCACAACGCAACATTGGTGGTGGTGGGGGAGGTTGGGGAGGTGGAGAGCGGCGCCTTTCATCACTCGCACTTCTCTTCCCTCTCCCTTTTCCTTTACCCTTTCCCTTCCCTTTCCTTCCTTTCCCCACATCCTGGGGCTGTGGGGAGGAAGTTTAGGAATATTGTGTGGCGAAAGACGTGGTGGGGAGTGGCTCCACCTCCTCTCCCCTAGGCCTACGTGCACCACGTGCTCGTGCTGCCTCCCTCACACCACTTTTCCTATCACCCTGTACTCCTGCCACACCACTTTCCCTTTCACCCTGCGCTCCCGCCACACCACTTTCCCTTTCACCCCGCACTCCCACCACACCACTTTCGCCTTCCCCAGACAAAACACTAGGACCATACCTTATTTGCCTTCTCGCCCCACCTTCTGATCCTCGGGGTGAGATTTTTTCCTTCCCCAACCACGAGGCAACATCACGTCCTAAGCCACCGTCATCGTCATCGTCCTCATCCTCGTCCTCATCAGAATCTCTCTCTAGGGGATGGAGAGAGGTCCGTGCAGGTGGTTTGGGTGCAGGCTGGCCTTCCCTTGCCTTACGATACGTAATATACCGCTTTTTCCGGGGCGAAGGGACCTCCTCATCACTGCTTGTTATTTCCTCTTCAGGCTGCACGTAATCTCGATCCACCACATCATCATCAAGTGGAGAATCACTATCTCCAGTGAAGGCATCCAGGGTAGATTGTATTTCGTAGTCTGAGAGACCTTTACGAGCCATGTCTTACCTGGGTCACTGCTAACAGGTGAGTGACCAAGACAAGGGCGAGCGCGGGTCATGCGGGGTCTGGGACACTGCCTGCCTGGCGGCAGGTAGGGGAGGCTTGGGTAGGTGGGCGAATCGAAAATCTCGCGCGAATTTTGAAAATTGTGGAATTTATGAACCTTGCAATTGCAGGACGTTAAAGTACGTTGACGGGATTGGCAGTGACAAAACGTGAGGACGTGGAAGAACGTCGACGGGACGCCGCGGGTTAAGCATATTTTAGTTGCCGCTCCTAGTTTGCACAAACACTTTACATTATTCATAACTGGTACTTAGGCCAGTTCTTTTGTATCAAGCTTAAATCCATTGTGCCAGCCAGGAGTTAATGCACCGGCAAGAACCTATTTATTATTATTAGCATTAGTTATTGATTGTCAGGGATGGAGTCACTTTCTCGAGAGGCTAACAGTACTATAAACAGCACTTGTGAGTAATTAATCTCTGCTGTGTACTGTTGAGAAAGTTTATAAGTTCTCGTCCTTAGAGAATCGGCGAAGTAAGCTGGTGTAAAGTAAAACTTACTGCTTGATTTTCACAAGTAAATTCCTTGTCTCTATTTTCAAGCAACATATAATTACTTTTAATTCATAAACTCATCCCCCTGTGACTAGGTGGTGTTCAACAGAGAGAAAGTTAGAGGAAAGGCCACGAATGCTACAGAAATGAATAAGAAGTGAGTCAGCCAGTGGTTCTAGGCATACTGATCGGTCGTCACTGGGAGAGGGGATGATGGCTGGGGTTTTAGTGGTCCCCCCCCTCCTGCGGGACTCCGAGGCCTTGTATAGAGATGCCACTTCTTTGTTTTGCTTAGATCTTGAGTAGGAAGTGGAGTGTGTAATGTACATGTAATTTGGTGTTGACAGAGGAACTTGTACTGAAGAGCATGATGGCCTTCTCTCCGAGTTACTGAAACACTGAACAAGTTCATGAAAGGGGGATGGTCAGAAGCTAGTCCAGATGGCTAATGAAATGGGAGCTCCAACTCTCCTTGTCGTCAGTTTTACATCCACCTTGAGAGTACCGCCCTGCCCGACTGGTGCTACAGTCTTCTCCCATTAAGTGGGAAGTGATGACACATGGACCTGCGTGATGTAGGATGACTGCTGCCCTTCAGGAAATGGGCTGAGAAGCTTGTGATCAGAGGTGGACACAGTAAAAGAATGAAAGAAAAGGATTTTGGATCCGAATGCTAATCACCCGCCAGAAAATGCTGTCAGCAAAGTCCAAGATTTTGGTGATATCTTGATACCCTGAAGGTTTCATGTTGATAACTCAAGCTGCTCATGAGATATGATGGTGCTAAAGGCTGGCGATAAAAACTAGTTGACCTTTGGCAGCTATTTTGGTGACCTTGACCTTGACCCCGAGTGCCCATTTTCGAGCTTGTCTAAGACTTTGGCCATATCTTGATGTTGATAGCTCAAACCGTTCATGAGATATAATGGGAACAGACACACACACACACACACACACACACACACACACACACAGGCAGGCAAAAACATTACCGCCCTGCCTTCTAAGGTGGGCTATAATGAAGGCTATATTTAATCCCTCCACTCCAAAAAGTCTCTCCTACTGTAAGCTGGATAACATCGCCCAGTAGTATCAGGAATAAAATGTAAAATTTTCTTTACAAATTGACGGGACTGAAGTAGAGAATTTGTGTTCCATTATTTCTTTTATCTAATGCTATTATATATCTTTCGTTGACAGACACAAAAGGAAATTGGCTCTGATTTTAAAATTGTGTGTTCGTACTGCACAGTATTCTCTTAATTAATGTAAATGGAATTGAGAGATCAGTGGGGGAGTTCACCATACACTCGATGCACTGCCACCTTCAGGTAACTCTATACAGAGCGACAAAGGAAATGGTTTCCAGTACCCCAGGAACCCTTCACAATGTTGGATGGTAACCTTGTGCCTGGTAATCTAGTGGACTCAGGGTTTTCAGTCAGCTGAGCCAGTAATTGTAGACACTGGGAGGCCCTCAGGCAGTACTTCTTTGATTTTCCCTGGAATGATTATTGCTTCCATGGCCGTGAGCCATCTGAGTGTGCCTTGCGCATTACGGAGGTTATTCTCTCAGGCATGGAAGCATACATTCCTTTCTCATATCCTTTGACTAATGCAAGAAAGCCTTGGTTTAATCACGCTTGTTCTAATGCTGTCCGCAACAAGGAGAGGGCCTACAAAAGGTACCGGAGCCAACCCACCCCTGAATCACATCATCTTTACGTTTCTGCCCGGAATCGTGCTAAGTCTGTTCTTCGCTCTACTAAAAATAATTTCATCCATACTAAATGCTCTCAACTCTCCAACTCGAATTCTTCCCGCTCCTTCTGGCATCTTGCCAGAAATCTTTCTAACAACTTTACCACATCATCCTTCCCTCCTCTTTTCTACTCTGATGGTTCTGTAGCTATTTTTTCTACTGATAAAGCAGATCTCTTCGCACAGACTTTCTCCTCCAATTCTACCTTAGATGATTCCGGTGCTGTTCCTCCATCACTTCCCCCCCTCTGACTTCCTCATGGCTGACATTAAAATTTCTTCAGTTGATGTATTTTCTGCCATCACTGGCCTCAGTACTAACAAGGCATATGGGTCTGATGGGGTCTCTCCTGTTGTTCTCAAGAACTGTGCTTCTGTGCTTACACCCTGCCTAGGCAAACTCTTTCGCCTTAGTCTGTCAACTTGTACCTTTCCTTCTTGCTGGAAGTTTGCTCTCGTTCAGCCAGTCCCAAAGAAGGGTGACCACTCCCAACCCTCCAACTATCGTCCAATTGCTTTAACGTCCTGTATTTCAAAAGTTTTCGAGTCAATTCTTAATAGAAAAATTTTAAGGCATCTTTCCTATCACAACCTTCTTTCCGATCGTCAGTATGGGTTCCGTCAGGGACGCTCCACTGGCGATCTTCTCACCTACCTTTCAGACTCCTGGTCATCCTCCTTTCGGGACTTTGGCGAAAGCTTTGCCATTGCACTTGACATCTCAAAGGCTCTCGATCGAGTCTGGCATAAATCTTTAATTTCCAAACTGCCCTCCTACGGTTTCTATCCTTCTATCTGTACCTTCATCGCTTGCTTCCTTTCTGGTAGTTCTATAGCCGCTGTTGTAGACGGCCATCGTTCTTCTCCTAGATCTATCAACAGTGGTGTTCCTCAGGGCTCTGTCCTATCACCAACTCTCTTCCTTTTATTCATCAATGATCTTCTAAGCTGTACATCTAACCCTATCCACTCATACACTGATGACTTCACCCTTCACCTTTCCATTCGGTTCCCGCAACGCCCATCTCAACAGTTACTTCAACAAGCAAGGGATGAGGCTGTGCCACACCTAATGTCTGACTTGGCTCGTATCTCTGACTGGGGTAAAAATAATATGGTTGTCTTTAATGCATCTAAGACTCAGTTCTTACACCTATCAACCCGACAAAATCTTCCACAGGTATACCCACTAATGTTTAATAATATTCAGCTTAATCCTGTATCATCCTTGAACATGCTTGGGGTTTCATTTACTCGGGACTTATCTTGGAAAGATCATATTACATCTCTCGTAAAATCTGCTTCCAAGAGATTGGGTGTGCTAGGCCGACTCCGCTCTTTCTTTACCCCTGCACAATTGTTGACTCTATACAGGGGTTTTATCCGCCCCTGTGTGGAGTACAACTCTCATGTGTGGGGAGGCTCCCCACATACAGCTCTTCTCAATAGGGTGGAGTCAAAGGCTTTTCGTCTCATTAACTCTCCTCCTCTTACTGACTCCCTTCAACCTCTGTCTCTTCGCCGCACTGTTGCATCTTTATCTCTTTTCTATCGCTACTTTAATGGTCACTGCTCCTCTGAACTGTCTGCTTGCATTCCTCCACCTCTACGACGGGCGCGTAGCACCCGTCGGGCAGCAAACTCTCATCCTTTTTCTGTCCAACTCTCTAATGCAAGAGTTAACCGTTACTCTCAGTCATTCATTTATGCAACAGGTCAGCTCTGGAACTGTCTCCCTCTGTCTGTATTTCCTGCTGCCTATGATCTCCAGTCTTTCAAACGCAGTGTGTCCAGGCATCTCAAAATGATCGGATCTTGAATTTGGCTCTCTATTGTATTTTGTTTTTCTCTTGGAGGGAACTGTTACTGCGGGCTCATGGCCTTTGGTTCCTTCTTCCTCGCATAAAAAAAAAAAAAACCGACGGGTGGTGGTGTTTATTGTTCACATAAAGTCACTAAAGGCAAGACTGGCCACCTTCGACTTAATTATCGGGACTGAGGAGCCAAGCGCTGGGCGCCTACTCGTTTAGTTGGGCGAAAAGAAGGCGGAAGTTAAAGAGATAAATAAAATGAGTAAGACTGATTACCGACAGCAACATGAAAAATACTTTCCATCTTAATGAGTGGGTAAAAACTGATAAGGAGAGTAACTTCATAACTTTGTGTGTGTGTGTGTGTGTGTGTGTACTTTTAAATTACTTATTATTATAAGTATCCTGCACATAGCTCAAATGTCACTGGCTCTGTCTATTTACTTCCAGTACTCGTACAAGCCAACATCCTAACAGCTCCCAGCCAATGAGGTGTGCCACAAGAGCAGCTAAAAAAAACTTTACAGGGCATGACATAATAATCACCACTGACCTGGGAGTCGGACAACCAGCGCTACTCTATGATGAAAATGAGAACCACCAAGCTGACGTTTGTAATTCGAGATGTCTTCAAGATTAATAAATTTTGCACGGGCAAGTTGGCAATATACGAGTATATACAGTAATACAAACATCCTTACACACACACACACACACACACACACACACACACACACACACACACAGTTAAGGCGTCAGAGAGACAACACGTCATATCACCTCACTCCGAGCTGGCCACCCTTAGCTACAACTGGCCATACCTAAATAGTATCTTTATATGAGTCAAGCTCTGTACTCGGTTTTACGAAATGGTGTTCTAAAATAATATAGCAAGTTTAAACAAAAGTGTTGCCCAAATAACAGAACACAGCCAGTTAGTAATGTGCTGATCAGGTCCCAGCTGTTTCGATTATGGTATCACAGCCGAGTAAGGAGATGCATATTTGTAAGTAAAAACTTTTCTCCTACTTCTCAGTAATAACACAAGAGGACCACCATACTGAGTAAAGCAAATACGGAAGAATTAGGAAGAGAGATAAAGGTAGGAAATAGGATGATTTCTACCAGGAACTGGTTGAAATGTTAATAGACAACAATTTAGCAGAAATGGGGAACAGATTGGAAAGGGCATTTCAGAGTCATGTGGATGAAATCAAGAAGCAATTACACACACACACACACACACACACACACACACACACACACACACACACTGTTATGAAGCTTACTTTCCTTACCAGTTTTTACCCATTCATTACGATGGAAAGTATTTTTCATCTTGCCGTCGGTAATGTCTTACTCATTTTCTTTTATCTTTTTAACATCCGCCTTCTTTTCGCCCAACTAAACGAGTAGGCGCCCAGCGCTTGGGTCCTCAGTCCCGATATTTAAGTCGAAGGTGGCCAGTCTTGCCCTCCCTTTAGTGACGTTATGTGAAAAATGGTAGAACTACATATTATATAGATAGATAGATAAATAGATAGATAGAAGCAGGGAGTCAGATGATGAGAGGTGTTGTGTCTGCGAGAATCCAGCAATGCTAAACATGCTTACACTGAGGAAAGCTGACGACAGCGGCCAGTAAGGAGATGATGCAATTAGCTGTCAGCAGTCCTCTCGTGAACAAAGACCTAGTCCATCCACGAGGAACACACGTGACACACCCCTGCTACACCAGAATTTAGGAAAGAGAGCTCAGACGGAGATTAGCCACAGAAGAGGCAAGAGAGAAGTAGACAGGCCTCAGAGGAGACAGGTGATGGGAGAAGGGCTTGGCAATTTGAGATAGAGAGTCAGATAGCGAGACAGGGAGGTAGCTACCCGGGACTTATACTCGTCCGTGTGAGAGACTTGTTAATATTTCCAAGACACAATAAACACCACCACCCGTCGGGTGTCTACAATTACTGGCTCAGCTGACTGGAAACCCTGAGTCCACTAGATTACCAGGCACAAGGTTACCATCCAACATTGTGAAGGGTTCTTGGGGTACTGGAAACCATTTTCTTTGTCGCTCTGTATAGAGTTACCTGAAGGTGGCAGTGCATCGAGTTTATGGTGAACTCCCCCACTGATCTCTCAATTCCATTTACATTAATTAAGAGAATACTGTGCAGTACGAACACACAATTTTAAAATCAGAGCCAATTTCCTTTTATCTCTGTCAACGAAAGATATATAATAGCATTAGATAAAAGAAATAATGGAACACAAATTCTCTACTTCAGTTCCGTCAACTTAGTAAAGAAAATTTTACATTTTATTCCTGATACTACTGGGCGATGTTATCCAGCTTACAGTAGGAGAGACTTTTTGGAGTGGAGGGATTAAATATAGCCTTCATTATAGCCCACCTTAGAAGGCAGGGCGGTAATGTTTTTGCCTGCCTGTGTGTGTGTGTGTGTGTGTGTGTGTGTGTGTGTGTGTGTGTGTGTGTGTGTGTGTGTGTGTGTGTGTGTGTGTGTGTGTGTGTGTGTGTGTGTCTGTTCCCATTATATCTCATGAACGGCTTGAGCTATCAACATCAAGATATGGCCAAAATCTTGGACGAGCTCGAAAATGGGCACTCGTGGTCAAGGTCAAGGTCACCAAAATGGCTGCCAAAGGTCAACTAGTTTTTATCGCCCACCTTTAGCACCATTATATCTCATGAGCAGCTTGAGTTATCAACATGAAACCTTCAAGATACTGTATGGCCAAAATCTTGGATGAGCTCGAAAATGGGCACTCGAGATCAAGGTCAAGGTCACCGAAATGGCTGCCAAAGGTGAACTTCTTTTTATCGCCCACCTTTAGCATCATTATGTCTCATGAGCAGCTTGAGTTATCAGCATGAAACCTTCAGGGTATCATGATAATATGACAAAAATCTTGGACTTTGCCAACAGCATTTTCTTGCAGACGATTAGCATTCAGCTACCGAGTGCTTTTCTTTCATTCTTTTAACGTGTCCACCTCTGATCACAGGCTTCCCAGCCCTTTCCCTGAAAGGCAGCAGTCATCCTACATCACACATGTCCACGTGTCACCACTTCCCACTTGAAGGGAGAAGACTGTAGCACCAGTCGAGCAGGGCAGTACTCTAAAGGTGGATGTAAAACTGATGACAGGGAGAGTTGGAGCTCTCGTTTCATTAGCCATCCGGACTAGCTTCTGACCATCCCCCTTTGATTAACTTTTTCAATGTTTCAGTAACACAGAGAGAATGCCATCATTATCTCCAATATAAGTGTCCTTTAACTGTCAACACCAAATTACATGTACATTACACACTCTGATTCCTACTCAAGATTTAAGCAAAACAAAGAAATGGCATCTCTATACAAGGCCTCGGAGTCCACCGGGAGGGGGGTGACCACTAAAGCCCCAGCCATCAGCCCCTCTCCCAGTGACGACCAATCAAGATGCCTAGAACCACTGGCTGACCCACTTCTTATTCATTTCTGTAACATTTGTGGCCTTTCCTCTAACTCTCTCTCTGTTGAACACCACCTCTCCTCCCGTAAACCTTGCCTTCTCTTTCTCACTGAGACTCAACGGTCTGGGCACCTGATAGCAAACTCAGCTCTGTATCCTCCAACTTTCTCTATACTGATTTCAAGGCCGAAGGTGGCTGTTGTGTATATGTATGAAACAACTTATTTTGCTCTCATGTTCCTGAATTTGAATCTTCTGAGTTCTCTACTCCCTGGGTTCGACTTTTCTGTCAATCTCTAACTAAAGTTGTTTACTTATCCCCTAATTTTACTGACTCTGAAATATTCTTCAATTTTCCTCTCTCAGAAATCTGCACTCTGGGAGATTTCACTGTGCACCACCATCTCTGTCTCTCCTCTTCATTCACTGATCCACCTAATGAACAAGCCTACATCTTTTGTGTTCTTAATGCCCTAGAGCTGCTTGTACAGCACCCTGCCTTTATCCATGACCACTTTGGAGAGAGTTCCAACATACATGACCTCTTCCTAACAATTAATCCTTCTGCTTACACTGTTAATCTTTTCTCTCCATTGGGCTCCTCCTATCACAACCTTATCACCTAAACCTGTCCTATCACTCCGGTAAGACCTATGGACCCTTCAAAGAAGCACTTGTTATGACACTTTCAAACTGCTGGTTGGGAGGCCCTCAGGTAGTACATCTTTGATTTTTCCTGAAATGATTATCTCTTCCATGGCTGAAAGTCATCTAAGTGTGCCTTGCACATGACGGAGGTTACTGTTTCAGGCATGGAAGCATACATTCTTTTCCGTATCCGGTGGCTAATGCAAAAAAAAATAACTTGGTTTAATCACGCTTGTTCTGATGCTGTCTATAACAAGGAGAAGGTCAACAAAACACACTGGTACCAACCCACCCCTGAATCTTATCCTTTCAACTTTTCTGACATGAATCATGCAAAATCTGTTCTTCACTCTGCTAAAAATATTTTCATCCGTACTAAATGCTCTCAACTCTCCAACTCGAATTCTTCCAGCTTCTTCTGGCATCTTGCTAAAAAACTTTTTAACGACTTTGCCTCATCATTCTTCCTTCCTCTTTTCTACTCTGATGGTTCTGTAGCTATTTCTTCTACTGATAAAGCAGAACTCTTCGCTCAGACTTTTGCCTCCAGCTCCACCTTATACGATTCCGGTGCTGTTTCTCCATCATTTCACCCCTCTGACTTCCTCATGTCTGACATTAAAATTTCTTCAGTTGATACATTTATCACTGGCCTCAATACTAATAAGGTCTGATGGGGTCCCTCCTGTTGTCTCAAGAACTGTTTCTGAGCTTATACCCTGCCCAAGTAAACTATGTCACCTTTGTCTGTCATCTTGTACCTTTCCTTTATGCTGGAGGTTTGCTCTCATTAAACCTGTCATAAAGAAGGATGCCCATCCCCAGCCGTCAAACTATCGCCCATTTGGTAACATCCTGTTTTTCAAAAGTTTTCGAGTCTATTCTTTGGCATCTTTCCTATCACAGCCTTCTTTCTGATCGACAGTATGGGTTCCGCCAGGGATGCTCCATTGACACTCTTCTCACCTACCTTTCAATCTCCTGGTCATCCTAATTTCCGGACTTTGGGGAAAGCTATGCCATTGCACCTGACTTCTCAAAAAGACTTTCGATTGAGTCTAGCATAAATCTTTACTTTCCAAACTGCACTCTTAAGGTTTGTGTCCTTCTATCTCTGCCTTTATCTCTGGCTTCCTTTCTGGTGGCTCTATAGCTGCTGTTGTACACGGCCACCACTCATCTCCCAGAGGTATCAGTGGTGGTGTCCCTCAGGTCTCTGTCCTATCACCAACTTTCTTCCTTTCATTCATCAGTGACATTCTAAGCTGTACATCTAACCCTATCCTCTCATACGCTGATGACTCTACCCATCACCTTTCCATTTGCTTCCCGTGGCATCCTCTTAGCTGTTACTTCAACAAACAAGGGATGAAGCTATGGCACACCTAATGTCTGATTTGGTCATATCTCTGACTGAGTTAAAAGTAATCTTGTTTTTAATGCATAAAAAACTCAGATCTTACATCTTTCAACCCTAAAAAATCTTCCGCATGAAAGTCTCTAATATTATACAATATCCAACTCAATCCTGCATCATCTTTAAACATACTTGGGGTTTCATTCTCTTTGGCTTTTTCTTGCAAAGATCTTATTACCTCTCTTGTATAATCTGATTCCAGGAGATAAGGTGTGCTAAGCTGACTCCGAGCCTTTTTTACCCCTGCACAGTTGTTGACTTTATACACGGGTTTTATTCGCCCCTGTGTAGAGTACAACTCTCACGTGTGAGGAGGCTCCCCACATACAGCTCTTCTCAGCACGGTGGAGTAAAAGGATTTCCGTCTCATTAAGTCTCATCCTCTAACTGGCTTCCTTCATCCTGTCTCTTCCCTGCACTGTTGCAGCTTTATCTCTTTTATATCGCTGCTTCAATCATCACTGCTCTACTGAACTCTGGTTGCATCTCTTCTTCACTACGACGGGTGTGTTGGACCCGTCAAGGAACACATTCTCATCACTTTTCTGTCCAACTCTCTAATGCAAGAGTTTTCCGTTACTCCCAGCCCTTTATTTAATATGCAACAGGTCGACTCTGGATCTGTCTCCCTCTGTCTGTATTTCTTTCTGCCTATGATCTCCAGTCTTCAAACGCAGTGTGTCCAGGTATCTCGAAATGAACGGATCTTGAAATTGGATCTCTGTTGTCTTTTTTGCTTTTTCTTGAAAAGACCATTGTGCAGGCTTCTGGCCTTGGGTTCCTTCTTCCTTGTATTAGAAAAACGAATAACACCACCGTTTGATATATATATATATATATATATATATATATATATATATATATATATATATATATATATATATATATATATATATATATGCTAGGCTGTGTCATACAGAACTGATGTATGGGTATTAGTGGGGGTATTTTTCCTTGTCTTACGATGAGGTATATCAGAAAATTTTGCATTAACGAAATCTAAATCCTACCCCCTGCCTTAACCGAGAGGCGATCATGGGTTTATTGGAATGTAGGCCTCTCTCTGCCTGCTCCACCAGTGTTCCCCAAGGAGCGTCTCCTAAACTAAAAAATTTCTTTTCGTGGAACCAAATATAGAATAAAATGAATATTAAGGGCCATGACTGAAGGGGTTAATTGGCCTCGTGTAGCCAATTAGCTATAACCTACTCCTTCTGAAATACCTGAAATTAATACCGGGAGAACTTATGGTGCAGTGGTATAGGCCATGAGCCAGCATAGGGGGGAACTTGTACCCTTCCCCCCAGGATCCTCCGTGGGTGGCCTCATTTTGTTCAGGAGACACTTCTGGTCACAAAAACAAGATGTTAACGGAAATCCGTAGGGATCGAAAAAAGTTGTGGTCAGTTTTCCAAGATTGCCGCCATGAATTCAGGTATTATCACTAATTCATTCAGTTATCTTACAGACGACATATATTTACTCATTTATTGGTCAAAATCACGTTTTTAGTGACCAGAGTGTTCAAAAATTATGTAAACCGTGAAACAGTCCAGGTTTTGATATACAGCAATATATCTAATCAAAATATTGCACATAAAATGACTTTTTTTCTGGAATACTTAAATGCATTGTTTATACTTTCTTTTGAAAGTAAGAATACACATATTAACAACGGTTTCTATGAACACTAGATGTTATGCATGAATTGATCATTGTTATTATATGCATGATATTCACTTCAGCAACCATTTTGAGAGGTCATACCAACATCATGTTCAAACAGTGAACGTGTGCGTTTGTCTCATTTACAAGTGTATATACTGCTCCTAGCCCTTGCCATGCATGATTATGATAATTAAATGAAAAACTTGGGCTATTTTTAGCCATACAGGTACTATTGCGGCCAGGAGTTCTTAGCCACCCTCGTCCAGCCAACCCGTGTATGTGGCAGAGTCGCATTAACGAGCACAGAAGTTGCCTTCCATGTATTTCTGTCGAAAAATATTCCTTCAGCTTTGGGCTTGTACTAATGGATAAAGCAATAGTAATATTTACTTTGAAAGTTTGACTCTGATAACACGAATATATCATACTAATTATTTAATAACTTGTTTCTCGTATAGAGCCAAGCAAGTGACAAATATGTATATTTGGTTCCACTCCACGACTTCCTGTAGGTTTGAACCAGCGAACACAGAGTGAACAAGTTCGAAGCATTCGTTTGTTAACAGAAGAGAGAGAGAGAGAGAGAGAGAGAGAGAGAGAGAGAGAGAGAGAGAGCTTGTATGGTGGGTGCCTGTGATTTCTGGAATAATGAGGTGGAGGCAGACTGGCGAGCAAGGGATGAGAAACCGTGGATTCCTGTGATCCATTGAAAACAAGCCACAGTGTGAATATTTCTTCCATCAGTCACTAGAACTTGCCTTGCTCTGTGATATATATATATATATATATATATATATATATATATATATATATATATATATATATATATATGATTGCTTTCGTTAGAATAATGAATTAGGAGATAAATGCTGTTGATTTAACAAAAAGCTGTGCTTAAGAAAGTAATTTGCCTCTGTCCAGAGAGAGATATCCAGTTAATGAGAAAAATACTCATGAGTCTGCCAAAAATCTCCAGGGGCCAACCACCAGAGAGAGAAAAAAATGCGAACATAAGGCATTTAACAGAAGTTACGCGGCCTGCCAAATTATTTGACAAAGTCAACTGGCGTTACCCAGAAAACCCATCTTTCATTATGTCCGACGAGAAGTTATCCTGGGATAAATAAACTACTTCGTCATCAGCCAAAGGAAAAATTCCCTGTTTAGCTCGAGCACCTTATTTACTCATATCGCATAAAATCACGTGTCTGTAGCCGGAATGAAGCCCCTTATCTACGGCCTGGCAAACCCCCTGTAAAGAGTACCCGGTACTATTTTCTACCGACAGACTGAGTTGAGCGGTGAGACTCATCTTTCGTGTAAGGAAATTCACCCCGCCTCTGTGTGTGTGTGTGTGTGTGTGTGTGTGTGTGTGTGTGTGTGTGTGTGTGTGTGTGTGTGTGTGTGCGTGTGTGTGTGCGTGTGTGTGTGTGTGTGTGTTGAATTGAGAGTCATCTGACTTCTGGAGCATGGTATGCGGGTTGGTAGGTTGGTGATTTGGTGGGTGGATTGGTTAGTGTAGGCTGGTGGTTTCACAGGCGGACTAGGTGGAGTGAGTGGGCGAGAGGGAGGGAAAGGTTGTTGGGCTGGTTAAGTGGGGTGGAGTGGTTTTCGTGCATTGTTCAAGTGGGGTGGGTGGTGGGGCTACCTGTAGGACAAGGCAAGAGACGGGTTTGTGTCGTCCTACTTTTGAGACATACTGTTTCGAGTAAGGTTGTGGGTATGTGCGTTGATGGGTGGGTGTGTAGATGGATGGACGGATTGTGGGAAAACAGGCCACTGGGGTTAGGTGATTTAAGTTAATGTCCAAGGTGGGAAAATAGGTGCACAGGGGATATTATTCTGGAATCATGCTGAAGTAGGTATATGTATCCAGTGAGTTACAACAGGTCCATCGTGCAATACGTCTGTTGGTTAAGAGGTCTATGTTTCAACTGCACGCATCAGTGGACGATATAACCACGTCGGATAACAGTTTTATGGGTAAAATAGGTTCATTGTGAAAAATATATCCATGGGTATACGTCCATGTAGGAAACCTGCATCCATGAAGAGATTCAAGGTCGATGGAGAAATTGGCCCGTGAGGAGAAAATACATCAATGGGGAAAATTAGTTCGTGGGGAAATAGGTTACGTAGAAAAGTAGGCGTTAAAAAAAAAAAAAAAAAGCATTAAGGAAAATAGGTCCATGGGGGATTGTGCTCTGAGTGGTGAAAATGTCCACTGATGAAAATATTCATGGGGTGAAAATAGGTCCATAGGGGCATACACGTACTGTAAACATACATGGATATATTTACAATAAATGGGACCTAAAATATCCAACTTTTAACAGCGACCATTGCCTGGAATTAGGCTTACCACTGCACACCTTGGACCCAACAACCATTAGCCAGACCCTATTACCACTTCGTCATCCAGTTATTATATTTCATAATTTACCTTCATTTAGTCATTTAGGCATAGAAAGCCAACCGAAACGAAAGGAAAAATCCCTGTTTAACTGTGTTGAGCACCTCATTTCTCCACCTCATTCCTCTAAAATTCACAGGCACCCGCTACTCTCTCTCTCTCTCTCTCTCTCTCTCTCTCTCTCTCTCTCTCTCTCTCTCTCTCTCTCTCTCTCTCTCTCTCTCTCTCTCTCCTGGTAACAATTGAATGCTTCGAACTTGTTCACTCTGTGTTCGCAGGTTCAACCCAAAAGGAAGTCGTGGAGTGGAACCAAATATACATATTTGTCACTTGCTTGGCTGTATACGAGAAACAAGTTATTAAATAATCAGTATGATATATTCGTGTTATCAGAGTCAAACCTTCAAAGTAAATATTACAATTGCTTTATCCATTAGCACAAGCCCAAAGCTGAAGGAATATTTTTCGACAAAAATACATAGAAGGCAACTTCTGTGCTCGTGAATGCGACACTGCCACATACACGGGTTGGCTGGACAAGGGTGGCTAAGAACTCCTGGCCGCAATAGTACCTAACAGAAAGTAAACCAGGCTTGGCCGTTGGTTTTGTCCTGTACTGATAATGGTTGCTAAGGTGATAAAAGTGTAAAAACTTTAGGATTTATATAAAACTTCTAAGAGCCATGATTCTTTTGAGGAAGAACAGTTTTCTCACACAGTCAGACCTTTCACTTCATGTATGTTTCAAAATTTTATAAATGTGTATTGGCACAAAATTTCTGGCAAAAGTATATGGAATCAGTAGTCATCCTCTACGTCACTGTCAGTCAGCTTGCACAAATCCTCATCATTATCGTCTTCACTACCAGTGTCATAGTCCTCTACATCCTTGTCAGCAAGAATCCTGCAATCTCTCATAGTGTCCCATTCGACTAATCAGTGTTATAAGCTCGCTAATGTGGAACATATGACGTAAGGTCATACAAAGAAGAATGTGCTTGGGAAGTTTCCATTGGCTTTTAGTAGCAGCACTGGATAAGTCCTGACGCAGGAACAGAACTAAACGGCTAATCTTTGCATTGACTGGACTTGTCACATCACCTGTTATAAGAGTGAAAAGAAATTTTTCCAGATCTTTTGGAAGTACATCATCCTGTTGTTCTAAGTCTCTGGCAGTTGAAGGTCAGATGGTTGATCCACAGTCCTTGAAATTTCTGATTATATTTTCATGCAGTTGGAGTGCAGCATCACTAATTTCTCTGTACAACTCAGTTCATATAGCTTTTGAGCAAAAGTATCCAGTCCAGTTGAGGATGCATACACGACACATGATTGGAATTTTGAACCTCCAAGCTGCACAAACGATAACTGTTTCCCATAGTGCTTTGTGAATTGCATCATCAAATTTTCTATCCGGTATCTATGAGTTTCTTCTAGTGCAGCAGTATAATTTACTTTCAGATCTTTCAGAAGCATCACATCTGGTCTCTCTATTAGTCTATCTTCTATTATAGCACACACTTTACGAAAGGCACTACTATGGGTTGCTTCCATGTCAGTTTGTTGCGACATCTTACTATTATCTGTGCTAAGCCAAAGTGGCTCTCGAGTATAGTCTTTGCGACAGCTTGGATGATATTGAGCTTCACATGCAAACAAGTCATAACCCTTAATCTTCCTTAATAATGGGTACTCATTTTTAGATTCTGCTGACTGAAGAACTGCTTCACTTCCACCAAATTCAAACTTGGCAAGTGGTTCTGTTGTCCATGCACCTTTCCTTTTCACTTTGCATCTTCCTTTTTTATCACAAAATATACACTCTGCAGGAAAGATAATTCCTACATTTGATTTATTCCTCTGAGACCTGGATGTTGAGGGACTTTCTTCAGGTATGAGGCGATTCAGGTTGCCAGTAAAGCGTTGATAACAGTCCAGATGATAACCTAAATTTTGTTCCTCTGAATAAGAAGAAGGGATTTGTATGCATATTTCTGACATTCTGTACGGTGATCCTTTGGGCTGCACCATCCTCCGTCTACATATATCCTGAAGTTTGTTGAAACTTTCTTCAGAAAGCACTGTGGATATATCGGAAGTGCTTTCGGGAAAATGTATAATACATTTTGGTGAAAGATCACCACTTTCCTTAACAGTCTCTAAAATACCACCACCACCATCTAAGTCAGGTTCCCCTTTATGTCTTTTCCTTGGGTTACTCATGCTTCTAGCCCAAACATGCATATGCAGCTACAACAAACACCTGGAAAGGACGGTAGCGTATTAGCACACATAATATCTAACATTTTTTTAAATAATTTGAGCGACCATTAAAATTTTAGAGGACCTACGCAAAGACCAAGCATGCTTTATTTTCTGTTAGGTACTAGTGCCTGTATGGTTAAAAACAGCCCAAGCTTATTATTTAACTATCACAACCGTGCATGGTAAGGGTTGGGAGTAGAATATACACTTGTAAATGAGACAAACGCACACGTTCACTGTTTGAACATGGTGTTGGTATGACCTCTCAAAATGGTTGCTGAAGTGAATATCATGCATATAATAACAATGATCAATTCATGCATAACATCTAGTGTTCATAGAAACCGTTGTTAATATGTGTATTCTTACTTTCAAAAGAAAATATAAACAATGCATTTAAGTATTCCAGAAAAAAAGTCATTTTATGTGCAATATTTTGATTAGATATATTGCTGTATATCAAAACCTGGACTGTTTCACGGTTTACATAATTTTTGAACACTCTGGTCACTAAAAACGTGATTTTGACCAATAAATGAGTAAATATATGTCGTCTGTAAGATAACTGAGTGAATTAGTGATAATGCCTGAATTCATGGCGGCAATCTTGGAAAACTGACCATAACTTTTTTCGATCCCTACGGATTTCCGTTAACATCTTGTTTTTGTGACCAGAAGTGTCTCCTGAACAAAATGAGGCCACCCACGGAGGATCCTGGGGGGTGGAGAGTACAAGATACTCCCCCTGGCTCATGGCCTAGTAGCAAATCCGGATCACACCCAGAATACCACGAGTTTAATTCTCTGACAGGTCACATTCTTGGACGTAGTTTGCTTCTTCTCTATTTCTCTTAATTCTGCAGTACATTTGGAAACCTCGATGTAAATTCAAGGGTTGTGATTCGTATTACAGATCAAGAATGGAACTTTCCAGAAACTCATTATCCGCCTTAATTACTCTTACGTGGAGTCAATGAGTATTAATCCTAAACCTTCCTCTTCCTTGTTCTTCATGTCTATATTTATAAACACTCCTGAGCTGCATCCTTTCAGGCTGGTGATATATTTTCTATAGTATTCTTACCTTCTCGTGGTGACGCTGAGATAACCGGTCGGCTCTGCTTCCCAGGTATGCAAACATAAATCAACTCCCTCCCTCTCCCCAGAACGGAGGATGGTGGACTCCAGGAGGAGGGCAACCTTATTCTGATGTCCACTGGGTTCATATCCAGATAAGCCGGAGGTAGTAGCTGCAACAGTAACAGCAACACCAGCAGCAATAGCAGCTGCCGCAGCAGCAGCAGCAGCAGCAACAGCAGCAGTAGTAAGAATAGTAGTAGTAGTAGTAGTAGCAGTAGTAGTAGTAGTAGTAGTAGTAGTAGCAGCAGCAGTAGCAGTGGTGGTTGTGGTAGTAGTACTCCCTGTAGATTCTGTTGGGCCTATGTTAGAATGACCAGATGGAGGGGTGAGATTTAGCTTTCACCAGACCTTTCACGACACACACTCTTCTCTTGGCTAAATATAAGCGTCTAGGAGAGGTCGGTATAAAATAAAATCAAGCCACCAAAGTGAAGAGATAAAAAATGAATATCTGATGACATATTATCTGTTCTTGCTACTGTCAATCCATTTATGACAGTTAGTTCCAAAATACTGCTAGAGTTATTATAGGCTTTATCTAAACCCTATTGTTTGAAAAGTGTTTCCTAGGATGTATTAACCTCCTGATGGCACAACTGAAAGTTGTCATCAGAGCGAACGGGAATTATGTTGTATAATGTACACAGTTGATCGTATTTACATTTGACTTCATACATTCTCGTGCCATTCATTTCACAAATAAACAAATGTGTGGTGTGTGTGTGTGTGTGTGTGTGTGTGTGTGTGTGTGTGTGTGTGTGTGTGCTTATCTATCTATCTATCTATTATATACAGTAATGTTCAATCGTTTTTTCTGACCCTTTTTAAACTTTTTCAACCAAACTTTTCCAAGCACCCTTGTTATCAAAGTTTAATCGTATTTGCAACCTATTTTTTGTGCCCTTTTAAACTTTTTTTAAACAATCAAACTTTGAGCTATATGGAATAGAAGATAAAAAATAACATATTTTAGTGTATAAATATTCAAGTACCCACCTGAGAAGGAGACCCCGGGGATGGCGAGACACCCACTCCAAGAGGAGGCCACGGGGAGGTGCGCAGGGGTCCCAAGCCACACCGGCCCACGTCCCCCGCTACCATATGCCCCTCTTCCACCCAGCCAGACCAGCGGGAAGTGCATCGCCCAGGTGCCTTACCCTCCAACCAGGACAGCACTCGCCAGACTCAAGGTCGGACTTGTTTTTACACAGTCCCACGTAGGCCCTCAGTAACGTCCACCGGACTTGCCACTAGAGGAGGAATGACCACTGGTCTTCCCAGTCCAGCACACCCCAAGGGGAGCAGCAGCACAGTAATGTCCACCAAACTTGCCGTAGAGGGAGCGTCCACCAGATCTTCCTCTTCTGCCACTCACCTACGGGAGCAGGGGCATGGTAACGTCCATCGGTCTTGCCATCGGAGGAACGTCCACCTGACTTCCCCCACCTGTTGTCCCAGGGAAGGGAGCAGAGCCTTGATAGTGTCCACTGGACCTGCCATAGAGGGGACTTCTACCGGATTCCCCTCGCCCGCGACTTTCCCACGACAACGGGACCCCGGTAACATCCACCAGACTTACTGCAACGCAGGAACTTCCACCTGACTTTCTCTCACTGCTGCCCCCTGGACGAGTGGTGCCCCGGTAACGTCCACCAGACTTGCCGGGCGGGAGGAACGTCCACCGGACGTCCTTCCTCCACTACCCCGGGAGGGAGCTTTGGTAACGTCCACCGGGCTTGCCAGGCAGAGGGGACATCCACCGGATCTCCTTCCACTGCCCCAGAGTGGAGTTCTGGCAACATCCACCGGACTTGCCAAGCTGAGGGAACGACCACCGGTCTTCCCTCCTTCACCACCCCAGAGGATCCCGCCAAGGGCTGCATCCCTGGCTCTGCCCACACCTCCAGAGGCCAAGCGAGATGACCCTAACGCTCTCGCCATACCAATAGGGGTGGAGATTGCTTCCCTACACAGTTCCGGTTGGAGGACGTCTGGAGTGGACCCGTCGTGAGCCTGGGCATTGTGTCCCTGCAGCCCTACCCTCGACGCCCCCCAGGAGCGAGCAGCTGCAGGCAGCTCCTGACAGCCTCCCCTTCCCAATGAGACCACAGCCTCCGATCCTCGAGGGGTGCCCCGACAACCCCGCGTGAGGACCAGGCCGGACCCTCCACTAGGACTCCCACCACAGCCAAGGGCAGGCATCGTGCAGCACGCCTACTGGCCCTAATTGGCTCCAGTCCCGAGGGCCACCATACTAATAAGGGTCCCACCAGGAGAGGGCCACCCATAAAGCCACCCTTCAGCCCACACTGGATGCCCGATTACGCAGCCCGAGATGAGCGCGTCCCCCGAGAGTGCACCCCAGACAGCCCCCCTCCCACACCTGGCTGCCACCTGCACCTACCTGTACTTTAGTCTCTCTTTTCCACTTGTGTATCAATTAGTGTTGTATTGTGTTATGTGTATTGTGCAGTCCATTGTATTTTTGTAAGGTAATATACATGTAAGACTGGTTAGCCTGTGTTTGAGCCCTATTCCTTTGTTACATGCTCTTGCTTGGTCCTAAACAAAAGAACGCAAGTCCGTGAGTGTATTCTATGCACTGAACACGCTGCATAACAAAATTTCTTAACTTATGGTATATCGACTCAATTGATATTCTGATTTATATTTTTGACGTTCATTTTCGAAAACTGAAAGGAATTTAGGAAGCGACGGAAGCACACTGGAAACAGCCCAAAAACTGAGAACCCACGACTGCCCAAATTTACCCACGGCAGGCTGTCGAAACTAGCCCAATTCCGCAGGAAAACCACGAAGTTTGCAACCCTGCACTCGTTGTTCATGTGACAGGAGGCGGTATCGATGCAGGGTTGTCAGGTGCTTCAGTGCATATTTAGCACCTCTTCATAATATTTTTGGTGTCAATGCAGCATATTCTGGGTCCAGCTCCTACTCATATACTGGCACGGACTTGGGTTCTTTTGTTCTGGACCGGGCTAGAGCATGCAAGCAAGGGATAGGGTTCAAACAAGGGCTAAGCAGTCTTACATGTATATTACCTTATAAACAAATACAGTGGACTACACAATTAGTACACGAACAACACTATATATGGTACAAGTATGGTATATGGCACAACACTATATACCTGTATAGCACAAGTATGGTATATTGCACAACACTATATTTGACACAAGTATGGTCTATTGCACAACACTACATATATCAAAGGGGAGACAGGTATCTCATAGGACTATGACACTGTAGGTTACCACAATTATAACACAGGGGTCGTGACATTACATTTGGGGCATAGGGGTGTGGGTGCAATATTACACACACTAAGTATCACACAGGGACAATGATAAACAGGGGTCACAAATATTACACAGGGGTGTTGATATGGCATGTAGGGTACGGTATTACACAGGGGTGTAGAGCACAACATAACAGATCACACACAAGGGCGATGCTAGGGGTTGCAAACATTACACAGGGACAAAGTACAAATACTACACAGGGGAAGTGTGCACCCAGGGGTCTATGACACGTTACAGGGAGGGGTTACAGTATTACACAGGGACACAACACTCTGGGGGGGGGGATTGGAATTTCCACAGGGGCTGTAGCACTAGGGATTGGGCACAAATGTTGCACTGTGTTGGTGGCGCTGCTGGTGGGTGCCGGGGCACACAGAGGGCTAGGTCGCAGAGGAGTAGACTGTAGCACCAGTCGAGCAGGGCAGTACTCCCGAGGTGGATGGAAAGCTGATGACAGGGAGTGCTGGAGCTCCCGTTTCATCAGCCCTCAGGACTAGTTCCTGACCATCCCCCTTTGCTGAACTTTTTCAGTGTCTCAGTTACACAGAGAGTAGGCCAGCATGCTTTCCAGTACAAATTTCTCTATCTACACCAAACTACATGCACAGTACACACTACACTTCCTATTCTAAATTCAACAAAAATGGCGTCTTTTAATCAAGCCTCGGAGTCCCCAGGGGGAGGGGACCATAAATGCCCCCACCGTCCGCCCCTCTCCTGGTGACGACTCGAGGTGCCTGGAACCACTGTCTGACTCTTTTCTTCTTCATTTCTGCAACATTCGCGGCCTTTCCTCTAACTTTCGCTCTGTTGAGCACCACCTCTCCTCCTCTAAACCTCACCTTCTTTTTCTAACGGAGACTCAGCTGTCTGAGGCAACTGACAGCAAACCCTTCTCTGTATCCTCCTACTTTCTCTATACTCATTTCAAAGCCAAAGGTGGCTGTTGTGTATACATACGCAACGACTTATCTTGCTCTCGTGTTCCAGAACTTGATTCTTCTGAATTCTCCACACTCTGGCTTCGGCTTTCCTGTCATTCTCTGACTAAATATATCTGTGCTGTTTACTTATCCCCTAATTCTACTGACTATCAAAAATTCTTCGACTATCTTACTTCTACGATGGAACACATTCTGTCCATTTCTCCTTTCTCTGAAATCTCCATTCTAGGAGATTTCAATGTTCACCACCACCTTTGGCTCTCCTCTCCTTTCACGGATCCACCTGGTGAACAAGCCTACATCTTTTCTATCCTTAATGACCTAGAGCAGCTTGTACAGCACCCTACCCGTATCTCTGACCGCCTTGGAGAGAGCTCCAACATACTTGACCTCTTCCTCACAACTAATCCTTCTGCCTACTCTGTTAATCTTTTCTCTCCGTTGGGCTCCTCCGATCACAACCTTATTATCTTAACCAGTCCTATCACTCCAGTACAGCCTGTGGACCCTCCAGGGAAACATCGTCTGTGGCATTTTGGAGCCGCGGACTGGGAGGCCCTCAGGCAGTACTTCTTTGATTTTCCCTGGAATGATTATTGCTTCCATGGCCGTGAGCCATCTGAGTGTGCCTTGCGCATTACGGAGGTTATTCTCTCGGGCATGGAAGCATACATTACTTTCTCATATCCTTTGACTAATGCAAGAAAGCCTTGGTTTAATCACGCTTGTTCGAATGCTGTCCGCAACAAGGAGAAGGCCTACAAAAGGTACCGGAGCCAACCCACCCCCGAATCACATCAGATTTACGTTTCTGCCCGGAATCGTGCTAAGTCTGTTCTTCGCTCTACTAAAAATAATTTCATCCATACTAAATGCTCTCAACTCTCCAACTCGAATTCTTCCCGCTCCTTCTGGCACCTTGCCAAAAATCTTTCTAACAACTTTACCTCATCATCCTTCCCTCCTCTTTTCTACTCTGATGGTTCTGTAGCTATTTCTTCTACAGATAAAGCAGATCTCTTCACACAGACTTTCTCCTCCAATTCCACCTTAGACGATTCCGGTGCTGTTCCTCCATCACTTCCCATCTCTGACTTCCTCATGGCTGACATTAAAATTTCTTCAGTTGATATATTTTCTGCCATCACTGGCCTCATTACTAACAAGGCATATGGGCCTGATGGGGTCCCTCCTGTTGTTCTCAAAAACTGTGCTTCTGTGCTTACACCCTGCCTAGGCAAACTTTTTCGCCTTTGTCGTCAACTTGTACCTTTCCTTCTTGCTGGAAGTTTGCTCTCGTTCAGCCAGTCCCAAAGAAGGGTGACCACTCCCAACCCTCCAACTATCGTCCAATTGCTTTAACATCCTGTATTTCAAAAGTTTTCGAGTCTATTCTTAATAGAAACATTTTAAGGCATCTTTCTTATCACAACCTTCTTTCCGATCGTCAGTATGGGGTCCGTCAGGGACGCTCCACTGGCGATCTTCTCACCTACCTTTCAGACTCCTGGTCATCCTCCTTTCGGGACTTTGGCAAAAGCTTTCCCATTGCACTTGACATCTCAAAGGCTTTCGATGGAGTCTGGCATAAATCTTTAATTTCCAAACTGCCCTCCTACGGTTTCTATCCTTCTATCTGTGCCTTCATCACTAGCTTCCTTTCTGGTCGTTCTATAGCCGCTGTTGTAGACGGCCATCGTTCTTCTCCTAGATCTATCAACAGTGGTGTTCCTCAGGGCTCTGTCCTATCACCAACTCTCTTCCTTTTATTCATCAATGATCTTCTAAGCTGTACATCTAACCCTATCCACTCATACGCTGATGACTCCACCCTTCACCTTTCCATTCGGTTCCCGCAACGCCCATCTCAACAGTTATTTCAACAAACAAGGGATGAGGCTATGGCACACCTAATGTCTGACTTGGCTCGTATCTCTGACTGGGGTAAAAATAATATGGTTGTCTTTAATGCATCTAAGACTCAGTTCTTACACCTATCAACCCAACAAAATCTTCCACAGGTATACCCACTAATGTTTAATAATATTCAGCTTAATCCTGCATCATCCTTGAACATGCTTGGGGTTTCATTTACTCGGGACTTATCTTGGAAAGACCATATTACATCTCTTGTAAAATCTGCTTCCAAGAGATTGGGTGTGCTAGGCCGACTCCGCTCTTTCTTTACCCCTGCACAATTGTTGACTCTATACAGGGGTTTTATCCGCCCCTGTGTGGAGTACAACTCTCATGTGTGGGGAGGCTCCCCACATACAGCTCTTCTCAATAGGGTGGAGTCAAAGGCTTTTCGTCTCATTAACTCTCCTCCTCTTACTGACTCCCTTCAACCTCTGTCTCTTCGCCGCACTGTTGCATCTTTATCTCTTTTCTATCGCTACTTTAATGGTCACTGCTCCTCTGACCTGTCTGCTTGCATTCCTCCACCTCTACGACGGGCGCGTAGCACCCGTCTGGCAGCAAACTCTCATCCCTTTTCTGTCCAACTCTCTAATGCAAGAGTTAACCGTTACTCCCAGTCTTTCATTTATGCAACAGGTCAGCTCTGGAACTGTCTCCCTCTGTCTGTATTTCCTGCTGCCTATGATCTCCAGTCTTTCAAATACAGTGTGTCCAGGCATCTCAAAATGATCGGATCTTGAATTTGGCTCTCTATTGTATTTTGTTTTTCTCCTGGAGGGAACTGTTACTGTGGCCTCATGGCCTTTGGTTCCTTCTTCCTCGCATAAAAAAAAAAGAAAAATACAGGTGGCAGCCCGGTGTGGGAGGGGAGCTGTCAGGGGTGTGCTCCTGAAAGGGGCACAGGTCTCAGGCGGTGTGCTCAGGAGTCCAGGGTAAGCTGGAGGGCAGTGTGGTGGGCGGCCCTTTCCTGGTGGGGACCCTGGGAGTGTGGTGGCCCTCTGGACTAGGGCTGAACAGGACTAAGAGGTGTGGTGCACAGTGCTTGTTCTTGGCCGTGGTGGGAGTCCTACAGGAGGGTCCGGGCTGGTCCGGGCCTGGGGTCAGCTGCAGGGCGCCCCTCTAGATCGGAGGGCTGCGGTCTCACTGAGAGGGGAAGGCCGTCAGGGGTTGGCTGCGGCCACTCACCTTAGGGGATTCCGTCAGCTGCTGGGAGCATTGGGGGCTGGGCTGCAGGGACAGGACACCCAGGTTCATAATGGGTTCGCTCCAGGTACCCTCCGATGGGGGCCCTGTTGGGGAGCAGTCTCCACCCTTTGTAGAGGAGCGGAAGCAGGAGGGGCATCTCGCTCGGCCTCTGGAGGGGCGGGCTGAGACAGAGACTGAACCCTCGTAGGGAGCCTCCAGGGTAGTGGAGGAGGGACGACTGGTGGTCTGCCCCTCAGCCTCAGGGTTTCCATTTGGTATTTTTCATTACCAAATGTGGGCCAATTTGGTAATGAAAAATTCGTTTGGCATTGAATCAGAATAATGCATTACCAAACGGATTTTTCACATGTATGAGGATACACAGGATGGAGATGGTGGATTGTCTGCTCTCTCTGATTAATCTGCTAGCCTACATAGCGTGAAAATATCAACATGCTGTTAATTATAAGGAGAGTGATTACATGTATTTCCACTTGTATATAACATTAGTGAAGAATAAATACTAGCTTTACAAATTTGGTAATGAAAAGTTAAACTTGGTAATAAAAATTGAGGAGTTTGATAATGTGGCCGACTTCTGATCTGGCAACCCTGCTCAGCCTGGCAGGTCTGGCTGACCCTGCCGGAACTCCACTCCGGGGCAGTGGAAGGAGGTCCGGGGAACACTCCTTCTGCCTGGCAGGTCCTAAGGACGCTACCCAGGCTCCCTCCCAGGGTTGTGGACGAAGGAGGTCCGGGGGACACCCCTCCAGGCCGACAGGTCTGGGGGACACTGCCGGGGGACCACTCGTCTCGGGGGCAGTAGGAAGGGAAAGTCTGGCAGACTTTCTCGCTTCTGCAGCAGGTCCGACGGACTCTACCACCCTCCTGCCGCTGGGGGAAAAGTGCAGCTGAGGGACAGAGTGGTCTCTCCCCTGGTGGCAGGTCTGGTGGACTCTACCACGGGCCCGCCACCCTACTGAGGACTGCAGGCGAAGGTCATCTGGCTGATGGTCTGAGACGCCTGCTCCTGAAGGTGGGTGGCGGAAGAAGGAGATCTGATGGACGCTCCTTCTACAGTAGATCTGGTGGATACTACTGTGCCGCTGCACCCCTGGAGTACAGTAGGTCTGTGAGCACCAGAGGTCGCTCTTCTTCCTTTGGAGGCCGGTCCGGTGGACGCTGCTACCGAGGGCCTACTTGGGACTATCTCAGGGCAAGTCCCACCTCAATTCTAGCGAGAGCTATCCCCATCAGAGGGTAATGCACCTGGTCGATGCACTTTCTGTGGGTCTGGCTGTGTAGAAGAGGGACATAAGGTCACTGGGGATATGCACCGGTATAGCGTGGGACGTCTATAAGCCTCCCCATCGCCTCCTTTTGGGGTGGGTGTCACCTCCCCATGTCCTCCTCCTGGGGTGGTGGTGTCGGGTTAGCTCCGTCTGGTGGGTATTTCATTTTTTTTTTTTTTGGGGGGGTGGCAAAGTATTTTCAGAAAATGGCAGTCCCTTTTTGTAGTTATAAAAGAGCACAATAAATTCTAACACAGTATATACCAAGAAATTCACATGCTTCATTGAAAACGCACACACACACATGCACGCACATGCGCGGCCTCGGCACACACACACACACACACACGTACACACGCATACAGCAAAAAAGTTTAAAAACTGATGAAAATTTCAAACTTTCAGAATCAAATACCAGTTCATTCAAACTTTTTCCCCATACCATTTTAATTTTTTTCCAATCAATCAAACTTTCTGAAAAAACATTTTAAATGTTTAAATGTTTAAATGATTGAACATTCCTGATTATATATATATATATATATATATATATATATATATATATATATATATTAGGGTTATAACTTTTTGATTTATTTCAGATAAAAAGCCTGTATCATAAATTCATAAAGTTTTGTATAAAAAAAAAAAAAAAGCCCTTATTCCTCTCAGTTTTTAAAAAAGGTCACCCCCCAAATTTAATAATGAATTACCATATATTTAACGTAACCACACACAAGTTTCATCAGTGTCTTAATCTTCATATAGATTTTTTATAACTTTATAAACTTGCGCAGAAGATTTTAGAACCGTTTAGAACTTTCTAGAACAGTTTGTAACGTTCTTCTATGGTTTAACATTGTTTAGAACATTCTAGATTAATCTAAATATTATAAAACGGGACGCAGGTTTCAGCATCTACGTTATCTTCGCAGCTTGCTGGTGAAGAGTCAGCAAAATAATTGCTTAGTGTGTTACTGTTATGTAATAAATATTTTTGTTTTTCAGATAAGCATGATGTTGCACAAAAGTGATACTATCGTACAAAGAACAAGGATGTCAGGACCAATAATTTGATGCGGGTCCAGCAGTCACATAGAAGAAGATGAATTGTGCCTTTAGGAAAATCTTCATTAGAAGAAAAATGCAGAATGCCAAACCATATGCAAGTTGTTGGACCTTACCAGTTTACTGGAGCAAAAATCAGATTAAGAAAAGAATGAATAGTCGAAATTTCCATAGAAGTTACAACATTATGGGAGAATAAATTGAATTTTCCACATGTGTCAGACCAAACAATACAAGCAAAGCTTGACAAGGTGCTAGAATCTTACGATGAATGTGTTAAGAGGGGAAAATATGATGCCCTAAATAAACTTTTTTATATCACAAAAGTAAATGGTCAATGGTTATCCACTGAAGATAAACAACTCTACCACCTACAGTTGCAAAGGAAAGGAGAAGTAGGTACTCAACAGGTCAAGTCGCAAGTAAGGAAACCATTCACCCTTCAAAAAAACGAAAACTGCCTGATGAACCTATATTACCATCAACATCTTACGATCTTTCATCTAGTGGTAGTTGCATTGAATCTGATGACAGTGAATCTAAGGATGAGGATGAGACTAATTATCCACCAACCAAAAAACACAACAGAAGTAAAGTTGCAACTAACTTGGTGACATCCGCTGGAGTATTACAAATGAAGCTGCTAAAATATGCAAACAGTTGCACATGATGGTATTGACATTCCAGCTCCAAGTCAAGCAGCAATTTACAAGTCAGTATACAAAGAGGCTGCTACACTGAAGGGGGAAATGATTGAAAAGTTACAGTTGGAAACATGGTCTTTACATTTCGATGGAAAGCGGATGATGAAAATGAGTATCAGGTAGTACTACTTAAAAATAAAAGAACCGAAATAAAATTGAATTCATTGCATTTGGAAAATGGCAAGGCTAAAACTATTGCTAAAGGAACTGTAAAAGTTATTGATGAATACAACTTGTGGCATGCAATAAAATTATCATTGCTGATACAACTAGCGTTAACACTGGGGAAAAGAGTGGAGATGTTGTCAGATTACAACAAATGTTCTCGGATAAGAGTTTCAACAAACCACAATTTATCGGTTGTCAGAATCACATTCTGAACAGGATTCTCCATTTGGTGATGGATGAAGAACTTGGCACTAACATTAATTCTCCAAACATCGAATATCCATTTGTGTCTCAACTAATAAAGATTTATGAAATCTAAAATCACAGTTTGTTAATGGAACAGAAAAGATCCTCGAGAAGTAAGAATGGAGAGATGACATGAAGTTTTTGTACCATTTAACGCGAGTGTCTAGGTTGTCTGAATATTAAGGGCAGTTTCCTTTTAACTTTCACAAAATTCCAAATATCAGTAATCCGAAGTGGAATTCAAGAGAAATTCTCGCTATCCTTGCATTCATTCTTATATCTACAACAAGGGAGACTTTCGAGAAGATATGCAGATTCATTTCGTATGAATGGGCAGAGTACTGGTTTACTAATCAGATGTACAGTCATGCATACTAATTTCTGCTCAGGGGTTACCCCTTCCTTCCCCCCTCTACCCTGGACAGAGGGAAGGGGGGAATCGCGAACAAGTCTACCCCGCCTTCTGCCCCCAACTCCCCCACCCTCCAGCTCCAGCTGCCAGTTACTGATTAGACGCAAATTTTCTCATGTCCTGTAAACATGACTAAACTGTCGTCGCACACGCTTTCAACGGCCAAGATTTAGACTATATTTTTAGATATAAATTATTACCATATTGAAGTGCATTCTAAAATTGGAAATATTCACCATCTTTGTAATGCAGTGTTGTCCGCTGCACAATTCTGGGTTCCAGTGCTTACCTTTTCACTTCCCCCAGCTGTCTCTCTCTCTCTCTTTCTCTCTCTCTGAATTTACTTTTCCCACTCACTCTTTCTTTTTAAATTTATATAACTTTCTCTTTGCTTCTTTCCCCTCTCCCCCTTCTCTCTCGTGCTTTGTCTTAAGTCTTCCCCGCCTCTCACCCCTCCCCTCCCCCCACCTTAGGCCTGATCAGCAGTCAGTTATACCGTCACCGCTCCTTCGTATATCGTGTGCAGGCAACATTTATCACACACACTTAGGTCAGTTGTATGGAAAGCTAATTTTTTTTTTATATAATTGTATTTCTCTTTATGTGCCAAGTTCACATAGAGAACATCAGACCAATATTCGTAATTTTTATTAGAGTGACCGTTCCACTTCACATAGCTGGGTAGCTGGGCTTATAAACTGCACACACACACACACACACACACACACACACACACACACACACACACACACACACGACTTAAATTTTGCACTGACAGCTTGGCGACTACAAATATAGTCATTCTAACAACTGGATCTGCTGGCTCCAAACCTTCCCTGTCCCAGTCAAACTCCTCATTCAATACGGTAATAATTTATTCTAAATATATAGTCCAAATGTTGGCCGTTGAAAGCGTGTGCAACGACAGTTTAGTCATGTTTACAGGACATGAGAAAATTTGCGTCTAATCAGTAACTGGCAGCTGGAGGTGGAGGGTGGGGGAGTTGGGGGCAGAAGGCGGGGTAGACTTGTTCGCGATTCCCCCCTTCCCTCTGTCCAGGGTAGAGGGGGGAAGGAAGGGGTAACCCCTGAGCAGAAATTAGTACGCGTGACTGTACACCTCCGGACAGAAATTCGTGATACAGGGTGATCTGCCACTAGAGGTCAGGTTAATCGCACACGTCTAGCCCCCCTAACTCCCCCTCCTTACCCCCACCAAAACACTGATTCGTTAGGCTGATGGATCGGAGATATGAAGCTTCGCTCACTCTCACGTCTTGCCGCATGTAATGTTCCTTTCATTTATCTTACAATTAGGTGTATTATCAAGTGCATAGATCCATCTTCAGTTCCATGAGAAGTGATTATATCGGAGATGTAGCAGATTGCAGTGCAATCACCCTAATTTGTAGAGTTTGGCTTAAAAATATTTATCCAACTTTTTCTAAGCGATAGACTAAAATGCAAATAACAATTAAAAGTTATTTGGCCACATAAGTCCCTCTCCTGCCTTGTCATCAGGACAGCCACATATGCACCACCTACTTATCCACCCACCCAGTCATCCCATCCAACACAATCCGCTGACCGCATCCCGGTGTCCTATGCACGGAGTGACTTATGCTGAAAGTTACCGTTCCGCTCAGTGCGCATGCGCCGAGTGGCCGTGTAGCTTCTCTTTTGAAAGTATCTGCATGTTATCTCAAATTTTGTGCCATTTATCAAAACATTGTATGAAATACATGTGTCAGGAAGATAGTTGGACGTCTTATTGACCTGTAGGTATCTATAGGTCGATATATGGATATATATAAATAAAGATATATATGTATGTTAAAGGCAGATTGTGAAATTAGTCATTTCGTGAATTAAAATTAGTTTAATTTAGGTTTATTTAGGTTATGTTGATCTAGGATAAGGTTAGGTTAGGTTAAGGTTAGGTTAGGTTAAGGTTAGGTTAGGTTTGGTTAGGTTAGGTTAATTTAGGCTTAATAGAGAAGGGAACGGTAACTTCCAGCCAGGGCTCTCACTTTTTAGGGAAATTTCACTAGATTGGGAAATTCGAATGATTTTAGTGACAAATCTAGGGAAATGGAAAAATTTAGGGAAATCTAGGGAAATCTTGGGTCAGTATGAGAAAAAAGTTAAAATATCTGGAGTCAGTGACACCACTGCCATCAAAACGGGTGATCAAGTACAGCAGTCAAACTCTTTCAGTGTCTGTAGCTTCATTTCTGCTCAGTAAAATCGTCTAGGGTTACTCAAATAATATAACAAGTGTCATACTGTCATTAGCATTGTCAAAGCGTTAATCTACCTGTAAAACTGTTCTGTGATGGATGATGTTTAGTGGAAATAAGGCCACAGCATTTTTTATGTTTTTATTTTACCAAAGCATAATACCAAACATTTCAGTGGAATTCTAAATAATATATAATTATAAAGTGCTTATATATTTATCACTTCTTTCTTTTCAATTTAGACATAGAAATGCCTAATCTAGTGTCCAAAATACTGTAGGCAAATATTTTTTTCTATATATATAGTCCCTTTATATATTTCTACAAAGTGTATATGCTTTGATTTTGTGTGTGTGTGTGTGTGTGTGTGTGTGTGTGTGTGTGTGTCCGACTCTGAGCATAGGCTTCACAGCCTGCTCCCAAGGCCCAGTAGTCCTCCTGCATATCATACACCTGTACATGTCACCTTTTTTCCCCTATTTTTTTTGTTCTCCCTGAGAACTCGTCTTCATTAATAGAATAACATACTTATTAAAAGTACGTATTCATGATTCCACTTCAGTGTAAATTACTGTCTTTGGTTTTACTTTTTTTTCTATGACGAGTAGATATCGGCTTTATGTATCTTTGTGGATGAATGAAAGTTATGCTCTTTTATTTTGGAGTATTATAACAGTGATTGAAAGACATTCTTTGGCAAACCATCTAAGATGGGGAGTCTTCTTAGAACAATGCAGTAGGCCTACTGTATGATTCTTGCCAACTGTTCGTCAGAAGTATACAGCATATATGTTCATATACAATACTGATAGAAAGTTATTGTCATAGACATGCTATGATGATCTAATGAAAATAAAAACTAACATTTTTTTTAGCAAACTTAAATGTATTTCCAGTATTACTAGTCGGTCTCATTATAAAAGAAAAAAATCATGTACAATTTTAAGCATTTAATGATAAATAGTAACTGCGTTAGTAATTAAAAAGTGCCAGTAGACATAAAGTTAGTAGTGTATAGTTTTGGGGAAATTGTGACCAATCTAGGGAAATTTTCACATCTATCTGGGAAAATCACAGATTGGCAAAGTAGGAGCCCTGCTTCCAGCCTAAAGTCACTCCGTGCATATGACACCGGCCACCCACCCAGCCCACAGATCCCTGCTATCCACCCTGCTAACCCACGAATGCTATACACGAAGGTCACCCAACAAAACCACTCAACACATTCACTCATTCACTTCTCCACCCTGAATCCATCCAGCGTCCCAACCCAACTACCTTATATCATCCCGACCACGCAATCGTCTCAGCCACCCTGGCTACCAACCGTACCCACTCACCCTGGCAACTCACTGTCCACACTTCCCAACTACCTATCTTGCCCACCGACCCCTACCACCCACCCTCTCCACTCACGAATTCCACCTATCCTGCTCACCCAACAATGCCATCCATCGCATCCACCCACACAACCCTCCCACCTCTCCCTGAACATTCCCCATCCAGATCACCCTGCCCATCCACCCATCCTGTCCACCCACTCCTCCCACCAACCCACCCGTCCATCCACATGCCCAACCATCCTTCTTACCCAACCCCATTCACCCATTTGAACCCGACTTATCCATTAGACTCATCTTATCCAAACCTAACTTACCGATCCATCCCCGACCACCCACATATCCATCCACTTACCCACCCAGCCCACCAAAAGCATATCACTAACCAATTTACCCCAACAACTCACCCAAAACCACTCCACACACCACACCCAACAACAGTCCCCCCACCCTAGCACCTACCCTGGCGATGCACCGAACTACCACACCCACCAACTCCTCATCAACTCCACCCACCCAACCAGGTGACTCACACACACACACACACACAAACACACACACACACACACACACACACACACACACACACACACACACACACGCACACACACACACACACACACAGACTGAAACAGTAAGTGCGCGTCCATACGTGTGCTCGAGTAAATGCTGGCAACATGTAAGCAACACAGTAACGAACACGCTGCAAACGTGTTGGGAACAGCAGCGTCCAGATCATGTTGGCAACATTATGAAGTCTCAGCTGCCTGGTATGGATACACTTATCCCATCGCCTCTCTTGCAAGTGTTCGAAGCTGCACTGAAACATCTTTGGATACATCTGTCCAAATACTACAGCAAACATGTTCCAGAACATGTTGCCTGCTGTGTTGCCAATATATGGTCGAGAGCACGTGTGGACTCGCCGTAAGACAAACAAAACACACACACACACACACACACACACACACACACACACAGGGAGAGAGTAGTTCACAACAACTTCACTCACTAATCATCCTCAGTGGTTGTTTATCCCCGAGGAAGATTGGCCCCACGTCTTACGGAATTACTGTTTGATGGCTGACTGTATAATCACTGGACGGTATGAACAGCATGTAATATTGAAACTAGCATAGTTATGATATTTAATATTTTACTAAAGTATTCGCTCATTAAAACTATTGCCAATTGGATGGCATATCAAGGAATCCTAATAGAAATACATCCATATTATAGCTGAATTAAAGGGTATATGTCGGAGATACGAGTCCGTGTACTGTGCAAGCTGCTACTAGAACAATACTAGACACTTCCACATCTCATCCGTCCCATTCACCATCCCCCAATCCTCCCTCCCAACTTTCCCACTCTTCCGCATCTGCGTGTTGTTACGGAACAGAGAGAGATAATGAACACTTCAAGTGAGAATACTGAAAATCACTACTGTCCCGTAAAGTTCCAGGTTCAAAACAAAAGAGTCAAGTAAAATTACAAGTTAAAGTTTAATGCTCAAACTAACAACTAAACATTCAGGACTCATAAGGATAATGTAATGGCAAAAAACAGGTTAAATATATGGTTAACTGCAATAGCCTCTATTAACACGAAATTACCAAGAGTAAATTTATCTAAGTCAGCCCTGATAAAATGAGAAAACCGGATAATGCTCAGTTAATGCAAGATCTATTATTACAGATACAAAATATTATTAATAATGGCTGACATCAAAAACTCCACATGAACCACAAAAACCTTACCAGGCCTACGAATTAACACCTTATGCTATACAGTACAAGAAAAAAATGTAACAACACTTACACTCAAATTACACAGCAACTAGATGGTCGGAGACTTCCTGAGCACTCACAATAACAATACTCTGTACAGGGGAGGACAGAGATGTGAACAAAATGAGGAGTAGATCTAAGTGGCAATTAATGCGGAGACTGAGCTCATTATATAGGGGCCGGAAGAGCTTGGTACAACTTGTAAGAAGGACGCACAAATGAAGCCAAAGGGACAAAGAATTGACACTCCTGCTCTGAACAACAGAAAGAACGACTTACTCTACTATAAGGGAGAAGGGGGGAGTGAGGTAGAACACGGAAGCTTGGTCACTATGGAAGCCACGAGGCGAATCGTGATCAAACATGCAGCATACTGTACGTTAGAATTATACAAAGGATGATGAAATCATAGGCTATGTAACACCTCCCCACAAAAAAAAAAGAAATTTACAAAGGAAATTTCTTATTACTCTAAAACAATCTGTCTAAAGTCTAGATAAGCAATCTGCAATAACATTTTCTTTCCCCTTGACATGTTGTATGTCTAATGAATACTCCTGAAGAAGTAGACTCCATCTTGTCAATCTTTGATTTTTATCTTTAAACTTACTAAGGAATTTCAGTGGGTTATGATCGGTATAAATGACTATGGGGTCAAAACCAGAACACAAATAAAATGAAAAATGCTGTAAACCCAAAATCAAGGCCAAAGGCTCTTTCTCAATAGTTGAGTAGTTCTTTTGAGGTGAAGTGAACTTCTTACTCTAATAAGATACAGGGTGTTCAATACCTTGATCATCCTCTTGCAGCAAAACAGCCCCGGCTCCTGTATCACTTGCGTCAACAGCCATCTTAAAAGGCTTAGCAAAATTTGGAGTAGCGAGCACTGGCTGACTTAATAGGATAGCTTTAAGTTTACTGAAAGAGGATTCACAGTTATCGGTCCAGACAAATTTAACTCCCTTTTTCAGTAGGTCTGTAAGTGGTGATACAAGAATTGAAAAGTTAAGAACAAATCTCCTCTAATAACCTACCATTCCCAACAATCTTTGTAGCTCTTTCCTACTTTTAGGTCTGGGAAGATCACTTATAACCTGAACCTTAGCTGCTGGTGGTGCAACGTGTTCATCACCAATTACGTACCCAAGGTACTGAACTTTAGCTTGACCAAACTCACACTTTGATAAATTAGCTACAGGATTATCCTGAACCAAACGCTCAAGAAATTTACTGACATGGCATAGGTGATCTTTCCAGTTGTCACTGAAGATTAATACGTTATCAATATAAACAACACACCCTGCCAAACCCTCTGTTACAACATTCATGAGCTTCTGAAATGTGGCTGGTGCATTCTTCATACCATATGGCATTACAGAACATGCAAAAGTCTTTCCTAGTGTTACAGAACATGAGATCTCCCTAGCACGTTCAGTCATAGGTACTTGCCAGTATCCCTTTAACAAATCAAACTTACTTATGTACCTAGCCTTTCCAATCTTGTCTATGCAATCTTCCACGCGAGGGAGAGGGTAAGTGTCTGTTTTGGTTATCTGATTAACACGTCTGTAGTCGATGCAAAGCCGCTGTGACCCAACTGGGTTAGGGACCAGAATGACAGGAGAACTCCACTCACTCTGACAGGGCTCAATCATCTTGTGGTCCAACAGGTAGCCAAGCTCCTTCTGGATGAGAGGAACTTTCACGGGGTTCACACGGTAAGGAGGCAGTTTAATTGGCTTTGCATTTCCAACATCGACATCATGCATCAACACAGTGGTTCTTCCTGGAGTGGCACGGAACACTTGCGGGTACTCCTGCAGTAATGCCGAAAACTCCTGCCTTTCCTCGGGAGGTAGATGAGAAAGCTTAGTCTGGAGATCATTCATGATATCAGGATTCTTCCCCAAACTATCACTCAGGCTCATGCTGCATGGGAGAACTTCACTTGCAGACTCAGGTGGAACAGCTACAGTGCAGACTGGGTTATTTTCGTCCCGCCTGTGATATAACTTTAGCATGTTGATGTGACAAAGTTGCTTGTTCTTTCTACGATCTGGTGTGGCGATGACATAGTTGACATCACTGAGTTTCTTCTCCACAAAATAAGGACCACTAAACTTGGCTTGAAGAGGTTGCCCAAGCACTGGTAGCAGAATCAAAACCTGATCTCCTTGCTGAAAGTGGCGTAACCTAGACTTCTTATCATACCAAGTCTTCATCTTCTGAGCAGCTCCTAAATTCTCTCTCGCCAGCTGTAAAGCAGTGGACAGCCGTTCTTTGAACTTCATCACATACTCCAGCAGGTTGACGTCATCTTCCTCTGACAGCCAGCATTCCTTGAGTAGCTTAAGGGGTCCTCTTACTTCATGGCCAAACAGTAGTTCAAAGGGTGAGAAGCCCAGTGATTTATTTCGAGATTCTCTTGTGGCAAATACAACGAATGGAAGACCTTTATCCCAGTCTTTCCGATGTTCCAAACAGTATTTCTTGAGCATCGATTTGAGTGTTTGATGATATTTCTCCAACGCTCCTTGGGTCTGGGGATGGTAAGCTAAAGAAGTGATCTGGGTGATGCCCAACTCTTTTAGAGACTGCTTGAAAACATTTGACATGAAATTACTTCCCCGGTCTGACTGTACCTCCTTAGGCAGACCAAACTTTGTGAAGAACCCTAGCATTTCCTTAACCACGTTCTTTGCTGAGATATTTCTAAGTGAAATGGCTTTAGGATAACGAGTAGCCATATCAATCAGGGTCAACACATAAGAAAATCCTGAAGAAGTCTTAGGAAGTGGGCCCACAATATCCACCAACACATGGGTGAATGGCGCCTCAAAAGGAGGAATGGGAACTAGAGGTGCAACCTTTTCGGTCTGATTACACTTCCCCACAACTTGACAGGTGTGACAAGACTTACAATACCAGGAAACATCTCTGAAGATACCTGGCCAGTAGAAGTTCTTCAAAATGCGTGCCACAGTCTTCCTCACTCCAAGGTGTCCTGCCAAATTGGAATCATGAGCCACTCTAATGATATCCTGCCTTCAAACACGAGGGATGACAACTTGATGTACAACCTCCCACTCACAGTCGGCTGATACTGTTGGAGGTCTCCACTTCCTCATAAGTACTCCTGACTTTATATAATAACAAGTAGAAGCACCAGCTGACTCTTCCTCACTGCAAGCAGAGTTAGCTAGACCTTTCAACTCAGGGTCAGCAACCTGCAACTCAACCAACTCTTGACGAGACAAATTATCAACACTACGGGGTACTGCCTCATCTGGTGAGTGGTCCAAATTAGCAAGAAAAGTGTCAGCAAGGATAACATCATCATCATCATTATCCTCTAAGTCACCAGTAACTTTAGACTTAGCCCTAGTGACAGCACATGCAGAGAACACGTCAGGGACATCACAATCCTGGGTCGCAGTCACTGGCTCACTAGACAACTGAGAAGCTGGACACACTTGACTTCCACCAATATCATTTCCAAGTAAGAAAGTTACTCCTGACATTGGGAGTGTCTCAACCAACCCAACCATAACGGAACCATTAACAAAACCAGACTCTAAATTCACTCTGCACAGAGGGACAGAGAAGTAATTATTCCCTACACCTTGTAAGATTACAGTTTCATCAGAGGAATTAACATTAGAGCTTAGAACACTGGTCAGCATAAGGGATTGGCAAGCACCTGTATCACGATATATTTTAACTGATTTCCTGTCATTACTGTCCAGAGGACTGACTAAACCATCAGACAGGAAATTAGCTCATGAACTCTTGAGAGTGTCACCCACGTTACTGCTCAAAAGAGGAGCTTCATCATGAGAATTTAATTTACCCCTCAAAGCAGGTTCAGTTAACTCGGTTAAAGAATTCTGGGAACTCTCAAGGGTGGACACTAGACCAATTGACTGAATATTTAAAGACTCCTTTTTTGTTCACATCACGCTGTCTCCTGAAACATTTCTCCGTAGTATGACCAAGCTTACTACAATAAGTACATTTACTTTTCTGAAATCTAGAGGTGGAGCTGGTATTTACTTCCTGAGAAACATCATCTTTATTCTCTTTCCTGTTACCTGTACTCTGAGTAGAGGCAACGTACTTACTCTCAGCTTTCCTTTTTTCTTTAGAATATCTCTTGTGAGTGAGAACATATTCATCAGCTAAAACTGCAGCATCAGACAAATTATCTATTCTTTTCTCATCAAGATATAGGCTTACATCTTTATTAATACAACTTTTGAAGTCCTCCAGCAAAATCATCTGCTTAAATTTACCAAAATCAGAATCCACATTCTTAGAATTTAACCACTGCTCTAACAGATCTTCTTTGATTTTTGCATACTCAACATGGGATTGCTTATCTTGCTTATAAGTTGTCCTAAATTTTACTCTATAGGCTTCAGGAACAAGCTCATAGGCCTTAAGAATTAAGCTCTTAACTACATCATAATTATCAGATTGATCCTGAGGCAAAGATGCATAAGTTATTTGAGCTTTACCGGTGAGAACAGTTTGAAGGAGTACTGGCCAATACTTTTTGGGCCAATTAAAACCTGTAGCTACCCTCTCAAACAACTGAAAATACTTTGTTAAATCAGATTCATTAAAAGGAGGGACAAGTTTAACATTTTTAGCCACATCAAAATCATCAGAGCTAGATGATCCAGTTCCACCTTGTTTCATGCGATACTCATGGTCTGCCTGAATCCTAGCAATTTCGATTTGTGCCTGTGCCTCCTGAATACGAGCCTGAGATTCAGCCTCCTTAGCACGAGCCTCCTGCAGGGCTAGCTGTAACTTAACTATTTCAATCTGCGTTTGATCATCTGGAGGATTAATATTAAACAAGCTTTCATTAATCATGTCAACAATTTGATCTTTAGAATGATGAGAGCGAACAGCAATTCCCAACTGTTGAGCAACAAGCTTAAGTTCATTCTTTGTTCTGTTTTCTACATCACACACTGTTTGCACATTTGACAAAAAATCTTTGGCTTCATCAAGAGTAGTAATAGTAGACATCATGAATAAATCACAGTCACAAAATATCAAGCAATATCCTTATGATAATATCCTGAATATCCTGATAAGAGGTCGCCAAATTTATGTTACGGAACAGAGAGAGATAATGAACACTTCAAGTGAGAATACTGAAAATCACTACTGTCCCGTAAAGTTCCAGGTTCAAAACAAAAGAGTTAGGTAAAATTACAAGTTAAAGTTTAATGCTCAAACTAACAACTAAACACTCAGGACTCATAAGGATAATGTAATGGCAAAAAACAGGTTAAATATATGGTTAACTGCAATAGCCTCTATTAACACGAAATTAGCAAGAGTAAATTTATCTAAGTCAGCCCTGATAAAAATGAGAAAATCGGATAATGCTCAGTTAATGCAAGATATATTATTACAGATACAAAATATTATTAATAATGGCTGACATCAAAAACTTCACATGAATCACAAAGACCTTACCAGGCCTACGAATTAACACCTTATGCTATACAGTACAAGAAAAAAATGTAACAACACTTATACTCAAATTACACATCAGCTAGATGATCGGAGACTTCCTGAGCACTCACAATAACAATACTCTGTACAGGGGAGGACAGAGATGTGAACAAAATGAGGAGTAGATCTAAGTGGCAATTAATGCAGAGACTGAGCTCATTGTATAGGGGCCGGAAGAGCTTGATACAACTTGTTAGAAGGACGCGCAAATGAAGCCATAGGGGACAAAGAATTGACACTCCTGCTCTGAACAACAGAAAGAACGACTTACTCTACTATAAGGGAGGAGAAGGGGGGAGTGAGGTAGAACACGGAAGCTTGGTCACTATGGAAGCCACGAGGCGAATCGTGATCAAACATGCAGCATACTGTACGTTAGAATTATACAAAAGATGATGAAATCATAGGCTATGTAACAGTGTGTGTGTGTGTGTGTGTGTGTGTGTGTGTGTGTGTGTGTGTGTGTGTGCATATATCTGTTCTTACCTAATTGTTCTTACCTGATTGTATGTTTACAGGAGTGAGTGAAGCTCGTACTGTTCCGTGTATTAAACCATTTTTATCATACATATCCTTAAATTTATGAATAGTTTTGGGACGCATTATTTCATTCAGTAGCGCATTCCACTGATCAATTGCCCTATTTGGAAAACTGAATTTCCTTACGTCTTTCTCACCTTTGTTTTTATGCTTTTTTTTCGGTGTCCTCCTACTGATGCTTCCCCATAGGTTATATCTCATTGATGTCTATTCTTTCTTTCCCTGAGATGTATTTATATAGCGTCATCATGTTTCCTCTTCCTTCTCGCTTGTAATATTGGTAGGTTCAGTTTTTCTAGTCTTTCTTCATAGCTTGATCCTTTAAGCTTGGTACCCATCTTGTAGGAGCCCATTGCACTTTTTCAATCTTATCTATGTGTTTTTGGAGATGAGGATTCCAGACCACTGATGCAAATTCGAGGGTTGGTCTGATGAATGAGGTAATTATCTTTCGCGGCATGCCTTCATGAATATATGTGAGTGCTGTGCTCATATTGGCAAGCAATGTGGGCATGTTTCATACCTTCTCATTTATTTGGTCTGCGGAGAAAAAGCCTATTACTGATAATCACTCCTATGTCCTTCTCTTTTTCTGATATGTGTAGGGTTGAACTTCCTATCTTATAATCCCAATCTCGTCCTTTTCCACTTTTACCAAACTTAATTACATGGCATTAGTCCGCATTCACTTCCATTTGCTATCTATTGCTCCATTTATGAAGCTTGTTTAATTCCTCTTGTAGCTCTCTGCAAGAGTGTTTTTTTTTTTTTTTTTTTTTTACGTGTACGACTCTGGGCAAAGGCTCAGGGCCTATTTCTTGGGGGCAGTCACCTATCCCAAGGCCAAGTAGTCCTCCTACACCTCCATATGTCACCACTTCGTGGCTAACACCCACCGTCCATACTGAATACATGCTAGGGCTGTCTCATACAGGACTGGTGTACTGGTATTAGCGGGGGTACTTTTACGACATGTCGGCGGGTCATCTGGTAGATCAGGAAAGTCTGCTTTTTAGGAAATTCAAACCCTTAAACTGTTCCCTGCCCCAGCCGGGATTCGATCCTGGGTCCATTAGGACTGCAGGCCGCCTCTCTACCAATTCAGCCACCGCCTCCCCCAATTTGTGTGTTTGTAATTCTCCCATGCATTTTTGCATCATCAGCAAACATATTTAGATAACATCCCATTCAAATGTTCCTTTCTAGCCTATATCATTAATGTATACTGAAAACATAATTGGTGCCATCACTGAGCCCTGTGGAACTCTGCTAATCACTTCCCTCCATGATGAGTAATTACTCCTTAGTACTGTTATCATTTCCCTTTTCTGAGAAAATCCTGCATCCAACAGAACAGATTACCTTGGATTCCTCCTTGATGGTACAGCTTCCATAAAAGGCTTTGGTGCGGTATTCTGTCAAATGCTTAATATCAAAATAGATACCGTCCACCCATCCGTCTCCTTTCCGTAGTGTTTCTGTAACTCTATTATAGTACGTTAATAGATTTGTAACACATGATTTTCCTCTTCTAAAACCGAACTGTCTTTCTGTTATCATATTGTATTATTGCAGTTGGTTTACCTAAATTTTTCTCATTAGTTTTTCTAGTACCTTGCATACAACACTTGTCAGAGATACTGGTCTATAGTTGAGTGGATTCTGTTTATTTCCTTTCTTGAATAGGGGAACATTGTTTGTGTGTGCATGTATCTGTGTGTGTGTGTGTGTGGAGTTTTGTTTGTGTCACTGAGTCACTCTCTCTCTCTCTCTCTCTCTCTCTGTGAGCCAGTGTGTGTGTGTGTGTGTGTGTGTGTGTGTGTGTGTGTGTGTGTGTTTCTGTCTGCCTGTCTGTCCGTCTGTTTATGCGTGCTTTTTTTCTCTCTCTCTCTCTCTCTTTATGCGCCGGTGTGTGTGTGTGTGTGTGTGTGTGTTTGTTTATGCGTCTCTCTCTCTCTCTCTCTCTCTCTCTCTCTCTCTCTCTCTTTATGCACCAGTGTGTGTGTGTGTGTGTGTGTGTGTGTGTGAGTCATGTGGTTGGGTGGGTGGAGTTGATGAGGTTGAGTTGGTGGGTGTGGTAGTTCGGTGCAACGCCAGGGTGGGTGGACAATGGTAATGGTGCTGGGGGGGGGGGACAGTTGTTGGGTGTGGTGTGTGGAGTGGTTTTGGGTGGGTTGTAGGGGTAAATGGGCTAGTGAATGGATGCGTTTGGTGGGCTGGGTGGGTAGGTGGATGGATATGTGGGTGGTCGGGGAGGGATCGGTAAGTTAGGTTTGGATAAGATGAGTCTGATGGATAAGTCGGGTTCAAATGGGTGAATGGGGTTGGGTAAGAAGGATGGTTGGGCATGTGGATGGACGGGTGGGTTGGTGCGAGGAGTGGGTGGACAGGATGGGTGGATGGGCAGGGTGATCTGGATGGGGAATGTTCAGGGAGAGGTGGGAGGGTTGTGTGGGTGGATGCGATGGATGGCATTGTTGGGTGAGCAGGATGGGTGGAATTCGTGAGTGGAGAGGGTGTTTGGTAGGGGTCGGTGGGCAAGATAGGTTGTTGGGAAGTGTGGACAGTGAGTCGCCAGGTTGAGTGGGCACCGTTAGTAGCCAGGGTGGCTGAGACGATTGCGCGGTCGGGATGATCTAAGGTAGTTGGGTTGGGTGGCTGGATGGGTTCAGGGTGGAGAAGTGAATGAGTAAATGTGTTGAGTGGTATTGTTGTTGAGTTTCGTGTATGGCATTCGTGAGTTAGCAGGGTGGATAGCAGAGATCTGTGGGCTGGGTGCGTGGCCAGGATGAGGTCGGTGTTGGATGGGATGAGTGGGTACGTGGATAAGTAGGTGGTGCATATGTGGCTGTCCTGATGACAAGGCAGGAGAGGGACTTATTTGGCCAAATAACTTTTAACTGTTACTTGCATTTTAGTCTATCGTTTAGAACACGTTGGATAACTATTTGGAAACAAGATTCTATGCATTAAGGTCTCTGCATTGAAGTCTGCTAAAACTTCGATGCAATTTTTTTTTTATATGTCCAACTCTGGGCATAGGCTTCACAACCTGCTCCCAAGGCCTAGTAGTCCTTCATACCATACACCTCTACACTACTTCGGCGCTAACACCCACCTTCCATACTGAATACATGCTAGGGCTGTGTCATACAGGACTGGTGTGTTGGTATTAGCGTGGGTATTTTTACATGTCGGCGGGTCGTCTGGTAGATCAGTAAAGTCTGTTTTTATCAAATTCAAATCCTTAAACTGTTCCCGGCCCCAGCGGGGATTTGAACCTGGGTCCGGTAGGACTGCAGGCCACCTCTCTACCGACTGAGCTGCTGCCCGCCTCTTATGGAACTGAAGATGGATCTATGCACTTGACAATACACCTAATAGTAGAATAAATAAAAGTAACATTACATGTGAGAAGACGTGAGAATGAACAAAGCTTCATATCTCCAATCCATAATCCTAACGAATCAGTGTTTTGGTGGGTGTAAGGAGGGGGAGATAGGGGGGGTAGACGTGTGCGATTAACTTGACCTCTGGTGACAGATTATCCTGTATCACGAATTTCTGTCCGGAGGTGTACATTATGGTCAACCGCTTGTCGGTGAAAAATTCACGAACTCTGTACAGAAGTCTCAATTTTTTGAAGAATTTTTAGCAAGGGATTTAACATAAGCTGCCCACCTTAGGATGGTGATTAGTGTGACACCTAGGATATCAGTTGTTGTGGATATGGGACTATTGACATTTAAATTTATGTTGGAGTCTGAGGGATTCTTTCTGTTGGAGAAATTAATGTATTTAGTTTTCTAAGCATTAAATGAGACCAGACTTGTTTGTCCAAATTCATTATTTTTAGAAAGGTCCTGGTTCAGATAAACTGCTGTGTTTATTTGGGAATTTATAATATCAGATTGTGTAAATGAGGTACTAAATGTGAAAGAACTATGAAATGTCGAGTCATCAGCATAAGAGTGTATTGGGTTTGAGTGACAGACAGACATTTATGTAAATTAGAAAGATGGTTGTGGCCAAAACTGATCCTTGACGTACGTCATCATTCACTGTTGTTTAAAGTTATGATGAATTATGTCATTTTGCTTTACCTTTGATCCTGGGAGCATCCATATTGTTTTATCATTGTTAATTTTAAGTTATATATAACTCATCATTGATGAAAATTTAGTATACAAATTATTCATGGTTGTAATGGAATTAGCACATAGCACAATAACATCGGCGTAAGCTAGAATATTGATTCTGCTTGCACCAATCATGCGCCCTTGACTCAGGCTTGAAATTTCGGATAAAACATTGTCTATATACAGTTTAAACAAAAAAGGAGATAGAGCACCACCCTGTCTAACCCCCTGCTCCTCATAACAAGGTGCACCATGCGCCCCCTTCCATTTCATACCGGCCATCTGGTTCCTCAAATAGTGCATAAGCATGTACACAGTATCTATTGGACTATTCAAACGTAACATTTTCTTTCCTAAAACGAAATGGTTAACTAAACCAAATGCCTTAGAGAGGTCAGTAAAAGTTAAAATGCAATTATCACCCTTACTTTTGTACTTATCTTTTTAAGAAAGAAACAAGCATCTGTCGTAGATATACCTAGTTGGAAGCCAAACTGTCTTGAATATGGAAAAACTTTTTCCTCTATAATATTCAGTATTATAATCTCAAATATTATTAATATATAGGATGACTGCATTACAGGCCTATAATTATTAAAGTGTTACATAACCCTTACTATTCTTAACTATTGTAGTTACTATACCTTTTAAAGTGACTATGGTAAGTAGGAATGAGTAAAACAAGCATTAAAAAACCGAGGCAAATGAAGTAAAAATTCTTCTGAGTCATTCCTAAAAGACCAGGAGTTTGATAATACCATTCTGTATTATATAAATACGGTATATAGAGATGGTTCTAAATACATTGGCAACAGTGCTCAGACATAACAATTCATATTTTAACCCGCTGATATAAACTGTATGCAACAAAGTATATCATCACAGCATCCCTCTACAGGCACCATTGTTTCAGTCTACTGTTGTTATTCCCTTGTCTACAAAGACATGTAGCCCATATATGCACAAGCGAAATTTGACAATTCTTAAAATATTCAGTAAAAAATATTAAAAGAACAAAAAAAAAAAAAAAATATAAATGCCCAATAAAAAGACAATGATTTTTTAAGCACTCCACACATAATGAAAATAATACTAAAATGTTTAATTATAAAAAATAATCCCCAAAACCAATATGTTGAAAAAAAATATACTTTAAAAATACTGTATCCAATTCATTAAAATTTTGCTTAAAACAAAAAGAAGAAAGTTTTAAAAATGAGTCATATACTAAAAAATAATAATAATAAAAATAAAAGTAATAAAAACAATAAAAAGCAATATTATAGAAGTTCAATGTCAGGTACAATATAAAAAAAAATAAAATATATGGTTAAAATAGTCTTAAAGTGTCTCTTATAAATTAAAACTTCATTTAAAAATCGTCCATCCATCCATCATCCAATCCTACGTTCCCCCTAAGGTGCGTAGGAGCCCGGGGCTAGGCAAGTTGGTCCTGACATTTAAGATTAGAGTGACCAGCCTTACTCATCCCTGAGTGGCATTACATGAGCAATAAACCCTAACCATTCCTTGGATATAAACCTTCACCGCCTCAAAACGACTGGAGCTCCGTAATTGCCCACTAAACCACCGGGCGCCATACTTTGGTTATATGGTTACCACCCAGCGTAGTAAATGGTTTCCTGGCACACAGGAAATCGTTTGGGTTGTCACTCAGTGTAGAGGCATCCACAGACAGAAGGAAGAGGAAAGAATGAAGGAATGAAAGACAGAAGAGGGAGTGTAAAGTCACACGTGGGCAGAAGGACGAGGAAAGGATGAAGAAAAGAAAGGAGGGAGAGAAGGATGGAAGAGAAGAAAGGGCATACACCCAAGAGCAGCATTACATGAACTGAGTGGTTGGTGAGCGCCCCCAACTGCCATCACATTTCAAAATGATAGATAAACTAAAATCTACATCATTTCCACGCCAATATGACAAGTGTACTAAAATCCATAGAAAATACAGTTCCCCCTCGTATCCTTATGTCTTTGTTCCCACATTATGTGAGAGGTAATAAAATCCAAACTTTCTCCAAGAACATCCACTTCATACTCATTCCTGAACAAGGACACAAAACTGTTAATAAGTACGCCATTAACTAAATGTGGAATATTAAATTTGACAAGGGGGTTGTGATGTTTTTTTAGTCTCTTTATGTACGGCTGGCCACACTCCCGCGAGGTCCATCCAGCGTTGACAACGCTGGCCGCGATACTAACCTCGAAACACTAGTAGTGAGCTCCGCTCGAAGCATTCACTGGTGGGAGGGAGTGGTTCTACGGGGGGGGGGGGTTGAGCGAGGAAGGGGGGGTTTCAGGGAGAAAGGGGATTTTGAGGAGGGTGGGGGGGATACCTATACACGAGAGGTGAGGGATGACGTAGGAGGCAGCTGAGTGGAAGCTTTAATAAGATACGAAGATATTCCTGGTAACCAATTATTTATATTTTGATACCTTTATTGTCACGGTTTAGACCCTATGAAATAGTGACACAATAACTGCTTGGAAATCATGAACCAGAACGCTGTTATTAAATATAGCAATTGTGAAACCTTAATATTGCATGTTGCAACTGCTGACACCACTAGCACACACCTCCATATCCTCCTTATCTAGCGTTACCTAACAGCCTATAAAAGTGGGCTCGCATTATCCCTCACGTAATAGCAGGAGTGCGATATTGTAGATACCGTAAAGTAGCCTATTTCATTCAAGATAACCAGAAAGAACTTATTATAATTTCTAAAGCCCCTAAGTGACTGTATTGCATCCGAATGTGTTAATTAATATAGTCAGAGTGTTGATAATATTTTTTTATTATTATAGTAATAATAGTATCAGATGAATATCCAAGTAACCCATCCGTGTATGCTGTCACTTCCTGTAAAAGAACAATAACAAGTTACAATCTGCACATTTCCTAATGTAATTAGAAATTTTCTTTATCACACTTGCACATTTCCTGATGTAATTATAATTGTTCTTTATCACACTAAGTGCTTCCTGGCGTTCAGTTAAAATAACTTTCAGCATTAGGTAGCAACAAAAAAGGTATTAGAAATAATTACACAAGCCATGCCAATAAATTCATTAATCTTGAGAGAATGGGAACAATTACGTTTAGATCTGAACATCAACCTTTTGAGTCACAAGCGTAAACCAAGAGGATTAAATTTGTCCTTACTAAAAATAATTATACCTAGAACCGAGTCCATCCTCCGTCCTTCTCGATGACCGCCTGCAAGCGATCAGGCATGGACATTACCAGACTCCTGGCAAGGTCTTGGTCCCCTCGCAGCAATTCCCACGGCGTCTTCGTATGGTCCATCAATTCGGCAGCAGTCCTCTCCCTCTCCGGCTCCCAGGTGTTCACGATAGAACCCCACAGATTTTCTATGGGGTTCATATCACACCCTTTGCTAGGCCAGTACAGGACCTGTAAGTTCTGGTTATTGCCTAACCATTGTGAACCACTCTCGCCATGTGGACAGGACACCGGTCGTGAACGAAAATCAGAGGGCCAGGAGGGAAAGGAAAATTCCTCTCTCTGAGGGATGGGAGGAAACTATTTTGTAAGACATCTACATATTTGTGAGCAGTGAAGCGGCCGTCGATCTGGAAGATGTCACCCAGACCATGTAGAGTCATGTAGCCCCATACATTTACCATGACTCTTCCACTTCGTGCCTCCTCATAAATATGTCTGTGGTCATATCTGCGTGATACACGCAACACCAAAATTACATGCTAGCGAAGTTTATCAACTGGGAAAAGTTTACCATCTGGTAATTATTAATCCCCTTTCCCAAAACCAATAGATACTCAGAGATTATATAACTCTTTCCTATTCTTAGGAGTTTCAATATCAACCCAGTGATAATATCCAAATTTATACCAGGTTGTTAACCAATAAATTCACACAAGATATGCCAAATATACGATATATCGGTAGATTAGTATTATACGAGTTATCTGTACTCACTTGGGAAGCTTAATGAACTTTATGGGTAAAACAGTCTACAATCATTGACAGTTTTATGAAGGATTGTCATAAAGACTTTGTAGTTACTTGTAGAGAAGTATATTTTAGACTTGTGGTCGAGTGGCTTTTATATCTTGTAGTAGTTTCCCCACCAGATGTCATGTAGTGACGGGAGAGGTAAAGAATAGTATGGGACTATTTTTATTTGTCTTGGAAATATTAAACAGGTCTCTCCCATGGGAAGAGTATAAGTCCCGGGTAGCTACCTCCCTGTCTCGCTATCTCTCTCTCTTTCTATTCTAAGGCTAATCTCCGTCTCGACCTCTCTCTAGGGTCGCTTGTCTCCTTCTAAACTCTCTTTCCTAAAATCTGGTGTAGCAGGGGTGTGTCACGTGTGTTCCTCGTGGATCTTTGTTCACGAGAGAACTGCTGACAGCTAACTGCATCATCTCCTTACAAGCCGCTGTCGTCAGCTTTCCTCAGTGTTAAGAGTGTGTAAGCATGTTTAGCACTGCTCAATTCTCGCAGACACAACACCTTCTCATCATTTGACTTCCTGCTTCTATCTGTCTCTCTATCTATCTATTTATCTATCTATCTATATAATATGTAGTCTTTACCACACTGCTCGGTCGCGCGAAAATGGCGTACCATCGACATTTAATAGTCATAACATATTAATACATATTATATATACATTATAATGAACTTATAAGCTAATTAAGTGAAATACATAATATTGTAAAGTAACATAATTGTATGAATATTGTATACATATATTATTCATAGTAAATAGCGATTATTCAGTAATATTACATTTAAACAAGTTGTATACATATTTGAATAAATGCAATATAATTGTGCAATGGTAATACTGCTAAGTTATACATTACATATTTGAGTTATCACTTTAGTAATGTCTAATATTTCATCTAACTAATTGTTACTAAATATTGTGTTAATGCATAATTGTGTTGGTCTTATAATTGTAGTTACATTTTGTTAATGCAACTATTACATAAGTGTCTTGGCCTTATAATTGTAGTTAAAGTTACATAAAAGTTACATCTTGTTAATGCAACTGTTACATAATTGGCAAAGTGTAACATAATGCAATCGTTTGTCGTTACATAATTGTTACATATCGTTTGTAGGTACATAATTGTAGTTAGTGTAACATAATGCAATCGTTTGTCGTTACATAATTGTTACATATCGTTTGTAGTTACATTATTGTAATATGGAGTAACATAATTGTAATAACTGCGGTCCTAACATATGCTGCGGTCGATGATAGTGATGATGTTTCGTGCCACTTGTATGTGGAGACAACAATTTGCTTTTTTGTTTGTAGTTTATGTGGTATTTTGACTTATGTAGTAACATTTACACTTATTTTCATTTGTTTGTTATGTGATCTTACTCTATTTCTCTTTTTTCTTTCTTACTTTTTTTTTTTTTTTTTGTATGTATTGATTTTCTATAGTTTGTTTCTCTTTGCTTGTGTACACTTTTTTCCATGTTGTTCATGGTTACATAATTACTGACTAATTTCCTTGGGATACTTTTTCAAGTTTAGTTTATATTGCACAGATACTATGAAATGATATTATATAGTCCCATATTTTGTTATTTTATATAAAATATATATATACACTATATACAGTATTAACTATATACACTGATTTGTTGTTCACCTGTACCTATCGTGGGTAATATGTGTGTCAGCACTGTGTGGAAATCATTGTCTTCACGACTGTGTTGAAGATGTTCACTCTTGCTAACGGCATTTGTGTTGGCCATTTTTTTTTTTCTCTAGTTTACCTTGTAACTTAATTTATATGTTTCCACTAGGTAGCTTTAATTAATAAATGTTAAATACAGTTCTTTTAATTGCTCACTGAGTAACTGTGATTGTATATTTTCTTTATCACTTTGTAGATATAATAATGTATAGTTGTATGTATGAAACACGTATTTTACGTAGGTATAAATGGTAACACTCGTTGGTAGTAAATAAATGTTATAATAAATGAATGAATATATACAGTGTAGAATATTTATTGTTGGTGATTATTTAGTGTTTGAGTTATGCAGATAACTGAAGTAAGTATGTGTATTTAAACTGTAACTATACAGCACGTTTTATATTTTTGTGCAGAAGCTTATTGTCTATCACTGTGTATTGTATGAATGAAGTAACTATGTAACTCACTAATTTTTACGGTGATGGGAAATGGTGTGAGTGGTGTTGCACGTGGTGATAGCGTTGTCCTTCGCGGGTTGATTGGCGTGCTGTCGTCTCAGCACATGGTGACGTCGGCTTCCCACACTGGTAGCTGTGGTGAGTGAATGAGTAGCGATGAGTAACTTGAGTGAAGACGAGTGAGTAAGATGAGTTGTAAATATGGACTTGGTGTTTTGCTGCGTGCATTGACCTCTTCACACCTGCGTAAGCGGTGGGGGTTTGGTGGATGTAGCAGAGAGAGGAGGGTGAGGTCTGGTGGTTATGAGTTGTGAGTCGTCTCTCACTCTTCGTTTGTTTGTTTGTTTGTTCCGTTTTTCTATGTCGATGTTTTCTCGGTCGTTTTCTCTAGTGATTTACTCGTTGTGGGATGAAGACTGCCGCTACTTGTAGGTGCGTGTAGAAGATTATACAGACGACGTAGAGTTGTTAATTGTAGACTTGTAGACTATTTGCATTGTAGGCTGTATTTTGTAGGATTCAATGTAGAACTGAAACTAATCTTGTAGTCTCGGTTGCTTTTGTAGAAATTTGCTTTTAATTCGGAGACGATGTCCGCAGATTTGCTGGTTTGTCGTTAAGCTACTTGCAAGGCGTCGAGTGATGTCTTGACCTCTGCATCAGCGTAATGATCTGGGAGACGGAGGGGGCTGGATGGAGAGAATACTGTCAGGAGCTGATGTTGTTGGTTGTTTTCAATCTTGATATTTTGTAGGAATTTAATGTTGATTCGTAGACGAGGTTCGTATACGTTCGCTGCTACCAAATGTCATAAATGACATTTGGGTCATCCCTCTTCTTGACCTCCTGCCTGTCTCCTCTGAGGCTTGTCTCCTTCTCCTCCTCCCTCTCGACCTCTCTCTAGGGTCGCTTGTCTCCTTCTAAACTCTCTTTCCTAAAATCTGGTGTAGCAGGGGTGTGTCACGTGTGTTCCTCGTGGATCTTTGTTCACGAGAGGACTGCTGACAGCTAACTGCATCATCTCCTTACTGGCCGCTGTCGTCAGCTTTCCTCAGTGTTAAGAGTGTGTAAGCATGTTTAGCACTGCTCAATTCTCGCAGACACAACACCTTCTCATCATTTGACTTCCTGCTTCTATCTGTCTCTCTATCTATCTATTTATCTATCTATCTATATAATATGTAGTCTTTACCACAGGATGACCCATACAATATTCTTATGCAGCAAGTCAAAGAGAACTTAAAAGTGTTAAATTAATAAATTAAATAAATATAATTCCTACCACAGTAGAAAACCCATTATTATTTTGCAAAACATAGGATTTGCTTCCAGCAGAGAAATCCCTATTAAAATGCTGTATGGCAACTAGTTTTGGTTCAAGTGTGTGCTGCCCAATGTTGTGTCTTTGAAGTTGCCAGTTCATGGATGCCGATGCTCATTAGTGCGTGTCAATTAGTGGTTAACACCTGGGTTCCGTAATCTGAGTGTTGTGTAGTTTAATGTATTTCATAATTTAAATACCTGCTTATCAACGAACAATAAGGTAGTAGCATGACGAAGCAAGAGTAGTTAAATTACTTTTTTTTTCCACGGACTAGCTATTGTGACTGCGAGATGCTTACATATGGCAAAAAATAGGAACAAGTATGCTACAATATGTATAAAGTAGACTGTGCAACTGTGATTAACATTAGAACATTCTATTAAATATTGTAGTTTCCTAAAAGTTCGTAGAGTCCCTTCTCCATAAATGTATTTTGTCATGGTTGCTGGAAGAGAACGACTTCTCATTTGTGAAGATGGTCCTCTCTCAGAACTCCATCCCCTTGTCTATAAACTGCCGAGCAAAGGTCAGCCTGGCAGCGCGGTGTTTGTCGGTGAGTTGCTCTTTCTTGGCCGGCACTCGGTGGTGGATGCCTGCCTGATGTAGCCTACGACGAACAGTTTCGGCTGACACTTTCAACGACAACTCTTCCCTGATCTCCTTGGCATTTGTAAACGGGTCATTTTTAGCTGCCTGAATGATCCGCTGGTCTTCCTCCTGACTAGTGACTCGCGACCGAGGTCTCCTTTCTCAATACACCAATAAAATAGTCCATTAATTTTATGTATAAGTTAAGCGGCGGGAATACCGCCCTAAGTCTGGAAGACCCTGTATAATGAGGAAGAGATATTCAAAGAAGAGGGGACAGCAGCTAGATGGAAACGAAGAGAGAAGGAACAGTTTAATTAAGAACTGAAAGGGTGTGGCCGGGGTCCGTAAGGGTGCAATAACCCATAAGTAATAGTACACCCTACGGGGATTTTGATGTATAGACAATTCTGCATATTATACACTTTCTTGTGATCTACAACAAAATGATCATGTGGACGATCAGTAGAGAAACAATAATCTTAATTTTCCACCAAAATGAATACTCAGATGTTTTTTCTTTGCCAAAATATGTGCTTTACACATTCGGAAATTTGCAGGCATAATTAATAAAGACCCTTAATCAAAATAGATTATTACCAGCATACCCAGGTCGTTCAAATTTCCAGTGTGATGCCAACGCTCGATCCACTTCTGGATGCAAGATCTTGAGCACCCCACTCGCTGTGCGATGCCCCTACTGCTTATACCCTCCTCGTGCAGAGTAATGATGCGGGCACGCCGTGTGAGCTGGGTGTCGTGGTGGTTCATCACGATGAAGAGTGCAGTCCAGGAATGATTTGGTCTTAGCACCACTGACCGTCCACATCGGCTTCGGTACTCGAGGATTGGCTCTCTTCTCGTGGCCACAGAATGTGATTGGCTCTCACTGACAGAACCAATGAACTCCTCACTGACTAACACGGCATTTAGGATCGCCGCTACAACTTGTTTACTTATTATTATTTTTTACAATTTGAGTAATAATATTGAACGCTATTAAATTTACGGTAGTCGAAATAGGCTATACGAGAAAGACAGGTTTCCTCAATTTCCTCAAAGAGAGAAATTGCCCCTATCACTCCCGGCCCAGTGATGCTCGTTTATGATCAATGTCCAGTTTACATGGTCAGAGTAGTTCAACGATGGTTAAGGCAATTACTGAAATTTACAGTTCCTGGTCTGGCATACCAAAGGCTGTGAGTATATCCAGTGAACCCTATATATCACTTTTAATTCATAGGGTAGTCAGATTTTGCTATTCCAAAAATTGCTTAACAGCACAGAGTAACTACCACCTCCTGGGTATAGAAAACCTTGACTTATTTGTGAGGCGAATGTTGGCTCCAATACATTATACCCCGGATATTGGTATTACAAGGGACGACTGCTCAAGGCATGAAAGACATTGTAGCACAAAGGAGAAGGCGAGAGAGAGAGGAAAAGCAAGAACGAAAAAAAGAAGAGAGGAGGGACTGAATCGGAATCAAAAGGGCGTCATATCCCTTTAAGAAGAGTCCACATCGCTGCAGGCAGTGCCTCTCCACTGCGCTCTAGTACTATTGATGTCTCTTTCAAACATGACTCAAAGAAACCCTAAGTCGTGTAGATGTTTTAGAAATACCTCGACACATACTTGCATCTTCATTGATTTTATTATCTACAATGTCGATTAAATGAAATTTTGTATACTCACCTTGAAAAACCTTGCAGAACAAGGAAGAAAGAGATAGAGGTAGGAAAGGAAGAACAGCATACACTCAGGGAACAGGAGAAGAGGATTTTTGTAAAGCTGAAATGATTTGGTTCATGACCGATGAGGATCTCTCTCTCTCTCTCTCTCTCTCTCTCTCTCTCTGTAGAGCTTTAATATTTCTGATTGAAAATACAATGCACATTTGATTTATTTATTTATTTATTTTTGCTGTCTCAAGACACAAGAAATACCAAAGGATTCGTGATGGATTAATAGGCATGACGTTTTCGTTATATTCAATTAAACAAGCTACTTAAAAGTATATCACAAGCCTGCTGTCACGTAAGGGATAATGCTAGCCCTGATATCCGACACTACGTTTACAAACTGTTAGGTAACGCTAGATACAGGGGATAATAGATGTGTGAGCTAGTGGTATCAGTATTTGCCACACGCACTATGAAGGTATTCACACATGCTACATTTAATAACGAGCATTATGGTTCATGATTCGTAAGCAGTTATTGTGTTAGTATTTCACAGCATCTTGTGATTGATAATACTGTAAAAAGAGCATACAATACGAGTAAAGCAGTAATGTTACCTCGGTTGTCTTTGTGTTACATCTTTGTGTTACAACTAATATGTTGATCTAACCTTTATTGATGTTAATATCAACTGACATGAATGTCAAAATACAAATGATTGGTAACGGGGTAAATTTTTGTACTTCTATTAAAGATTCCACTCGTCGCTCTCATCCTCAAGTCATCTCTCACCTCAGGCAACCTCCCTAGCCTCCTCAAACCCCCCATTCCCCCCTCAAACCTCCCTCCTTATTTCTCCCTCCCACCAGTGAATGCTTCGAACGGAGCTCACTACAAGTGTTTCGAGATTACCATCTTGCCCAGCGTTGACAGTGCTGAGTGGACCTCGCGGGAGTGTGGCCAGCTGTACCTTGCTTGGGTCAGAGCTGTGTGGTGATCAGGTAGTATCGGCTTGCAGATATTAGCCGTTATATGGCTACTAGCATGAATAGGAACACCACACATTTTTTTTTTCTCTCACAGCCTTATTGTATGCCACTTGAAAACGTTTAAAAATATTTGTTTTAAAACTTTTTGCATTCCACAGGGGAAGACCATACTGTGGAACACACTATGAATTAAATAAGAATAAAAAGGTATCAATATTTCCATTACTAAACTCCCTAAAAATACTCTTCAAAGGGGCATGAAAGTTATTCAGCCTAAACTCTATATAATTAAAACAACTAAAATGACAAAAAACATAATTTATAAAAAAAAATAACATTATGTCCCAAATATTTATAACACTTTACTACTTCGAATTGGTCATTGTTCAAGTACCCTTGCGCTGCGTTTTTCGACCATAGTCTATTTATTAATTATTCCATTTCACAGTGAAAATTGACAGTAGTCAACAGACCTACAAAAACCGTTTGAACTGGCCGCATGGTACTCTAGGCTCCTGCTGACATTGCTATGGCAATGGCGGTCCAGAACGTGCTGCCACCACGCAGTGGCAAGGCAAAACACAAGGACAACAACATTCCCTCTGATAAGCTGATCAGCTGCCTGGGTTACCTCACTAATTCTTGGAGATTCACTATTAATTAGGCAAGTTATAAGCAAAGTAATGTCATTAGATGTTTCATAAGAAGGTTTTGGACATGTAAGCTACAGCTGACAGGGGATAATTTATATAGTATGACGGTATACACCAAATATTTACGTATCAGCTGGCCAGAGTCACTGCGTTCATTCAATGGGGTGCTTCTGAAAGCCTAGTATTCCAGTAGATGTCTCCACCATTGGGAGAAACACATCCCGGCGCTGTTTGAAAAGCATATTTTTCTTTGTTTACCTGCCGCATGCCAGCTATTCTTAGCCCTCTGCGTCACCCCATTGCTGGCCATTTTTTGACCTTTTCTTGGTTAAAATGATAGATTTTTATGTGGAAACAACGAATTTCATCATTACGAGTACAATGCTCACCAAGGCTTGAAAATGAGTTATATTGAGTCCTGCATACTCATGTACAAGTATAGCCGCTCTCTCATGCTCACCATGTACGTGAGAGAAAGCCGTTTTCTATGTAAGATATACTCAGGTATTTATGGTGGGAAGGTATAGCAATATTCAGTACACTTTTCTGATCACTTATTACTTCAGTATCTATCACAATTTGCATGTCTTTCTCACTGTGAATGCATTATCTTACACTTACTTGAAGATAGGTACAACCTGACTTTATTACGTACAGTCCTGGCACTTACAAGAAGGTATTTACAACTTGACTTCACTATATAGTCCTTACACTTACAAGAAAATATTTACAACTTACTCTTACATGAAAATATTTACAAAATGCCTTCACTATGTACAGCACAGGGTGAGGCAGTGAGGCACACAGGCAGAGTGAGGCAGAGCTAGTGTGAGGGGGGGTGAACGAGTGAGTGTATTGTCTTGATAGCCTGGGGGATGGTAAAGGAACAGTTACCTTCCATGTCTACCAATTTTTACCCGCGAATCTTGAAAAATGCGGTCACAGTGATGTTATTTAATTTAAGACCGTTTTAAAACAGCACTGGCACTGGCCGCGGCATTATGTCAGACCATTTTAAAACAGCATTGGCATGCAGCGGGTTAAATAACTACACTGCTGTGTGAGACTGTGAATCATGGTAATGTCACATACTGTAATATAAATAATACAAATAGAACACGCATGTATAACGTGCGTGAATTGTTTATATTTATCATAAACGGAAATTAAAATATTGATGGCATGTGATGGCAACCTGCCATTTCAGTGGTCCCATATTATTTGATTTCTGCAACATTTAGTGCAAGTTAGGTTCTTAATACATTGTTTGTTCAGACTGTTAATTACGCCTAGGGGGTAGCTTGACTCATTCAGCCTCTGTGTGGGCAGAAATTTAATGTTGAGTTAATACTGGGACTCAACAATTTGCTCACTCCCTTCATGCATGCGCACAAGACAGTCCAGTGTTTAAGTTTTTTCATGAGAGATATATTTTCAAAGCAAACGCACGAGGACTAATGCTTAAAATAATACAATTTAGACTATTTGTGGTTTGGTTAGTTTCGATAAAGTAAGGTACTGTAATTGCTTTGGAGGGTCTGAGGAGGCAACAACATGGCCTTCTCAAACTGTGGCAACACGGGTCTTGTGGTGTGCATGGATGAAGGGAGTGAGCAAAATGTTGAGTCCCAGTATTTACTCAGCATTAATTGTCTGCCTACATAGAGACTGAATGAGTCAAGATACCTACTAGGCGTAATTTACAGTCTGAACAAACTATGAATTAAAAGAACCAAACTTGAACTAGATGTAGCAGAAATTAAATAACGTAGGACCACTGAAATGTCGGGTTGCCATCAAATGCCATCAATGATATTTTAATTTCCATTTATGATGAACATAAACAATTCACGGTACGTTATATATACGTGTTCTATTTGTATTTCTTATATTACGGTATATGACATTACCATGATTCACAGTTTCACACAGCAGTAGATATTTAACAAAGAAAAATATGCCTTTTAAACAGTGCAGGGATGTGTTTGTCCCAATGGTGATGACATCTACCGGACTACTAGCTTTGAAAGTACCCCATAAAATCCCTGTCTCTTTGACAGTTTGTCACTCCCATGTGTCTGTGATTACTATTCCAAAGTCTGTACATTTATACAGGTAGGAAATTATTGTCATACCGCTTATGTAACACCCCATATGCTTGTATAAACTTTGTACTCCAAGCACTGTAATAGCTTTTGATCTCAGTGAAGAAGGGATAAGGTATTTTTTTTTTCCCTTCAGTTCAAATGTTCATTACACTGTGGTAAATCTTAATGGTAAATATTACTGCTGCATTTATGTGTGTTCCATTGCCACGAGAGTCAGTATATAGTTTTTTTTTAATAGATAACTGGTATTTTAGGTGGAAGATTGTGACTACAGGTACTGTTAGTACTTCCATGAGTTGTGTGTGGCTTTGTTGTTTATTTATGGATTTTACTGTCAGTATATATCGCTTGGTTCTCCTGTTTACTGATGTCACTTGTTACAGTCTGGTAATGGCTCTGTGTGTAGAGGAAAAGAGTGTCAGTATGACTCTGATGATGATGAAGATTATGTCCCTGATGAACTTCGTGAAACTGATAGTAGCAGTTACTTCTCCAGTACTAATGATCTCAGTGATTCAAGGGGTGAAACATGTAGTGACGGTGACCTAGATGATCTGCCTACCTCACCTGAGACCACTGTGAGAATGTCTGGGAACCATTATAAATGGAAGAAACAAACCAATATTCAAGCAACAACAATGGCACTGTAAAGTGTGTTACCGATTATACTGAACAACACAGAGTAATTGGTTTCTCATATCAGAGTTTTATCAAGTTATTTCCAGAGAGTATTTTTGATTTAGTAGCTGCAGAAACTAGCAAGTGTGCAAAAAAAGCAAGAGACAAAAGAAGACCACTGAAAAACAGATCAAGATGTAAATTATGGGAAGATGTCACTGCAGATGATATAAAAGCATTCACTGCAGTAGAAATAGGTATGGGTTTGGTGCACAAGCCAATACTAGCAAGCTATTTCAGTCAAGGTAGTTTTTTTTACTAGATACACCAGGGTTTGGGACTGTGTTTTCCAGAGAAAATTATGAAATTATTCGTGCTTTCCTGCCCTTTGCATGTCATGAGGCAGGTAAAGACAAAGATGATGAATTATACTCGTGCAAGATTAGACCCATTCTGGACATTGTGAAAGATTTGTATCGTGAAGCCTATGTCAGTAACAGAGAGATCAGCATAGATGAGTCAATGGTAAAATTCTCGGGACGACTCTCTTTCAAACAGTACCTGCCTTCTAAGCCATCCAGTAAGTGGGGAATAAAATTATGGTCTTTATATTACTCTCACACAGGATACCTTCTGAAGTTTGAGGTTTACACAGGTAAAGCGAATGACACAGTAAGGCGTAGTTTAGCATCAAGAGTGGTTTACTATTTACTGAATGGATTTGAGAACAGAGGTCACATTGTATATATGGACAAGTTCTATTCAAGTGTAGAACATTTTGATTCTCTAAGGCAGGTTAACACTGGTGCTTGTGGTACAGTGAGAATAAAGAGAAGAGACTTGCCTCCTGAAATGAAGGAAATAAAACTGAATAAAGGCCAGCTCCCTGTTATTTGGCTTACTGAGGATAACACACTCCTGGCCTGTACATGGCAGGACACGGGAAGAGTGAATGTGCTCTCAACTGTTGGAGATGCAGGAACGAGACAAGTCGAATTAAGTAAAAAAGGAGGAATAGAACAGTTGAAAAGCCATCTGTTCAGGTGTTGTGCTACATGTATATGGGAGGTGTAGATAAGTTTGATCAGCTGTGTTCTTCCTATCCATTCAGTCACAAGTCCTTGAAGTGGTATCAGACCATTTGGCATTATATAATTGAAACAGCTTTGGTGAATAGCAATATATGCTACAACATCCAAAACAAAGTAAATGTAAGCCCCAAGAATTACAGAGAGAAGGTGATAATGGGGCTGTTGGAAGGTTACTCAGGCAGAGTCCAAACAAAGCGAGGCAGGTTTTCCTTACCCTTGAAATGACGGCTAACAAAGCGGCATTTCATTCAAAAGTATGAAGATCAGAATTGAAAGCCAAATTGTAAAGTTTGTTCTATTTTACCCAAAAATTGCAAAAATGAGGGTAAAGGAGCCTGTAAAAGGAAGCAGACCTCATACTATTGTAATTAGTGCAGGGAAAAGCCACCTCTCTGCATAATACCATGTTTTGAACTCTTTGAACATGGTGTTGGTATGACCTCTCAAAATGGTTGCTGAAGTGAATATCATGCATATAATTACGATGATCAATTCATGCATAATATCCCATATTCATAGAAACGTTGTTAATATGTGTATTCTTACTTTCAAAAGAAATTATAAACAATGCATTTAATTATCCCAGAAAGAGCCATTTTATGTGCAATATTCTGATTTGATATATTGCTGTATAACAAAACCTGGACTGTTTCACGGTTTACATAATTATTGAACACTCTGGTCAAAAAAACGTGATTTTCACCAATAAATTAGTAAATATATGTCGTCTGTAAGATAACCGAGTGAGTTAATGATTATACCTGAATTAATGGCGGCAATCTTGGAAAAATTTACCTTAACTTTTCTCGATTCCTATGGATTTCTGTTAACATCTTGTTTTTGTGACCAGAAGTGTCTCCTGAAAAAAATGAGGCCACCCACGGAGGATCCTGGGGGGGGGGGGTACAAGTTCCACTCTAGGCTGGCTCATGGCCTAATAACCATATTCCTCCACTTTTTGTACTTATTCTCAAGGCACGACGCTTACAGACAGGAAAACTCTGCGCTAGTCTAATTCCTGTCCGGTATTTGCAAGTAGTACTGCACCATCAGCCTACTATAAATTTGAAATATTTCATCCATCACCATTCATTACAAACGCCATTCCTCTCTCCATAACTCGTATTTTTACTTCTCTCATCACCTCATCCATATGTATATTGAACACCCATGCGGGCATCACACAACCTTGTCGCACGCCTACACCAATCGTGAACCATTCACTTAGCTATCCATTTACCCTTACATATGCCTCACTACCATCGTAAAATCTCTTGACTGCAGCTAGCAGCTTACCATGTACACCGTACATGCTCAAAACCTTCCACAATCCTTCTCTGTCTATTTTGTCGTATGTTTCTTTTTCAGATCCATAAATGCCATACACACCTTATAGTCCTCCTCACAAGCCTCCTCCACTATCTGTCTTATTGCAAATATTTGATCCACACATCCTCTGCCACTCCTAAACCACCCTGTTCATCACTCACTAGGACTTCTGATATCTCTCCTACTTTCTCTATAATAATTCTTCCATATATCGTTCCTGCCACACTCAGTAAACTTATGCCACGATAATTCTTGCAATCACTTCACTCACCTTTATTTTTGCACAAGGGTACAATTACAGCCCTTTTCCACTCTGCTGGTACAGTTTCACTCATCCATGCCTTCTTACATATCTCCACCAAGCACTTCATTCCTCTCTCTCCACTGCACTTAGCCATCTCTACATATACCTCATGAACCTCAATTTCTTTCCCCCGTCGAACTCAGTTAAAAACACTTGCAGACTCTCCATCTTCCCCATTCCATAAAACCCTTGCTGTCTGGTTTGTCAAATAATGCAAACTAATAACAACATCAAGGGGTATTTCCTTGTCCATTAAAGTATTTTCAAGAATAAAATGGTTAACTTTGTCAAACGCCTTTGAGAAATCAATAAAGAGGATAGAGACATTACCATTGTGCGTGTATCAATGTACGATTCTTTTTAAGGTGAAAATAGCATCAGTTGTTGACGAACTCTTTAAACCAAAAAAACAAACTGACACGTATTAAAACAAAGCATCTCCTCCAGCATTTGCAAAACACGACACTCAAAAACTTTTAGCAACATGGATGACTGCATCACAGGTCTGTAGTTTGGTGACAAGGTACAGTTCCCATTTTGAGCTTTAATGACTGGTGTAATTTTGCCCCTCAACATGTCATCAGGCAGGTAGCAATGAACAAAGTAAATATTCATGAAATCAAATATAACTTGCGGGAAATCATCAGTTACATTAGAAAAATATAATCATGAATCCTATCGTGCCCAATTCCCTAATTCATACAACCAATGTTCTTTCTAACAGTCACTACAGATATTCGCTGGTGAAACGTTGTTCGTCCTCTCCATTTATTTTTAAGCTTAAACAAAAAAATTCTCTTCCCGTATCGTCAGTAACATCATTTTGACTGATGAAAAAAATATTATAAATAGCAATAAAGTCTTGACTTACTCAAACCATCAAGTACCTGAGATGACTTTAACTTGTTCCTCCTGTGATTAACCTCTTTCCAGAAACCTCCCATATCTTTACTTTAGTAGTAATAGTAGTAGTAGTAGTTGTTGTAGTAGTAGTAGTAGTAAATCATTCATATCTTTATTTCATAATGCAACTACGTAGAAAATTAATAAAACAAAAGTTCAAAAATACTGTACATTACAAAATTTTCATAGCCTATAATATTACATGCTGAAATACAGTGTGGGACAAGTTACTACTTAAGATATTCATTTGACATACTCATAACATATCAATTTTTCTTTTCGTATGAAGAACTTAGTAACAGTACCTTTGCTGTGAATATAACGTTTGGCCTTATTTCATGATTAGCCAGCAGGGGCAACAGTAGCTTCAGCAGCAGCAGCCAACTAGTCAAAGACCTCTTTTTTTTTTTTTCTTCTTTTTTTTTTTTTTTGATAAAAAAAAGATGATTCACATACAAGTTAAAATATAATATACATATTCCTATTGTCATTAAAATCGCCATTCTATATAATAACAATGTTTATAAAAAGAAAAAGTACGATAAACAACAGCCGTTATTAAAATGTCAAAGAAATAAAGTCGCCTCACCTTAAAATTACTACATGGTTTCATCTTTGCTCATGGTTCTGCACCCAGGCTAGGCTATTCGTGATGGAATTATATCCAAGGCGTGACACGTAATACCACCTCCGTAGTGTAACTTAAAATCATTAAGAACATGTTTACAAAAGAAACCCGGTTTTAAACATGGCAGGTTAAATTTAATGACGACGTTATTAGACTGCATCAACCTTTTGTAATAGCGGCACTGTGTGAGGGCCACATGGTGCCTCAGTAACATCTGGCTACAGGAGGCAGCCACATCATGGTTGCTGGCATAGGCTGGTGTTCCAGTCATTCGTTTTAAAGCTTTACTGTAAGTCCCCTCAAATGCTTTAAATATACATGATCTCCGTGTATCCTTATGGTTTAAAAGAGGCAAACCGTAGTCTGGCTTACAGTACGAGTTAAGAAGGAATAAAAACGTATTAATATCTACACCATTAAAATTTCTAAAAATGCAATTAAAACTTGAATAAAACTTGTTGTCTTTTCTCTACATCTTTGTCATCTTTAAGATCATGCCTGATTATATGTCCCATTTAGTCATATTCATTTTTTTTTTTTTTTTAAGAGTAATGAATGGAGAAAGGAAAAACAAAGGAAATAAAAAAAATAAGTCCATGTGCCTACAGGCATCCTCCATTCATAAAATATTTACAGTTGGATTTAAATAAAAGTGGATTAAATGTTTGTGGGAAGCAATTCACAGAAAGTGAATTCCAGAAAGTAGTAGTTCTGAGGATAAATGAATTTTGATAAGAAGAGGTTCTGCACTGCGTGGGAGAGAGTTGGAGTTCATGGGCAATCCCAGCTGCCCGAGTATTTCGGGAGGAAATGTGAAGGGGAGGCACAATTGAAGCAAGTTCACCAGAGCACTTACGGTAAAATATCGGTAAAATAATGCTAAAGATGCAACAGCTCTACGTACTGATAATTGAGGAAGGTCCTGCGTAATGGCAGGATTGTTGATTAATCTAATGGCTTTATTTTAAATTTTGTCCAACTGCCTCAATGCAACGGCTCCACATCTACTCCACACTGGCGATCTCTATTCAGTCTTAGAACGCACATGACTTGTACATTGTGGCCAACTGCTCGTCAGTGAAAAATTCACGAACTCTGTACAGAAGCCCCAATTTTTTAGAAGCATTTTAAGCAAGGGATTTAACATAAGCTGCCCACCTTAGGATGGTGTTTAGTGTGACACCTAGGATATCAATTGTAGTGGATATGGGACTACTGACATTTAAATTTATGTTGGAGTCTGAGAGATTCTTTCTGTTGGAGAAATTAATGTATTTAGTTTTCTGAGCATTAAATGAGACAAGAGTTGTTTGTCCAAATTCATTATTTTTAGAAAGGTCCTGGTTCAGATAAACTTCTGTGTTTATTTGGGAATTTATAATATCAGATTGTGTAAAGGAGGTACTAAATGTGAAAGAACTATGAAATGTCGAGTCATCAGCATAAGAGTGTATTGGGTCGTAAAGTGACAGACAGGAGGACATTTATGTAAATGTGAAAGAGGGTTGTGGCCAAAACTGATCCTTGAGGTACGCCACCATTCACTGTTGTTTAAAGTTATGATGAATTATGTCATTTTGCTTTACCTTTGATCCTAGGAGCATGCATTTTGTTTTTGTTAATTTTAAGTTATATATCACTTATCATTGATGAAAATTTAGTATACAAATTATTCATGATTTTAATGGAATTAGCACATAGCACAATATCATCGACATAAGCTAGAATATTGATTCTGCTTGCACCAATCATGCACCCTTGACTCAGGCTTGAAATTTCAGATGAAACATTGCCTATATACAGTTTAAATAAAAAGGGAGACAGAGCACCACCCTGTCTAACTCCGTGCTCCGCGTAACAGGGTGCACCATGCACCCTCTTCCATTTCATACCAGCCATCTGGTTCCTCAAATAGTGCATAAGCATGTACAGTCGTCAGCACAAATTCGCTGCAAGCCTGCTCGTGTGATGTGGGTCGTTTTGTCTGGCAACGATGTATGGGAACTAGTTGCCACATGAGCCTTTTTTAGGCTCTAAAGACGTGTTTGTAAGAATAAGTACTGTAAATCGCCCAGAGTGCAATATTCTTTATATCTGATTAGCAAAATAATGTGCTAAAGACGACAACAGACTTGTGAAATAACGGAACATCCGCTCTCTCCCCCGTATACATCCCCCTCACACACCCCAGCCTACATCTAACAACACCTCTCCACCTTCTCTTCTTCATTTCCACTCTCCTCTCTCCCCACCCTGTCTACCTTATATTATCCACGGCGCTAATCGACGTAATAAATCGCACTCTTCTCTGTTTCTTTTATATTCCTGTAACCCTTTTGTTTCTCTGCATTTGTGCGGTGTGGTGCGGTGAGGATCTGTCCCTTCTCCCCTTTGGGGCTAAGATGCCAATGAATGTGTTTGAGTGGATGAGTAAATTGGGAGTGTGTCATCCTGTCTCGGCTACCTCCCTTTCCTTGGGGGAAGCAGCCTAGGTATATAGATAGATGGCATTTGTGAGATTCTTGCCATGCAACAGTCTTTTTCTCCCATTCATTACTTAAGACATGCTGCAGCAATTCGAAACATTATGGTTCTGATACTGCTTCATAAATCAGTGAACAGTATAATGAGAATGGGAACATTTTCCGTGGCATGAGAGAGAGAGAGAGAGAGAGAGAGAGAGAGAGAAGTAGGAGGAATGTGCACGAATGTTTGTTTAATTCCTCCTTCTGAAATAATAGCCACCGACTGTCACACACACACACACACACACACACACACACACACACACACACACACACAGTAAGGAATACTTCACAAGAACGAGACCTCATTGTTTCTGTATCTAGCGGCTGTTGGTAATGATAAGGGGTGGAGAAAAGAATGACAACTGGAATAATTATACAAAAAAAAGGGAAACAGAATATTAAAGTGGAAAATATGATAAATAAAGCAAGGGTAGCGGCAAATGAATGTATTAACATCATAAATAGAAAAGAACTGAAAAAAAAAGTAGAATTAAAATTGGGCTAAAATGTATTACCGATAACGTTGTTTGGAGGGGAAAGTGGGAAAACATTAAGAGAAAAAGAAAAGAAAGCTCCAAATAATGTTCAAACTCAGTACTTAACAAAATTAATCAAAGTACCAAGGACAACACCGAAATGTGCTTTATTAAATGAAACACAGGAAGTAAAAATAGAACACAAAATTAACCAGAGAAAACTTGAATATTACATTGAACTCAAGAATAGGGAAGAAGACGCTGTTGAAGTAAAGATGAGAAAACATTATGAAGATTTTGAAAGAAAGTACGTGAGAGAAATAAAAGACATTAAAGAAAAGTACAGCATACCTGAAGACTTAGACACATTAGAAGAGAGAGTTGCAAAAAGGGTAGAAAAGGGAGTAAGACAAAGGAATCAGTGGAACAAGAAATAGGCCTACAGAGATACCTAGAGGAAATAGAGTTTTAAAGCGCAAAGATTATATTTTTGATTCGAACCAGAATGCTAGAAGTGAAGGAAAATTATAAGAAGTATGAGCCTAACCTTATATGTGACATGTGCCAAGAAGAGAATGAAAATCAGCATCATTTATTCATATGTGAAGCATACGAAGATTTAACAAGCGAAATTAAAGGAAAAGAATCAATAACAGAAATACTAAAACAAAATGAATTACAGGTTGTAGCAAATACAGTGGGCAGAATAATGAAACGAAGAGAAGCAATTATGAATATACGGAGCAACATAGAAATGAACAATAGAGACTGAGAAAAAAGAAAAATAAATAAATAAATAAAGCCATCTTATTTAGAGACAAGAACTCCCGGATGGGAGTAGGCGCCAACATCAACAACAACAACAACTGGAATAAAAGAAGTGGGAAGGAGACAGGGAGGGTGAGCATGGGACTCGAATAGGAAGGAATACTGATAATTAGCCTTGGATACAGTTAGTTTTATTAAAGTACTGCGAGCAACTGAGAACAGGACGGGCTGGATTTAGTAAACAAGAGACTTGCGATGCGCAAGTCGGGTTAGTGCCGTGGATAAATGAATGAGGGTAGAGAGGGTGGGGAGAGGAGAAAGTGAAGACATGAACGTGGGTGAGAGGTAGGAAGGAGGGGAGGGATGGGGAGGACATCAGGAAGAGTAAGGGGAGAGGGAAGCGAGCTTAGACATGGTTATAATGAGGAATGCCGGAATATTATTCTCATACGTCGTTCCATAACATTCTTCTGTCAACTCTTGCACTTTTTTATACTGATTAAATACGGTATACAGAGTATTGTACTCTAGGCAGTCTCTAGCACCACTTCTTAAAAACACATCTTTAAAGAATATAAAAGTCTATGTGGCAACAACTCCCCTTACACTGTTGCCAGACAAAAGGACGCACATCACACGAGTGGACTTGCAGCGATTTTATGGTGACGACTGTACGCAGTATCTATAGGAATATTCAACCGTAACATTTTCTTTCCTAAAACGAAATGGCTAACTAAATCAAATGCCTTAGAGAGGTCAGTAAAAGTTAAAATGCCATTATCACCCTTGCTATTGTACTTATCTCTTTAAGCAAGAACAAGCATCTGTCTTAGATATATCTCATTGGAAGCCAAACTGTCTTGGATATGGAAAAAACTTTTTCCTCTATAATATTCAGTATTATAATCTCAAATATTTTTAATATATAGGATGACTGCATTACAGGCCTATAATTATTAAAGTGTTACATAACTCTTACTATTCTTAACTATCGTAGTTACTATACCTTTTAAGGTGACTGTGATAATTAGCAATGAGTAAAACAAGCATTAAAAAACTGAGACAAATGAAGTAAAAATTCTTCTGAGACATTCCTTAACCCCTTAAGCGCGGGCATGTTTTTGTGCTCCTTGCACGTCCCACGAGGATATTCGCGCTCCGACTGACTAGTGGACTTGTGGAAACTTCTGAAGTTGGGTAACGAATTCTCCACTTTACACTTCCCGACACCCCGTAACATGATTACCACAGCCTGATATTATCATTAGAAACACTATTCTATGATTTTCAAGTAGTTTGGAATCCATACGCCAAAAAAAACTGTGAGAGCAATAAAAATTACGAGCGCGTATGAGCTTCCCGCTTGGCTCGTTCCCCGCTGGTATTCTGTCATTTATTATTCATAAACACACTCACACTTTATATTCCTATTGCTTTATTACACACATCTATATATATATATATATATATCCATAAGTTTCCTTCAGTAATAGTAGTTTATTTTCACTCCAGGCCCTTTTTCATTCAGTAAACTAGTGCATAAAGCAAAGCTTTGACTGTCATTACTCCAAGTATTTGTACTCATATTCTTATATTAGTAATTATTTACATTTCTATTTTATTTACACTATGTTATACACTGTCACTTCCAGTAAATAAGGGCTCCTTTCCCTTGGAGCCAGAATGAACTTGGGACACTGAAGCACTCATAGTTTATCACCATTTCCTCCACTGGCTCATTACATAATTCACCAGAAAGATTGTAGTCACTGTCCATCATTATCATGGGTAGTCAGTTCACGCTCCACAGCAGAGTCATTTAGTCCTTTACCCTTTCCCACACGAGGTTTAGTAGGGGTAGAGGTCACAGGGCCCTCTAGAAGCGGCGGAAATGGAGGGGCGCAAGTGCTATGTGCTTCATCTCAAGAAACAACACTGAACTAAATGACGAGGCAGATATGGGGCCGCCAAGGGTTGACAACGTCAGCGAGGTGACAGCTGCTAATTTATATGCTGTGAAATGATGGGCAGGAAATTAGATAGTTCCAGGTGAATGTGAATATCACTTAGGCTTCTCCCTTCCTTTCTTATATATATTTTTATTACGAGAATAGATTATACAGCATATTTCAAGGGGAAATTACCAGGGAAATTAGCTAACAAGTGCATGTGGGGTGTTGCCAGGTGATAATTAGCCAACTCCAGGTGTATGGCACTATCAGTTATCTTATTTTTTTTGGTATATATTATTTGTACAAGAATAGGGCATAGGGCTTATTTCAATGATGAAATCAGTGGAAAATTCCGGGGAAGATTTGCTTAGCGCAGCGCGGCCAGGCAGGCAAGAGGAGAAGATGATGGAGGGGAGGTAGGGAGGAGAGTCAAGAACAGGGATAAATAGCTAAATTGTCAACAATGGATGGGAGTACAGATGACATTAGCAGTGCTGACTATTGTTGGACACTGGCAGTCCTGATAGATGATACAAGCCACCACTTGTAAGCCCGGAAGAATTCAAAATAACACAGAATCGCAAAAGTGACGCCCTGCAGTGTGATCCATTGTGCCCGAACGTCACGAAAGTGACGCCCTGCGGTTAAGGGGTTAAAGACCAGGAGTGGACCCTGTCAAGCCCCACCCAGGGGTTCAGACGCGCTATGGTCTTCCTCAGTGACACTGCCGACACTTGAATAAAAATGTTTCTTTCATTTTCCCATTGCTCTTCAAACTTATTCAAAAAATCTAGTTTTGTGTCAATATCATCATGTTGTGCTGCTAAAAACTTCCTATGAAATATTTTTACAATATCACCGTTACAGTGTTTACCGTCAATGACATTCATAGCTTTCGTTTTTCCTTGTTTTCTTTGCACTTCACACCAAAACTGTCTTTATCTTTATTTCTAAACTTTTCCACTATGCTCTTGCATATTTCATTCTGCTCGTCCCTCTTACAGTCATTCAAAACTTTTCTGAAATCCTTCCTAGAAGCCATCATTTCATAATGTTAAAAAATCCCTACTTTTTTTACCTGTTGCTAACCTCCGTAGATATTTCTCTCTGGCCACTGAATGCTTGCACGTAACGCGTCTGTTCCATCCAGGAAAAACTTTATGCTTATTTATCTGTACAGCTGTTCTTTTGTACTCCTGTGATATTTTTGCAAGAGCAGAACCAGTACGATTATAAAAAAAAAAAAAAAAATACTATACTAGTAGCAGCAGCAGCAGCAGCAGTAGTAGTAGTAGTAGTAGTAGTAGTAGTAGTTCTTGTTGTTGTTGTTGCTGTTGTTGTATTAGTTTCATTTCATTTCATTTCGTAATACAACTACATAGTCTGATAATATCATTCAATATTTTATATACGTACGGTTTATAGAGATGGTTCTAAATACATCAGCAGCAGTGCTCAGACATAAAAATTCCAATATAACCCCCTGATATAAACTGTATGCAACAAAGCATATCATCACAGCATCCCTCTACAGTCACCATTGTTTCAGTCTACTGTTATTACTCATTCCCTTGTCTATAAAGACATGTAGCCCATGTATGCATAAGCAGAAATTGACAATTGTTAAAATATTCAGTAAAAAAATATTAAGAGAAAAAAAAAAATATAAATCCCCAATAAAAAGACAATGATTTTTTAAGCACTCCACACATAATGAAAATAATGCTAAAATGTTTAATAATAAAAAATAATCCTCAAAACCAATATTCTGAAAATATATATGCTTTAAAAATACTGTACCCAGTTCATTAAAATTTTGCTTAAAACAAAAAAGAAGAAAATTTTAAAAATGACTCATATTAAAAAAGCAATAAAAAAAAAAAAAAAACAATAAAAAGCAAAACTATGGAAGTTCAATGTCAGGCACATTATAAAAAAAAAAACTTTTTAAAATATGTGGTTAAAATATTTTTAAAGTGTCTCTAATAAACTAAAACTTCATTTAAATATCGTCCATCCATCCATCATCCAATCCTACGTTGCCCCATAAGGTGTGTAGGAGCCCGGGGCTAGGTAAATTGGTCCTGACATTTAAGATTAGAGTGACCAGCCTTACTCATCCCTGAGTGGCATTACGTGAGCAATAAACCCCAACCATTCCTTGGATATAAACCTTCACTGGCTCAATCTGACTAGAGCGCCGTAATTACTCACAAAACCACCGGGCGCCATACTTTGGTTATATGGTTACCACCCAGCGTATTAAATGGCTTCCTGGCACACAGGAAATCGTTTGGGTTGTCACTCAGTGTAGAGGCACCCACAGGCAGAAGGAAGAGGAAAAAATGAAGGAATGAAAGACAGAAGAAGGAGTGTAAAGTCACCCATAGGAAGAAGGACGAGGAAAGAATGAAGGAAAGAAAGGAAGGAAAGAAGGATGGAGGAGACGAAAGGCCATACACCCGAGAGCAGCATTACATGGAGTGAGGGGTTGGTGAGCACCTCCAGCTACCACCACATTTCAAAATGATAGATAAATTAAAATCTACATAATTTCCACTCCAATATGACAAGTGTACTAAAATCCATAGAAGATACAGTTCCCCCTCGTATCCTCATGTCTTTGTTCCCACATTATGTGAGAGGTAATAAAATCCAAACTTTCTCCAAGCACATCCACTTCATACTCATTCCTGAACAGGGACACAACATTGTTAATAAGTACGCCATTAACTAAATGTGGAACGATAAGTTTGACAAGAGGGTTGTCATTTTTCTTTAGTCTCTTTACGTACCTTGCTTGGGTCAGAGCTGTGTGGTGATTAGGTAACATCTGCTTGCAGTTATTAGCCGTTATATGGCTACTAGCATGAATAGGAACACCACACTTTTTTTTTTTCTCACGGCCTTATTGTATGCCACTTGAAAACATTTAAAATATTTGTTTTAAAACTTTTTGCATTCCATAAGGGAAGACCATACTGTGGAAGACAATATGAATTAAATAAGTATAAAAAGGTATCAATATTTCCTTTACTAAACTCCCTAAAAATACTCTTAAAAAGGGCGTGAAAGTTACTCAGCCTAAACTCTATATAATATAATCAAAATAACTGAAATTATATAAAAAAAAAAAAAATATAATGTCCCAAGTATTTATAACACTTTACTACTTCGGTGTGGTCACTGTTCAAGTACCCTTTCACTGCGTTTTTCAACCACAGTCGATTTATGAATTATTCCCTTTCACTGCGGGAATTGACTGTAGTCAACAGACCTACAAAAACCGTTTGAACTATAGTAGGACTCGCGTACGTTTGCGGCTGTGGTGTGGCCCGCACCTGTGTACAGTGGTGCCACGTTTTCTATACCGTTATCTCTCGCTCTCTCTCTCTCTCTCTCTCTCTCTCTCTCTCCTGGCGGGAAATGTGAGCCACCCTGAGTACTTTTGATTCTTTTATAAGTTATTTATAATTGTGCTTTCATTTGTAATTGTGCTTTCATGCTGTCTGTGCAGAGGACATAAAGGAAGTGACACGAGGTCACCGTCAGGAAGCTATGCTGTCAAGGCCACCGACTGGGTGTGGAAGTGTTGCCGCTCGCGAGTGAATAATGTTTTTTTTTTTTTTTACTTCAGTATTGGCATATGCCTACTATTTTGTCCTACATATTAGCTTATGATTATAAATGTGATTATTCCTCACCCTTAAAATTATGGTAAAAGCCAGTAAATGTGAGCATTTTTCCCTAGCAACATCTGTACAAGCTATGGTTGGGTCTACGGTACTTTATCTTAGGCCAGACTGGGTGTGTAAGTGTTGCCAATCACAAGAATTACATGAATTATTTCTTTTACTTTGGATATTGGCATATTTCTTCTTTTTTCAGGCTCATTATCTTATATCCATAACTGTGATATTATTACCCACCCTAAAACTACGCTAAAAACCATTAAAAGTGACTACAATTTCTTTTAGCAACACTGTACAATATGTATGCCATGTTTCTGTGTTACTGTATAAATATTTTATGCATAATAAGATTGCTGTTGATTCATCCATCAAAATACACAAGTGTAAGTTTTATTCATCTGAATTTATCGAATTTGTGATGCCTTGTACATAAATAGCTTCTGTTTCACATCGCAAGTTGGGGAAACGTGGCACCATTGTAAACAGGTGCGGGCCACACCACAGCCGCAAACGTACGCGAGTCCTACTATAACCGCGTGGTTCACTAGGCTCCCGCCGACGTTGTTATGGCAATGGCGTTCCAGAACGTGCTGCCACCATGCGGTGGCAAGGCAAAAACACAAGGACAACAACGTCCCCTCCGCTCAGCTGATTGGTTGCCTGGGTTATTTCACTATTTCTTGGAGATTCACTATTAATAAGGTAAGTTATAAGCAAAGTAATGTCATCAGATGTTTCATAAGGTTTTGGACGTGTAAGTTACCGAAAACGAGTGAAAATTTATATAGTATGATGGTACACACCGAATATTTACACATCAGCTGGTGAGAGTCGCTGCGTCAATTTAATGGGGTGCTTCTGAAAAGCCTTGTAATCCGGTACAAACACATCCCCACGCTGTTTGAAAAGCATATTTTTCTTTCTCAAATATCTACACTGTTGTGTGAAACTGTGAATCATGGTAATGTCACATACCATAATATAAATAATACAAATAGAACACGTATATATAACGTAGCGTGAATTGTTTATATTTATCATAAACGGAAATTAAAATATCATTGATGGCAACTGCCATTTCAGTGGTCCCATATTATTTGATTTCTGCTCCATTTAGTGCAAGTTAAGTTGTTAATACAATATTTATCCAGACTGTAAATTACGCCTAGGGGGTAGCTTGACTCATTCAGCCTCTATGTGGGCAGAAATTTAATGTTGAGTAAATACTGGGACTCAACATTTTGCTTACTCCCACACCACAAGACCCGTGTTGCCACGGTTTGAGAAGGCCATGTTGTTGCCCCCTCAGACCCTCCAAAGCAATTACAGTACCTTACTTTATCTAACCTAACCAAACCACAAGTAGTCTAAATTGTATGATTTTAAGCATTAGTCCTCGTGTGTTTGCTTTGAAAACAGATCTCTCGTGAAAAACACTGGATTGTCTTGTGCGCATGCGTGAAGGGAGTTAGCAGAATGTTGAGTCCCACTATTTACTTAACATTAAATGTCTGCCCACATAGAGACTGAATGAGTTAAGATACCTACTAGGCGTAATTTACAGTCTGAACAAACTATGTATTAAGAACCTAACTTGCACTAAATGTAGCAGAAATAAAATAATATAGGACCACTGAAATGGCGGGTTGTCATCAAACGCCATCAATGATATTTTAATTTCCATTTATGATAAATATAAACAATTCACGCTACGTTATATGTGTTCTATTTGTATTTTTTATATTACGGTATATGACATTACCATGATTCACAGTTTCACACAACAGTGTAGATGTTTATCAAAGAAAAATATGCTTTTTAAACAGTGCGGGGATGTGTTTGACCCAATGCTAGTGACATCTACCGGAATACTAGCTTTGAAAGCACTCCATTAAATCCCCGTCTCTTTCACAGTTTGTCACTCCCATGTGACTGTGGCTACTGTCTCGAAGTCTGCACATTTATACAGGTAGGGAATTATTGTCATACCGCTTATGTAACACCCCATATGCTTGTATAAAGATTGTTCTCCAAGCACTGTAATAACTTTTGATCTCAGTGAAGAAAGGATTTTTTTTTTTTTTTACCTTCAGTTCACATGTTCATTACACTGTGGTAAATCTTAATGGTAAATCATTACTGCTGTATTTATGTGTGTTCCATTGCCATGAGAGTCAGTATATAGTTATTTATAGATAACTGGTATTTTAGGTGGTAAATTGTGACTACAGGTACTGTTAGTATTTCCATGCGTTGTGTGTGGCTTTGTTGTTTATTTTTGGATTTTACTGTCAGTATATATCGCTTGGTTCTCCTGTTTACTGATGTCACTTGTTACAGTCTGGTAATTGCTCTGTGTGTAGAGGAAAAGAGTGTCAGTATGACTCTGATGAAGATGAAGATTATGTCCTTGATGAACCTCGTGAAACTGATAGTAGCAGTTACTTCTCCAGTACTAATGATCTCAGTGATTCAAGGGGTGAAACATGTAGTGACGGTGACCTAGATGATCTGCCTACCTCACCTGAGACCACTGTGAGAATGTCTGGGAACCATTATAAATGGAAGAAACAAACCAATATTCAAGCAACAATAATAGCACTGTAAAGTGTGTTACAGATTATACTGAACAACACAGAGTAATTGGTTTTGGTAATCTTTCCCCGTATCAGAGTTTTATCAAGTTATTTCCAGAGAGTATTTTGGATTTAGTAGCAGCAGAAACTAGCAAGTGTGCAAAAAAAAAGCAAGAGACAAAAGAAGACCACTGAAAAACAGATCAAGATGTAAATTATGGGAAGATGTCACTGCAGATGATATAAAAGCATTCACTGCAGTAGAAATACGTATGGGTTTGGTGCACAAGCCAATACTAGCAAGCTATTTCAGTCAAGGTAGTTTTTTCTAGATACACCAGGGTTTGGGACTGTGTTTTCCAGAGAAAATTATGAAATTATTCGTGCTTTCCTGCACTTTGCATGTAATGAGGCAGGTAAAGACAGATATGATGAATTACAGTATACAAGATTAGACCCATTCTGGACATTGTGAAAGATTTGTATCGTGAAGCCTATGTCAGTAACAGAGAGATCAGCATAGATGAGTCAATGGTAAAAATTCTCGGGACGACTCTCTTTCAAACAGTACCTGCCTTCTAAGCCATCCAGTAAGTGGGGGAATAAAATTATGGTCTTTATATTACTCTCACACAGGATACCTTCTAAAGTTTGAGGTTTACACAGGTAAAGAGAATGACACAGTAAGGGGTAGTTTAGCATCAAGAGTGGTTTACTATTTACTGAATGGATTTGAGAACAGAGGTCACATTGTATATATGGACAAGTTCTATTCAAGTGTAGAACATTTTGATTCTCTAAGGCAGGTTAACACTGGTGCTTGTGGTACAGTGAGAATAAAGAGAAGAGACTTGCCTCCTGAAATGAAGGAAATAAAACTGAATAAAGGCCAGCTCCCTGTTATTTGGCTTACTGAGGATAACACACTCCTGGCCTGTACATGGCAGGACACGGGAAGAGTGAATGTGCTCTCAACTGTTGGAGATGCAGGAACGAGACAAGTCGAATTAAGTAAAAAAGGAGGAATAGAACTGTTGAAAAGCCATCTGTTCAGGTGTTGTGCTACATGTATATGGGAGGTGTAGATAAGTTTGATCAGCTGTGTTCTTCCTATCCATTCAGTCACAAGTCCTTGAAGTGGTATCAGACCATTTGGCATTATATAATTGAAACAGCTTTGGTGAATAGCAATATATGCTACAACATCCAAAACAAAGTAAATGTAAGCCCCAAGAATTACAGAGAGAAGGTGATAATGGGGCTGTTGGAAGGTTACTCAGGCAGAGTCCAAACAAAGCGAGGCAGGTTTTCCTCACCCTTGAAATGACGCTAACAAAGCGGCATTTCATTCAAAAATATGAAGATCAGAATTGCAAGCCAAATTGTAAGGTTTGTTCTATTTTACCCAAAAACTGCAAAAAGAAGGGTAAAGGATCCTGTAAAAGGAAGCAGACCTCATACTATTGTAACCAGTGCAGGGAAAAGCCACCTCTCTGCATAATACCATGTTTTAAGATATACCACACTCAACAGACGTATAGAAGGTATTGTCAGTGTGTGTAAATGGATAGAGAGGTGTAAAAAGAAAGACTATTATTTTGTGAATTATATAACTTGGCTGTGAACATTGGAAACGTGAAATATCTTTACATGAAACATGAGTATGGGAAAATTTTATTCCAGAAAGTTTACTTGAATTATAAAGGTTATATATCTGTGCTATTTTATATTAATGGTGATATTTCATATCCTGCAGTATCATAAAAAGTGTCAGTATACTTTGTAGGAAAATTTGTATAGTTTTTATTAGTCTATAGATGAAGAAATAAGTGTCCATTTTTGCAAGTTTTTGCCATTTCTATTGTCCTCCTGATAATATGTATAAATCTTAAGAAATTTTATTGCTGGAAATGGAAATGTAAGTATTAGGCAATCACAAAACTGTATTAGACAACGCCCAGTACCATTTAGATTTTTTTTGCTGGAGAATTGACACTTTTTGAGAACCGCACAGAAAAAAAAATCCGCAACGAAAGGGTACTATCACTTATAAACGCTGATTTTTTTTTTTTTTAACAAATACACTTAGTTTTTTCTTAATTAATAACTAATATGTGGTCTTCTATACAGGAACACAGAGTAGTAGTAGTAGTAGTAGATGTAACCCCTAGCTCATCTGGACATGAACCAGTGTACTGCAGGTTGAAGCTGCCCTTCTCTTACAGTCTATCTTCCTTTCGGAAAATAGAACGGAAACCGTGGACCGTTAGTGGGCGTTTCTCTCCAGCGCTTCACAAGGACCGTGATAAAGATGCGCAGTTTCATATATTAGGATATATAACGATACGGCAAACTTGACTTTTAAAACCAAATGTTACGGTCTTCGCAGTCATCAAATTTTTGTAATGATACGTCAATGAAGAATTCAAACTTTCCATTACAAAGTGGCGTGATATTATTGCCCACAATTTCTCAAGTAGTAGTAGTTGGAACCTCAGGTTCATATGAACGTGAACCCGGTGGACTGCAGGCTGACGTTACCCTTTTCCTACGGTCCACCATCCTGCTTTGGGAGGATAGGGAGAGATCTGAGAAGTATTTGTATTACCAGGCAGCGGAGGGACATAGATATATCTGTGCCACCACGCACGGGCGTCCCCCCTCCAGCGCCCTACTTATCAAGAAAATACTACAAATGTAATATGATATACAGTGTTGAATTGCTAAGAATGAGGTCCCAGGAAGCCCAATAATCCCTCAGAAAAATAATCCCCGACATCCACAAGACTAAGGTCCTAGAAGCATTCAGCTCCTCAACAGGCTCACTCACGAAGAGTAATAAGGACGTCCTGGGAAATCGGGGTGTGAAATAGTGGCTTGTTGGGGTCATGACTGGGGTTGATGGTCTTGCCTGGTGGTGCAGAAAAACTGAGGTTCTGGAACACCGTTGTTGTGAAGATGAAGAGTTCCATTCGAGCCAGAGCTTCACCCAGGCAGTTCCGCTTTCCTGCAGTAAAACAAATGTAAAAATGCGGGATGCAGGAATTTCAGGAATCTTTGGTGAATGTCAGTGTTGGGATGTGGGAGGATGCTCTTGTGTGGTGTGATATGACTGAGTGGTATTTTACATTCAGTGGAATGGTATGTTTTGCTAAAGCCACTAGAGTAGCATTTGAAGTCGTTAGTGAGAGTGAGAGGCTCAAAGCCGTGTCTCAAGACGCAACTCCATCTTAAGTGACTGTTATTGATACTCGTATTACTTGGTCTGTGTAACATCTCTTAATATCAGTCTGCTGTTTGTTCATTTGTATGTTTGTGGTAGAAATGTAAGATCACAATTTTCAAGTTACAGAGTTGAAGATTTGCAAGTGAATACATACGGTCCGGATGAAGGTCAGGAGCATTATATAGTCAGTGTGCTGAGTTCAGGAGTGAGGGACAAGACTCAGATACCAATCCACTGACTAAAACCATCCACAGTTTTCTACATTTAAAAATATGAATAGTTATGAACAAAGGAAAAAATACTATTTACCACAGATACAATGCATCTGTCTCGCTGGATGGGTCACAACCCCTGAACTCCAGTTCCGACATTTCAAGAAAATATCCGCACTTATCAGTAATTGAATCCTTTTATGGATATGCTTAAAAAACTTTTCAAAGACAATCTGAAAATCCACCTTAGAAAAGACACGTGAAACAGAGGTAGATTTCCGAGGAAATTCGTGGAAACCAAGCAAAACAAAGCAACATCAAACAGAATTCCTCCTGGGTGGGCCATGTAATGTTGGTCATGGCGTTTTGGTTACAAACAGCTATTGTCCATAAGTTTGCCAAACCCGATCAAAGCAGGGTACAACTGTTACACGATATTTGGATAACTTTTTCTTCTTCTTTTTTTTTTTTTTCCGTTGGGGTCTTCTTTGTCAGTTTGTTATCTTTAGATATTAAGGTATCAGTGTTATCAAACACAGTAAAGAAGCAAAACCTTTCACTCCTTCACTCAAAAGGAAAAAAAAAAAAAGTAATAAGGTACTTCCACATTACCCTATTCAAGGTGTAGAGGCCTGTTCTAAAATACTACAGTTGAGTGCATTCAGCGGTGGATGGCTAACCTAATCCCTTTTGCTGAGATTAAATAACTGAAAACTCTTATCTCTAACGTGTTGGTTCCGATTTATTTTGAGCAAGGTGGATGAAAATGCTGGGCATCGTGTAAGAACTGGGTTCTCGGCGTATAAAGGATAAGGATCCTTCCTCCTTGGTGACAATGCATGGAGCGAATATCACTGCGGAGGAGTTCCTCAAATTACTCACCACCATGAAATTGTTATGGTCATATACTAATTAAATACTCACAATATTAAAATGGACACAAAATACAGAGAGATTGTTTCTTAGTTGACTCCCCTTTTGGAGTATACGGTGTACATTATTATATATACGGTAGATTCAGTTTACTTTTAAAATAAAGCACGAAGATATGGACAGATTTCAGTTTCTTGACATTTTTTTGAAGCATGTTACGATAGAATAAGTTATGATACTTCTATATACGCTGGTGACTTCATTCTATAAATTAGGATGCAGACTGTTCACACCTGGAAAATCTACAGGTGTTTCATCAATGATAGTCTGATATTATAGGCTTCCTTACATCCTTACACCTTCTCTTATTGAGTATTGTTAATATAGCCAATAATTCTGCGCTTTGCAAAATTTGCCTTACCAACACTAAAGGGTAAAAAATCACTTCCTTCTTGCTGACAAATCGTCCTTTCTTCATCAAGCCACCGCTCGGGGAAGAAACTGGTGGGGCCTTTCCAGTAACGTGGGTCATGGTGGAATGGACACTGCAACGAGCGTTCAAGATGCTGCCCTGCAAAAATGGTGGATTGATTATAAGATAGGCAATATATAATGCCCCTGTAATACCAATACTGCTGCTGTACAAAGATACTATTGTAATGGTCAAGAAACATGACCGTACTGTAAAACACCAGGTTGGGGAAGCTTGGTTTATGTAAATTTGAGCATCTTTTAGGGCCTGTGTGATGTGGTGGCACATCTCATTTTCATCATCATGGAGAAAACAAGACATATCAAAGCAGTTTCAGTGACACAACAACTGCCAGAATGTAAAATGAGAATTATATTTACGTAAACATTGGGAAATGATGTTACAGATTAATGAAGGAAATGCGTCAACAATCTCCCGTTGTGCTGAAAAAAAAAAAAAAAAAGCTTCGAAATTCTCCTGTTGTGCTTAAAAAAAAAAAAAAAAAAAAAAGGAGTATGTAAAAAACATACTCTAACTTACAAACAGGATATGAGGATGAAGTCGGGTATTACTCGTATTCAATAGGTGAATCATGAGTTGAACACTTTCCCTTCAAAACACACACACACACACACACACACACACACACACACACACACACACACGCCATGATGATCATCATCATCCACTGTAGGACAAAGTCTTCTGTTAGCATGTTCTATCCAGTTCCAGTGACTTCCGAATCTAAACTCGCCATTTTGTCCTCTGTCTTCCTCTTCCTCTCACTGAATCGCTGGACTATTACTCAGTCGCTGGGTTGTCTGTTTGTTGGCTGTTCTACAAAGGATGTGACCTGCCTATATCAGTTTTAGTTTTTTATAATACTGATAAAATCCCCTGCTTCCGTCTGGTTCCATTCCACGAATATCATTTTATCTTTCCACGTGACACCTACCACGATCCTTTCCATTCCTCTCAAAGCGATCCTAAATATATCTTCCAAGGATCTGGTTAGGCTCCACATTTTCAGTTCATAAGACAGAAGAGAAAGGGCACTAATTATATTACCAACTACTTTGTTATCATTCATGTTACTCATTAGATTACCCAAACCCCAATATTTCATTACAATTAAACGCTTAGTATCGCTCCCATGTAGTGCCTGAACTGCCACTCTTAGGTATGTGCATTCCGCAACACATTTTAGTTTTCCTTATCCTGATTTTTACCACAAGGAATGGACATGCCCATTAAACACAATTTCCCAGTCCTTTATAGTGATTGCACACCTCTGATCCTAATTCCTTCGTCAATCTGTTTTTTAACGTCCTCTGGACATGCAGTGAATAACTTGGGTGAATTTGTATATGCTTGTCTCGTATGCCTCTTTTACTGATATTTTGTAACTACCCTCAAGGAGCATCATAACTGTTGTACTATATCTTGCAGTATATAAATATCAGCTACTTTTATAGCTTGTCCTTGCATTGCTCCCATCACTGCAGATTTTTCAACATAAACAACTGATTTGTTATCAGTAAACAGAATGAACAATGGTTTCTTACATCATGAAGTTTTATCAGTCACTTGATCAGTAACCTGAATGAAGTCTGCTGTTGAGCTAATTTTGCTGGTTCCATTAAGCGCGGTGTTAAGAAGCGATGTTTGCCAGTTAGGTAGTCAAAGGAGCATCTCGATGTTTCTCGACGTTTACCGTAGGTTTCGGTAAGAGTCAGAGTTGCCAGTTTGCCTGCTGTTTGTGAGCTTAGGTATTTCGTAAGTTATGCATTAATTTTTTTGCTCTTTTTCTAAGTAATGCTATATTTATGTGATTGTTAAATTATGTAATTTAAGTTCGTATGGTAAATGATTTACAGTGTTCGTAATGTAAGAAAACTCTTGCATGTTTTTGTTGTCTCCGAGTTGGTAACTGTGCTCCCTTTCTAGATTACACCAGAACTGTGGAGAAGTATATCATTCTAGTAATGCAAGCTGGCCCATAAGGATGGATAAGAGACTGTTTCGAGTTCAGTCGGTTTTTCAGTTTAGTTTGAGTGTACTGCAGTGTCAGTGCAGTGAAGTTTGTATGTTTTAGGTACTTGGGAAAACAGTGAGAAGTGTTACTGATGTTCGTATATCATTGGTTCTCCTGAAAATAGTGAAGTGTTGTCAAGCATTAAGTGTTATTGCATTCAGTAAACTTTGTATAGCTCCAGTGCTTGTGAGAATAGTGAAGTGAAGTTGGAAAGCATTAAGTGGAATTAATTATTTGGAAAATAAAGACAGTGAGCTTTAAGAAGCCAGTGTTTATTTTTGCCACAGCTGATCTTGAGTGCTGTACACCGAAAGGCTGACCATAAGTAGAACAACTCACTGGACAACGCCCTTCCTGTACTGAACTACTGCTGTTGGGAGCCTGTGGCAGTGTGGGGTGAGGATGTAACAGTAAGAATATTCCGGTCTGTTAAAACATTTTTGTAAAGCATGAGAACAGCATGGCGAGCGCTAATCTGATGGGAGGTCTTAAATGTCATTTAGTTTTTAGAAGAATAGGGACATTTTCTGAGGTCTGGGCACAACCCTGGCCTCCAAAACATTTCGTTAGTAGTTTGCTGTTTCATTTAATGTAGAGCCATCTGCACAAGAATAGGATCGCTGATGAGCCCATCATCACCTCCCTTACCCATTTTCATTCCTCTCAACACCTTCTCTTTACATCCTCTGTCCATCTAATGCTGCGGATCACTGTATCCAGTATTTCTCCATCCTGAATTGACTCACGGACAACGATGAAGCTATCGTAAAATTTTGCATAAATCCTTCTGCTGTTTTGATTACTTCGCTGATGGTCTTCATTATTTCTATGATAGAATCTCTGACATCAAACATCTGGTTCCTTTCTAAACCAAGTCTCCATTTGGTTTTCTTCGGGCTTTCACATTTCCTTAAAGTTTCTTCAGTTTTGAACATGGTAAAATCATTGGTAGG
>NC_136955.1:32276249-32426249 GCF_032717465.1 Coenobita brevimanus
AGAGATGGAGATGCAGCGTGCCAGAGAAGAGATGGAGATGCAGCGTGCCAGAGAAGAGATGGAGATGCAGCGTGCCATAGAAGAGATGGAGATGCAGCGTGCCAGAGAAGAGATGGAGATGCAGCGTGCAAGAGAAGAGATGGAGGTGCAGCGTGAAAAAAAATGCGATTTGAGCTGGAGAAGATTCGCTTGGAGGTGACTGCTAATAGGTCTACTTCAGATACCCATACCTCAGGCCGTGCAGAGGATAGGGAGACTTGGCTCTCAAGGAGTCTGAAATTAGTGCCAGCATTTGATGAAATGAACGTGACAGAATGGTTTGTCAGGTTTGAAAAGAAGGCTAGGGAGTTTGAGTGGCCCAGACAGCGCTGGGTGGGCTTGGTATCTAATGTGCTGAAGGGAAAAGCTTTGGAAGCGTATAATAGGATGAGCCCTGAGGATGTAGATGATTATGATGAATTTAAAGCAGCCATTCTGAAGGCATATGAACTTAGACCAGAGGCTTATCGGTTGTTGTTCCGTGGTGCTCGGAAAAAACCTACTGACACCTATATGGCCTACGCCAGGTATCTGGAGGAGACGTTAGACGAGTGGTTGCTGAGTGAGAGCGCCACTTCGTATAAAGATGTGCATGAACTGCTTTTGATGGAACATTTTATCAACATGGCTGACAAAGAAATTGGTGTTAAAATTAGGGAGAAGAGATTTAAGACCTTGAAGGAAGCAGCGACTTGGGCTGATGACCAGGTGTTGGCCTTGCGGAGTATGGGGGTCAAGTATGCTAATTTTCAGTATTCCAGGGAGAGGACTGTGAGTGGTCTGGCCTGGGATAAAACTCCCGTGAATCAATCCAAGTGAAGTCCAGAGGAGAAAAGGAATTCAGGGAGAAAGAGCCCCGTATCCAGTTCGAAGCTACTTTGTTACTTTTGCAAACACAGTGGGCACATCAAGCCTAACTGCCTTAAGTGGAAGGCCTCCCAAAATGCCAAACCAGTGGCACTAGTGTTAGGTTCGAGTCAGGTGAACGAGAGGAGTTGGGAGAGTGGTAACGGTGAGGGAGAAGTCTGTGGAAAGCTGGAGTGCAGCCGGCTGTGCTCGCTGCCAGCTCAGGCTGAAAAAGTTACCCAACATGCTGTCACCTCCGGATGAACTGCCTCAGAAATCGTCCCTAGACTGGTGTAAACCTTTTATGTGTCACGGCACAGTGAAAATTCATGGGATCAATTATCCAGTTACTGTGGTTCGTGATACCGGTGCACAACAGTCTGTGTGCAGAAACGTTACTGGAGGGCCTGTAAACTCAGGGAACTATGTGCTGTGTAGAGGCATGAACTCAGATGAATACTATGATTATGTTCCTGTGGAACTCGATTGCCCCATTGTTCAGGCTGCAGCTTAAGTCGCTGTTGCTGATGTAATGCCAGTAGAGGGGGTTGATTTTCTGCTGGGGAACAACCTGGCTGGGGAGAAAATATTTCCATTTCTTCCCCCACCAGTTGTTGTGGCAGAGAAGTGTTTTGACGCCCCAGAAATTGGTATTGAAGTTGATGCAGAAGTGGAAGCCATGTTCCCGGTCTGTGCAATTACAAGATCTATGGCACAGGTTGCAGCCTGGGAGGAAGAACTGGCGAAGTCACAGGTTCTTGGGGTCGACTGTGATGAGGCAGGGCCACCAATGGAGGAATCTAGTGAGCAGGGTGTTGCTGTGGTGGGTGAGGAGAGTGGGAATGCGTGAATGGGCGCCGCCCCACTTCCCACTCAGGACACTAGAGGTGGTGCTGAGTGTGTCTGTGTGGAGACTGAACCCAGCCCACCGACTGAATTAGAAGAATTTCAGGACACTGGGGTCGACTGCGGGGATACAGGACCACCGTCAAACGCGCCTGAGGAACAGAGTGTCACTGTTGAGGGTAGAGGTGATGATGATGTCAGTGTCGAGTCTGACATTCCTCCCCCTGTTGAGTGTACTAGAGGTGGCGCTGAGATTGATCGCCCTTCGCAATCCAGTGTCCCGACCAGTCCCTTATCTCAGTCCTCAGTAGAGCAGGCAGGTGTTGGGCCAGCAGAATTTAGGGTGAAGCAACAGGCTGATGTAACATTAAAGCCCTTGTTTGCTCGAGTAGGGGAAGAAAGAAGTATGGAGTGTGGTAAGGAGGAGTTCCTGATTAAAGACAATGTTTTACATCGCCGATGGACGCCCACTGGCGCCACGGTGGATGGAGGAGTGGGTGAGTTTGTGTAGGTGGTGGTGCTTCTGCAGTATAGGGTTCCGTTAATACAGTTAGCACATGAGGGACCTTTAGCAGGTCACCTGGGAAATAGAAAGACAGTGCAGCGCTTAAGATATAACTTTTGGTGGCCAAGTATGCCGGGACAAGTTGCTGCGTATATCAAGAGCTGTCACATGTGTCAGATAGTGTGCAAGCCTAATCAAGTTCTTCCTGTGGCTCCTTTGACTCCCATTCCTGCAGTTGAACCTCCGTTTACCCGGGTAATCATTGATATCGTGGGCCCTTTACCTCCTACTTCTGCTGGAAACAAGTATTTGTTAACCATGATGGTTGTTACAACGCGATACCCAGAGGCTATGCCAATCAGAAGCATGCAGGCAAAGTCAGTAGTCAAGCAACTTATCCTGTTCTTCACTCATTTTGGCCTGCCCAAGGAGTTGCAGTCAGACCGTGGAGTGAATTTTACATCTAATTTGTTTAAGCAGACAATGACAGAGTTGGGCATCAAGCACATTTTGTCCAGTGCCTACCATCCGCAGTCACAAGGTGCCCTGGAAAGGCATCATCAGACCTTAAAGACAATGCTGCACACCTTCTCCTATGATAGTGGAAAGGATTGGGACCTAGCGGTACCCTTTGTTATGTTTGCAGTGAGAGAGGTACCAACTGAGTCATTAGTGTTTTCACCCAATGAGTTAGTGTTTGGGCATAGAGTTCGTGGTCCCTTGGATGTGGTGCGAGAGGCCCGGAGTAACAACAAATCTGGCAACCAGGAATCCATGCTTGACTATGTCTGCCGCACTCGTGAGAGACTGCATTTCGCTTTAGAGCTTGCCCGTGACCATCTAATCGGGGCTCAAGCGAGAATGAAGGCTCATTACAATAAGAAGGTCAGAAGTCGTAAGTTTAAGCAAGGAGATGAAGTTTTGGCACTGCTGCCCATGCAAGGAAAACCTCTGGCGGCTAGATTCAGTGATCCTTATATTGTGAAGAAGAGAGTTGGGGAACTTGACTATCTAATTGTTACCCAAGATAGGCGGAAGAGTACTCAGTTTTGCCACATTAATATGTTGAAGCCATACCACCGCCCAGTTGATTCTCATTGTGGGATGACTTCTGATGTCTCTCACCTGGGATGTGAAGGACGGGGAAGGGAGGATGTGGCATCAAAGGAACATGCTGTGGAGGGAGCTGTTGGTACCGGTGATGTGAGTAGTGGACCAGGGTTACAGCCACAGTCCCTAGAAGGTGACTTTGGAGTGGACGTTGAGGGAACCAGGGATAAGAGCGCTCCTGTAGTTTGGGCGGTTGGTAGTGAGTTGAAGGAGCAGGAGGAAGTGCTTAGTCGTGGTGAGATGTTACCAGCTGACCTATGGGAGGGCAATGGTTATGCAGCTCTGGTGGAGAAATTGCGACACCTTGATCCAGTAAAGCGAGAAGAGCTGTGCAACAGATTATGGAAACATCCGAAAGTTTTTGGAGATTCACCGGGATTGACAACTTGGGCTACTCATGACATTGACATTGGGGATAGTAAGCCTGTAAAGTTAGCTCCCTACCGCATCAACCCTATCAGACAGAAAGCTCTCGATAATGAGATCAAGTATATGTTGGACCATGGATTGATCAAGAGGAGTTTCAGTGAGTGGAGTTCACCAGTTACCTTGCAGCCGAAGCCAGATGGGAAGGTTAGGTTGTGTGTGGACTTCCGGAAGGTTAACTCACTGTCTAAGACCGATGCTTATCCCTTGCCTCAGGTCGATGACTCCGTGGACAAGGTGGGAAATGCCACTTATATCACCAAACTTGACTTAGTAAAAGGATACTGGCAGGTCCCGCTGACAGAACGGGCTAAACAAGTGGCTAGCTTTGTTGTCAGTGGTGCAGTATATCAGTGCCAGGTGATGCCTTATGGATTGAAGAATGCTCCAGCCACTTTCCAGAGGCTTATGGATAAAGTGGTGGATGGCATACCTAATTGTGTCGTTTACATCGATGATGTCATTGTGTATGACACCAAGTGGGAGGAGCACCTTGATCATGTGGAAATGCTCATTAAGCGGTTGGAGGAAGCTGGCTTAGTAGTCAACTTGGACAAGTGCGAGTTTGTACGTGCTAAGGTCCAGTACCTTGGATTTGTTGTAGGACATGGGCAAGTGTCTCCACCTCGGGCTAAGGTGGATGCCATTTCCAACTTTGCAGCACCCCAGTGTCGCCGTGCCCTCCAGCGATTTTTGGGCATGATCAGCTATTACAGAAGATTTATTGGAAATTACTCCACAGTGCTTGCCCCTCTTACTGACTTATTGCGAGAGGATAAGAAGTGGCAGTAGACAACCGAGCGTGAGCAAGCTTTTACTACTGTTAAGTCTCTGCTGTGCCACCACCCTATATTGCATGCACCAGATTTTGACAAATCTTTTGTGCTGGCAGTTGATGCCAGCCGAGTAGTGGTAGGAGCAGTGTTGATGCAGCCGGATGAGGGCCAGGTTGAACATCCAATATCATACTTCTCAAAGAAGTTTAATAGAGCCCAGAAGAACTATTCCGTCATAGAGCAGGAGTTATTAGCGATTATCCTGGCCCTGCAACACTTTGCTGTCTACCTGCCCCCTTTTGGCCCTGTGATCAAGATTTATTCAGACCATCATCCCCTGCAGTATTTAAACAAGTTTAAATTTAAGAACCAGCGTTTGACCTGCTGGAGTTTTGCAAGAGTACAATTTAGAAGTTAGGCATATTAAAGGGATTGATGACGTAATTACTGATTGTTTATCCAGGGAGGGGTCAGGGTCTTGATTCGACAATTTTGATCCAGGGCTCAAAATTTTCCCTTTGGGAAGGGCGTGTTACGCTTTCCACCTGTCCGTTCCCATGGGTGCAGCCGTTACAGCTGGGCTAGGGGATTATGCAGTATCCGTGTCATTCGCGGAGTTTAAATTAGCGAGTGTTACAAGTTCTTTTGTTTCTTTCATTCCTGACACTGAGGGCAATTTTATTTAATACCATGCTGAGAATGCATTTGATTATTTTGATTGTCTTATGTGAGCTACCAGTATATTTAATGATGTTTTGCTTGCATTAGAAGTACCAATTCATTGTAGAGAGAGAGTTGCACGAATTTAAGTTCCTTATTAATTAATCTGATTCATGCGTTCACGCTTGGCTGCACACGAGCCTAGCATTCGACCAGTGTCTTCCCAACCAGCTTCAGTATCGTGTGTGTGTGTACACTCTCTCTCTCCCCAGTCATATTTTTACATAGAGAGAACACGTCGGTGTCTCTAAGCCGAGCTGGCGTTTTCATTTAAGTTCATTTTATTCTTTTGTTTGCTGACTGAGGGAAGTAGCTATTTTATTTGATTTTATGACCGTGTTGCCTTTGGAGGGCCAGGCTGGCTCACCGTGGTCCACTCGCTGCCTTTATTAACGTTCCCCAACACACGTACATACACACACACCCCTAACCCCTACACAGTTCAGTCCCATCTCCTTGCACAACGCTAGTGAGAACTATCGTGAGCTATCAACTGCGTCCCCCCTTGGACACGGGTTAAGTAGAAATTCGTCACCACCGGAAATAAGTGGGAGGTGTTCCTGTAGACTGTCTCGGGCGGTATTATTTCCGGTAGTGACGATAGTAGGCTAAATCCATAGGTAGGCTGTTCCATTTGTTACTATCAAAGTACAGAGTGTTGCATACTTAAGTGATAATTCTTCCGTTGCACAGTTTTTCTCTAGTTTACGGAGTGTGAGTGCCGGGGTCTGTGTTATTTTCTCAAGCGCAGTGGAGGCCGATCATCTAAACCTACCTTGTTGTCTTTTTGTAATAGCCCCGGGCTGGCGCTACCGTATAGTGGCGACCTCGCAACAGGATATCCTAACAGTGCCTTCTTCTTGCTAGGATATCGTTACCTTGGCGTTCTCTGTGCTTTGAGGTGAAGTTGATGAGTGTGAAGTTTCTCAGTCAGCATTAGTTATTTCATTATTCAGTACTGCCATTGAATTGTCGCCATGGAGTCATGCGTGTCTACACCGGAAGGCTTACGTGCTGAGTCACCTGTGGATAAGGAAAATATGGAACAACGAGAGGCACATAGCAAAGGTACTCCCCGTGTGAGGCCTGTGTTTAACTATGGTGCTGAGCTGCCTCGTTTCGCTACCCCACCATTACCATGTATGATGCCGCCGAGCCAGTTTACAGCAGTTCCCCCAGGTATGTCTAGTGCTTTCCCTGGAGTTGTTCATTCCACTCCCATATACCCTGGAGTCTTGTCACTGGAGGCTCAGTTGCAGTTGGAGTTGAAAAAGATGGAGATGGAAATGCAGCGTGCAAGAGAGAAAGAAGAGATGGAGATGCAACGTGCCAGAGAAGAGATGGAGATGCAGCGTGCCATAGAAGAGATGGAGATGCAGCGTGCCAGAGAAGATATGGAGATGCAGCGTGCCATACAAGAGATGGAGATGCACAGATGCAGCGTGCCAGAGAAGAGATGGAGATGCAGCGTGCCATAGAAGAGATGGAGATGCAGCGTGCCAGAGAAGAGATGGAGATGCAGCGTGCAAGAGAAGAGATGGAGGTGCAGCGTGAAAAAATGCGATTTGAGCTGGAGAAGACTCGCTTGGAGGTGACTGCTAATAGGTCTACTTCAGATACCCATACCTCAGGCCGTGCAGAGGATAGGAAGAGTTGGCTCTCAAAGAGTCTGAAATTAGTGCCAGCGTTTGATGAGTTGAACGTGACAGAATGGTTTGTCAGGTTTGAAAAGAAGGCTAGGGAGTTTGAGTGGCCCAGACAGCGCTGGGTGGGCTTGGTATCTAATGTGCTGAAGGGAAAAGCTTTGGAAGCGTATAATAGGATGAGCCCTGAGGATGTAGATGATTATGATGAATTTAAAGCAGCCATTCTGAAGGCATATGAACTTAGACCAGAGGCTTATCGGTTGTTGTGGTGCTTGGAAAAGACCTGCTGACACCTATATGGCCTACGCCAGGTATCTGGAGGAGACGTTAGACGAGTGGTTGCTGAGTGAGAGCGCCACTTCGTATAACGAGGTGCGTGAACTGCTTTTGATGGAACATTTTACCAACATGGCTGACAAAGAAATTGGTGTTAAAATTAGGGAGAAGAGATTTAAGACCTTGAAGGAAGCAGCGACGTGGGCTGATGACCGGGTGTTGGCCTTGCGGAGTATGGGGGTCAAGTATGCTAATTGTCAGTATTCCAGGGAGAGGACTGTGAGTGGTCCGGCCTGGGATAAATCTCCTGTGAATCAGTCCAAGGGAAGTCCAGAGGAGAAAAGGAATTCAGGGAGAAAGAGCCCCGTATCCAGTTCGAAGCTACTTTGTTACTTTTGCAAACACAGTGGGCACATCAAGCCTAATTGCCTTAAGTGGAAGGCCTCCCAAAATGCCAAACCAGTGGCACTAGTTGTAGGTTCGAGTCAGGTGAATGAGAGGAGTTGGGAGAGTGGTAACGGTGAGGGAGAAGTCTGTGGAAAACTGGAGTGCAGCCGGCTGTGCTCGCTGCCAGCTCAGGCTGAAAAAGTTACCCAACATGCTACGCCACCTCTGGATGAACTGCCTCAGAAATCGTCCCTAGACTGGTGTAAACCTTTTATGTGTCACGGCACAGTGAAAATTCATGGGATCAATTATCCAGTTACTGTGGTTCGTGATACCAGTGCACAACGGTCTGTGTGCAGAACCGTGACTGGAGGGCCTGTAAACTCAGGGAAGTATGTGCTGTGTAAAGGCATGAGCTCAGATGAATACTATGATTATGTTCATGTGGAACTCGATTGCCCCATTGTTCAGGCTGCAGCTCAAGTCGCTGTTGCTGATGTAATGCCAGTAGAGGGGGTTGATTTTCTGCTGGGGAACCACCTGGCTAGGGAGAAAGTTGTTGTGGCAGAGAAGTGTTTTGATGCCCCAGAAATTGGTATTGAAGTTGATGCAGAAGTGGAAGCCATGTTCCCGGTCTGTGCAATTACAAGATCTATGGCACAGGTTGCAGCCTGGGAGGAAGAACTGGCGAAGTCACAGGTTCTTGGGGTCGACTGTGATGAGGCAGGGCCACCAATGGAGGAACCTAGTGAGCAGGGTGTTGCTGTGGTGGGTGAGGAGAGTAGGAATGCGTGAATGGGCGCCGCCCCACTTCCCACTCAGGACACTAGAGGTGGTGCTGAGTGTGCCTGTGTGGAGACTGAACCCAGCCCACCGACTGAATTAGAAGAATTTCAGGACGCTGGGGTCGACTGAAGGGATGCAGGACCACCGTCAAACGCACCTGAGGAACAGAGTGTCACTGTTGAGGGTAGAGGTGATGATGATGTCAGTGTCGAGTCTGACATTCCTCCCCCTGTCGAGTGTACTAGAGGTGGCGCTGAGATTGATCACCCTTCGCAATCCAGTGTCCCGACCAGTCCCTTATCTCAGTCCTCAGTAGAGCTGGCGGGTGTTGGGCCAGCAGAATTAAGGGTGAAGCAACAGGCGGATGTAACATTAAAGCCCTTGTTTGCTCGAGTAGGGGAAGAAAGAAGTATGGAGTGTGGTAAGGAGGAGTTCCTGATTAAAGACAATGTTTTACATCGCCGATGGAAGCCCACTGGCGCCACGGTGGATGGAGGAGTGGGTGAGTTAGTGCAGGTGGTGGTGCCTGTGCAGTATAGGGTGCCGTTAATACAGTTAGCACATGAGGGACCTTTAGCAGGTCACCTGGGAAATAGAAAGACAGTGCAGCGCTTAAGATATAACTTTTGGTGGCCAAGTATGCCGGGACAAGTTGCTGCGTACATCAAGAGCTGTCACACGTGTCAGATAGTGGGCAAGCCTAATCAAGTTCTTCCTGTGGCTCCTTTGACTCCCATTCCTGCAGTTGAACCTCCGTTTACCCGGGTAATCATTGATATCATGGGCCCTTTACCTCCTACTTCTGCTGGAAACAAGTATTTGTTAACCATAATGGATGTTACAACGCGATACCCAGAGGCTATACCAATCAGAAGCATGCAGGCAAAGTCAGTAGTCAAGCAACTTATCCTGTTCTTTACTCATTTTGGCCTGCCCAAGGAGTTGCAGTCAGACCGTGGAGTGAATTTAACATCTAATTTGTTTAAGCAGACAATGACAGAGTTGGGCATCAAGCACATTTTGTCCAGTGCCTACCATCTGCAATCACAAGGTGCCCTGGAAAGGCATCATCAGACCTTAAAGACAATGCTGCGCACCTTCTCCTATGATAGTGGAAAGGATTGGGACTAGCGGTACCCTTTGTTATGTTTGCAGTGAGAGAGGTACCAACTGAGTCATTAGTGTTTTCACCCAATGAGTTAGTGTTTGGGCACAGAGTTCGTGGTCCCTTGGATGTGGTGCGAGAGGCCTGGAGTAACAACAAATCTGGCAACCAGGAATCCATGCTTGACTATGTCTGCCGCACTCGTGAGAGACTGCATTGCGCTTTAGAGCTTGCCCGTGACCATCTAATCGGGGCTCAAGCGAGAATGAAGGCTCGTTACAATAAGAAGGTCAGAAGTCGTAAGTTTAAGCAAGGAGATGAAGTTTTGGCACTGCTGCCCATGCAAGGAAAACCTCTGGCGGCTAGATTCAGTGGTCCTTATATTGTGAAGAAGAGAGTTGGGGAACTTGACTATCTAATTGTTACCCCAGATAGGCGGAAGAGTACTCAGTTGTGCCACATTAATATGTTGAAGCCATACTACCGCCCACTTGATTCTCATTGTGAGATGACTTCTGATGTCTCTCACCTGGGATGTGAAGGACGGGGAAGGGAGGACGTTGCATCAAAGGAACATGCTGTGGAGGGAGCTGTTGGTACCGGTGATGTGAGTGGTGGACCAGGGTTATAGCCACAGTCCCTAGAAGGTGACTTTGGAGTGGACGTTGAGGGAACCAGGGATAAGAGCGCTCCTGTAGTTTTGGCGGTTGGTAGTGAGTTGGAGGAGCAGGAGGAAGTGCTTAGTCGTGGTGAGATGTTACCAGCTGACCTATGGGAGGGCAATGGTTATGCAGCTCTGGTGGAGAAATTGCGACACCTTGATCCAGTAAAGCGAGAAGAGCTGTGCAACAGATTATGGAAACATCCGAAAGTTTTTGGAGATTCACCGGGATTGACAACTTGGGCTACTCATGACATTGACGTTGGGGATAGTAAGCCTGTAAAGTTAGCTCCCTACCGAATCAACCCTATCAGACAGAAAGCTCTCGATAATGAGATCAAGTATATGTTGGACCATGGATTGATCAAGAGGAGTTTCAGTGAGTGGAGTTCACCAGTTACCTTGCAGCCGAAGCCAGATGGGAAGGTTAGGTTGTGTGTGGACTTCCGGAAGGTTAACTCACTGTCTAAGACCGATGCTTATCCCTTGCCTCGGGTCGATGACTCCGTGGACAAGGTGGGAAATGCCACTTATATCACCAAACTTGACTTAGTAAAAGGATACTGGCAGGTCCCGCTGACAGAACGGGCTAAACAAGTGGTTAGCTTTGTTGTCAGTGGTGCAGTATATCAGTGCCAGGTGATGCCTTATGGATTGAAGAATGCTCCAGCCACTTTCCAGAGGCTTATGGATAAAGTGGTGGATGGCATACCTAATTGTGTCGTTTACATCGATGATGTCATTGTGTATGACACCAAGTGGGAGGAGCACCTTGATCATGTGGAAATGCTCATTAAGCGGTTGGAGGAAGCTGGCTTAGTAGTCAACTTGGACAAGTGCGAGTTCGTACGTGCTAAGGTCCAGTACCTTGGCTTTGTTGTAGGACATGGGCAAGTGGCTCCACCTCGGACTATGGTGGATGCCATTTCCAACTTTGCAGCACCCCAGTGTCGCCGTGCCCTCCAGCGATTTTTGGGCATGATCAGCTATTACAGAAGATTTATTGGAAATTACTCCACAGTGCTTGCCCCTCTTACTGACTTATTGTGAGAGGATAAGAAGTGGCAGTGGACAGCCGAGTGTGAGCAAGCTTTTACTACTGTTAAGTCTCTGCTGTGCCACCACCCTATATTGCATGCACCAGATTTTGACAAATCTTTTGTGCTGGCAGTTGATGCTAGCCGAGTAGGGGTAGGAGCAGTGTTGATGCAGCCGGATGAGGGCCAGGTTGAACATCCAATATCATACTTCTCAAAGAAGTTTAATAGAGCCCAGAAGAACTATTCCGTCATAGAGCAGGAGTTATTAGCGATTATCCTGGCCCTGCAACACTTTGCTGTCTACCTGCCCCCTTTTGGCCCTGTGATCAAGATTTATTCAGACCATCATCCCCTGCAGTTTTTGAACAAGTTTAAATTTAAGAACCAGCATTTGACCCGCTGGAGTTTGCTTTTGCAAGAGTACAATTTAGAAGTTAGGCATATTAAAGGGATTGATAACGTAATTGCTGATTGTTTATCCAGGGAGGGGTCAGGGTCTTGATTCGACAATTTTGATCCAGGGCTCAAAATTTTCCCTTGGGGAAGGGCGTGTTACACTGTCCGCCTGTCCGCTCCCACGGATGCAGCCGTTACAGCTGGGCTAGGGGATTATGCAGTATCCGTGTCATTCGCGGAGTTTAAATTAGCGAGTGTTACAAGTTCTTTTGTTTCTTTCGTTCCTGACACTGAGGGCAATTTTATTTAATACCATGCTTAGAATGCATTTGATTATTTTGATTGTCTTATGTGAGCTACTAGTATATTTAATGATGTTTTGCTTGCATTAGAAGTACCAATTCATTGTAGAGAGAGAGTTGCACGAATTTAAGTTCCTTATTAATTAATCTGATTCATGCGTTCACGCTTGGCTGCACACGAGCCTAGCATTCGACCAGTGTCTTCCCAACCAGCTTCAGTATCGTGTGTGTGTGTACACTCTCTCTCTCCCCAGTCATATTTTTACATAGAGAGAACACGTCGGTGTCTCTAAGCCGAGCTGGCGTTTTCATTTAAGTTCATTTTATTCTTTTGTTTGCTGACTGAGGGAAGTAGCTATTTTATTTGATTTTATGACCGTGTTGCCTTTGGAGGGCCAGGCTGGCTCACCGTGGTCCTCTCGCTGCCTTTATTAACGTTCCCCAACACACGTACATACACACACACCCCTAACCCCTACACAGTTCAATCCCATCTCCTTGCACAAGGCTAGTGAGAACTATCGTGAGCTATCAACTGCGTCCCCCCTTGGACGCGGGTTAAGTAGAAATTCGTCACCACCGGAAATAAGTGGGAGGTGTTCCTGTAGACTGTCTCGGGCGGTATTATGTCCGGTAGTGACGATAGTAGGCTAGATCCATAGGTAGGCTGTTCCATTTGTTACTATCAAAGTACAGAGTGTTGCATACTTAAGTGATAATTCTTCCGTTGCGCAGTTTTTCTCTAGTTTACGGAGTGTGAGTGCCGGGGTCTGCGTTATTTTCACAACGCAGTGGAGGCCGATCATCTAAAACTACCTTGTTGTCTTTTTGTAATAGCCTCGGGCTGGCGCTACCGTAACAATATATATATATATATATATATATATATATATATATATATATATATATATATATATATATATATCGATATCCATGTCTATATATCTCTATATCTATATCGATATCCATATCTATATATCTCTATATCTATATCGATATCCATATCAATATATCTCTATATCTATATCTATATCCATATCAATATATCTCTATATCTATATCTATATCCATATCTATATATCTCTATATCTATATCGATATCCATATCTATATATCTCTATATCTATATTGATATCTATCTATATCTATATCGATATCCATATCTATCTATATCTATATCTATATACATACATACATACATTCATACATACATACATTATATTGAACAACCATGGAGGTATCACACGACCTTATTGCACGCCCACTATGTCTCACTGCAAATATTTGATCCACACATCCTTTGCCATTTCTAAAGCCACCCTGTTCAACACTCATTAGGACTTCTGATATCTCTTTTACTGTATGATAATTCATCCATATACCTTCCCTACAACATTCAATAAACTTATGCCATGATAATTCTTGCACTCACTGCGCTTACCTTTAATTTTGTACAGGTGTTCAATCACAGCCTTTTTCCACTTTGCTGGCAGAGTTTCACTCATCCATGCCTTCTTACATATCTCCAACAAGCACTTCATTCCGCTCTCTCCACTACTCTTAATCATGTCTGCATACACCTCAACCCCAGCTCCTTTCCCATATTTCAGCCGCTTCACGGCTTTCTTCACCTGTATGAGTGTCACCTTTCCTGGGACTATTCCTTCTCTGCACACCCCCAAGACCAATCATGTTTACAGCCGCTCTGCTTTCTCTCCTGTACTCCAACTCATCAAGCTTGCAATATATTCTGTCCATCTGGTCCTTACTTCAACCCCTTGGGTTAATAATCTACCACTTACATCCCTCATACTTTCACATTTCTTTCCGCTGTCACTTCTGTATCCCGCACCTCTTTCCAGAATAACTTTCTATTATCAGAATAGTTTGCATTCATTTGTCTTCCTAGATCATCATTTATCTCCTACTTTTTCCTCTTCACTAGTCTCTTAACGAGCAGCTTGCTCTCAATACATTCAGTTTTTATTCCGATTGAAACCCTGTTCTGTAAACACTCTAGCCACTTCCTCTTTTCCTCCACTGCTCCCTTAACCTCTTCAACCCACCATGCCATACCTTCCTTCTTTGTTGTTACTCTTACCACACCACCCACCACTTTAACAATTCAATTCAAGTAGTTTATTAGACATATGTGTAAGTACATATTTTTTAATACAAGATATATAAACATGGTGGTACCGTTAAATGAAGCATTTTTTAAAGTCCCCTAAGAAAATATAAATAAAATATAGATGCCTTGCAAATGTATAATACTTATATACAGACAAAATTATGCATCTACTGTACAGTCATAAGGAAAAGTATCGTTATGCTTCAGAGCTATGCACTATGACACAACGACGAAATGTTGTGGAATGATGGGACAGGAAAGTTTGTACCGCAAACCCGTCAATGTCGGTTATGTGAGACACACATATTTGAATTTGTTCTAGAGGTAATAAAAACTACTTAGATCTTTTGGCCTCTGTGCATAGAGACAATATATTTCATTATCTGGCACCGAATTTATTAAAATATAACAGAATGGTGCAGAGTCGGCAACACACATGCAGACAGGCAATAAGTATGTGCAGCGACGCCAGATGTATGATAGTAATTCAGCCGATACAAGCCAAGTTAATAAATTTCAGTGTAATAATGATATGTATTGCGCTCTACATATAATAAATGTTGAGTAGAAGGAAAATAATGTGTTCAGTCTCATTGCTTTAATATCTTGTATACCCACCCCCTGCTTCCAAAACAGCCTCTAGACGTCGACGCATGGATGCCACTAACTTAAGCATCCATCTGAACCATTTAACCACCCATCTGAAGCAAACAAATGAACTCGTGCATCCCTGCTACAGTATCATTTAAAAAGCAGTCAATGCCTATAGTTTTAATACACTTGAAAATATTTTATTTGTTGTATTCTATAGATAATTAGTGTTGAATTGTAGGAAACTAATAAACGTGCCGTTTCATTATTAATCCCCGGCGGGACGCTCAGAGTAACGCAAACACGTACTCTATATTTCCCCATATGGCTCATTCTTGCTCATTATTCCAACTCTTGTAATGGGATTGTGATATGATAGGGGAGGGGCGAACAGCAAGGACCCGCCCACATAGCCCAGCTAAAGTTCATTTTGCATTGAACATTCCTGGGGGTAACGAGAGTTTTTATTATGACTGTACATTGCATGTATAATCAACATATAAATCGCAACAATTTATATTAACAACTGTGCTTAATTTCCAGAACATACACATGAGATTCTATTAACGAATTCATACACACAAATGCATAAACTTTTGCTATTGCTCTTATTATCCTTTTCTGAAGCAACTGTAGTGGTTTTAAATTAGTCATGTGTGCCATACTGCAAAACAACATTGCAGTAATGTAAATAAGGATAAATTAATGTGTGAGGAGTGTGTCAGCGGTTAATAAATGTTTTACTTTATGTAGGATGCCTGGTAATCTAGAGACTTTATTGTGTAGCTGTGTGGTATTTCCAACTAATATTTTGGTCTATCAAGACTCTTAAGTACTTAATTGAATTTGAACTTTGTATTGTTTCCCCACATAATTTGATCGCAAAATTTCCAAACTTTTATTGCCAGCAAATAATAGATTTTATTTTTTTTCAGTATTTATAGATAATATGTTTGCTGTTACCCAAGTTGTAACATAATTCAATTCAATATTTAATGTGCTTGATAATAAGAGTATATCATATGCTGAATAAGTAATAATTGTATCATCAGCAAAGATAATAAATTTTAATAAGTTTGATGACTTAACATCATTTATGTATATTAATAATAGTAAAGGACCTAATATTGATCCTTGGGGAACTCCAGTTTTGATTTCTACATCTCCTGACATTATTTTATTTATTGAAGTATGCTATTTCCTATTGCATAAATAGCTATGAACCATTTTAGACATGTTTCTTATACCATAATGCTGCAGTTTCTTAATCAAGATTTTATGATTTAATGTATCAAACCCTTTTTTTAAATCAAAAAATACTGTTATTACATATTTGCCACGCCCTAATTCCTGCAGCACATGAGTCATTAATTTTGTAATTGCCAATTTTGGAGAACGATTCTTCCTGAAGCCAGAGATTCCGTTAAGATATTATTAATTGTAAGTAAATGATTTAATCTGTCGTACATACCTCGTTCATAGATTTTACTTAAAACTGGAACTATTGAAATAGGTCGATAGTTGGAAACGTCATCCATTTTCCCCCCTTTGTGAATAGGTATGAGTTTAGCCACTTTAAACCTCTCTGGAAAAATACCTGCGAAAAGATAATTAATTTTGAGATAATAGGAGCTAGGATTGTTACGGTTATTTTAATTACCTTAACGTGAATACCATCATATCCAGGTACTGAATCTTTTGTAGATTTTATTATAGAAATTATTTCTTCGTCTGATGTATCCAACAGTACAAGGTCTTGCTAGGTGTTTGACATATAACACATGGGAGATAAATTGCAGGTTGGAAGCTAATTATTAGATCATTGAAGACTGATATCTGAGAAACAGTTATTAATTTAATCACTTACAATTTGTGGGTCACAAGTATCACGGTTGTTCATATTCATACATTCTATGTTTTGGTTCCTTTTATATTGAGAGTTGATCACTTCATTAATTAATTTCCACGTTCCATTAGAGTTACTTGCACTGTCTTTAAATTTAGTAATATAATAATGCTCTCGTCTGTTTCCATCATGTTCTTAACCCTGTTTCTGTATTTCCTATAATGAGTTTCAAATGTCAAAGGGCGTTTTATATATTTCTTGTATAATTTATGTCTCTCCTTGATATGACCAAGTAGTTAGGATGTTACCCATGGTTTGTTGACTTCTTTTGCCTTAATTTTTATTGTTTTAAGGAGAATATTTTCATCCACTACCCTTGTTATGGCATCTGAAACTGTATTATAAGCAGTATTTGGATTGTTATCCATGTGTATGTTATCGAACTCTTCTTTCATTGCCCGACATAAATGCTCTTGATTGACATTGTTATAATCTCTATATGAAAAAATTAAAGGTTCTTTTTCACTCTTACTTTTACAATGAATAACTGGAGCAAAATGATCAGTTACATCGGTCAACAAAATACCGGATCCTGATATAAAAACGAGGCCATTAGTCCATATGTGATCAATGATCGTGGCACTCTTCTTATTTACTCGTGTGGGTTTATTGATGCATGGATAATATCCAAAACCGGCTAGTAAATCTATGAACATTCTAACATTTGTTTGCGAATTATTATGTAAATTGATATTAAAATCCTCTAGCAAAATACATTTTTTACCAGTTACAGCTATGTCCCTAAGAATATTTTCTAATATTTCTATAAATAACAGGATGCTTGCATTTGGTCTCCAATATAAAACACCACAGGTTATGCGTTTACTTAGGAAGTATCACTCATCATACTCTTATCACAAATTTGGCAAGAAATAATATTTTTCATATACAGACATACCTCCCCCTCCATAATGTTTCCTATTATTAGCATATAATATATATATCCTTTCAATTTATATAAATCCTCAGTATCTTTGGAAAGTCGTGTTTCACAATAAGCCATTATATCAATATTACGAGGATTTGCAGAGATACCGGAATGTAATAGAAACTTTTCTAAATTACTGGGAATAATATTAATGTTGTACAGTAACAATATTGGACAAGATTTTTCACTGTTTAAAAATTTATCAAAATCTTCTTGATTATATTTAGAAATAGGCAGTGAAATATTTAAACCACTTAATTCATCAGAATTGATTAAATCTTCTTAATCATAATTTATATTAAAATGATAATTCAAGATATTAAATTCAACATAAGTTAACACTGACAAACTCTCATTCAGCAGATCAGGAATTTCATCCTCCTCCAAGTGCGGAAAAAAAGCCATTATGAATGAAAACTATACATTGTGAATGAGAACAATACAATTTTTCATGTCTATACAAGTACTTACAGGGCACCTTTAATCTTTTTTGATCTTGTACTTCAGATCACAGTGTTGTCTCTGAGCTCCTCATCTGCCTGGTCGGATAGTTGACTTGGAGGGTGCTGCACTGACGGAGCCATGGCAGCAGCTGAACCAACAGCAGAGCGACTCCCATCTAGCTGAACAGCAGTCGGCATCGGCCGGAACAGCATCAGCCACAGCACCCACATCAGCCCAATGTTCCTCCGAGGTCTTCGTGGTGAATTCCTGCAACAGTGCTATCCGTTCCCTCCGCTCTTGAATGATAAAATTAGTATGACTGAAGTAGGCAATTTTCCATTCCGTTCTTGCCTTCTTTAGCTCCGGTAATTGGGCTTTTCTTGCATGTGCAGACGATTCACACATGTCCTCACTGATAAAGATGTTTGTGTTTTTAAGTTTGGCGGAGTTTTGTAGGGCTAGCTGACGCTCTTCAAATTTATTGAAGCAAGCCACCACAGTACGGGGACGAGTGACTCCCGAATTGGTAGTGTGGCTCACTCTGTGAGCCCGCTCAAGCTGAACTGGGCCCAGTTTCAGCTTAACTAGATGCAGTCTCTGAATCTTGGACTGAGTTTGTTCCCACGTCTCATTTGGGTTTTCCTCAAGTCCATCAAAGCGAAGATTGTTCCACCTCGAGTAGTCTTCCTGGTAATCCATCTAATCATTTAGCTTGTTTAACTTCTCTTCAAAGGTAAATTTCTTGCTTATTTCCTTCTTCAGTGTAACTAATTCTTCTTTGAAAGTCTTATTATCACACATCAAGTTGTCCACTTCCTTCTGTGTGAATTCCAATGAATGAGTCAATTCAGCGTTGAATAGCTCAAGTTACCTCATTCTGTTAGTTAGATAATTCAGAAGTAACCCCATTGCATCCTTATATGCTTTCTGTTGCATTTCCAGCATGATCTTGATGTACTCTGCAATCAGCATTTTCTTTGATATTAAGTTGTCAGTTGCTATCTTGCAGAAGTTTGTCATCTCTAATAGCAGGCACAGAGCAAAAACAGCACGTCATCACACTAAGGCGGCCAGAACACCTCTCAACATTCCTAACTAAGCAATTCCTATATGCATTCCACAGGCTGTTCAGATCCAGTTCATTCTAATTCACTGATTCCAGCTCCTCCCGTACTTTGGTCCTATATTCATCTGCCATTTCTTTGATTCTTCTCCACTTTCAATGTTACTCCCTGTCTGCTCCTCTCTCCCCTGGTCCACCTCACTCCTCTCATCTTGATCTTGCATACCACGATCATATCATCTGACAAACTTCCATATCGTCCTCTCACGGCCCTCGTATCATTAACCATTCCCAGCACTGACCTCTCTACAAACATGTAATCAATCAGGCTCCTTTCAACATAATCTCCGTTCCCACTATACCATGTATATTTATGTGCATCTTTGTGTTTGAAATACGAGTTACAAATGCACAACCTCCTTTCCTGACGCATATCTTTCAGTCGCTTCCCATTATCATTTCCTCCTGATACTCCATTACAACTCATTGTGTCATCCTCAGGACCAGTACCTACTTTTCCATTCATACCACTTATTACGATCACTTTATAGCTCTTGGGCATTACTCCCACTGCTTCATCCACCTCATCCCAAAGCCTGCCTTTCTCACTCCCGTCATCACGTGGTGCATACGCTGCAATCACTCCCACTTTCACCTTTTCAAATTTAAACTTGACAAACAACTCAAGCTGACACATCTGTAGTTTCTCAATCCACTCTGCCACACCTCACTAATCAACAAAGCAACTCCTTCCTTCTATCTTCCTCCCTCATTCATGTCCGATCTTACACATTTCATAATAATAACAAAAACAAAAACAACAGCAACAACAACACAGGTAGAACAGTTGTTGTTGTTGGTTGATTAGTTGTTGTTCTTTGGTTAGTTGGTTGTGGTTGTTGTTTGTTTGGTTGGTTGGTTGATTGGTTGGTTGTGGTTGGTTGGTTGGTTGGTTGTGGTTGGTTGTGGTTGTGGTTGTTTGGTTGTGCTTGTGGTTGTTTGGTTGTTTGTGGTTGGATGGTTGTGCTTGTGGTTGTTTGGGGTTGGTTGTGGTTGGATCGTTGTGCTTGTGGTTGTTCGGTTGGTTGGTTGGTCGTGGTTGGTTGGTTGTGCTTGTGGTTGTTTGGTTGGTTCGTTGGTAGGCTGGTTGTGGTTGGTTGGTTGTGCTTGTGGTTACTTGGTTGGTTGGTTGATTGGCTGGTTGTGGTTCGTTGGTTGTGCTTGTGGTTGGTTATTTGGTTGGTTGGTTGCTTGTTGTGGATGGTTGGCTGTGCTTGTGGTTGGTTGTTTGGTTGGTTGGTTGTGGTTGTTTGGTCGTGTTTGTGGTAGGTTGGTCGTGCTTGTGGTTGTTTGGATGGTTGGTTCTGGTTGGTTGATTGTACTTGTGGTTGTTTGGTTGGTTGGTTGTGGTTGGTTGGTTGTGCTTCTGGTTGGTTGGTTGTGGTCGTGGTTGTTTGGTTGGTTGGTTGTGCTGGTTGGTTGGTTATGGTCGTGGTTGATTAGTTGGTTGTATTTGGTTTGTTGTGGTCGTGGTTGTTTGGTTGGTTGTTGGTGGTTGGTTGGTTCTGGTGGTGGTTGTCTGGTTGGTTGGTTGGTTGGTTGTGGTGGTGGTTGTTAGGTTTGTTGTTGTTGGTCGTGGTGGTGGTGGTGGTGTTGGTGGTCGTAGTAGTTGTGGTGGTGGTGGTGGTTCTTGTTGCTGTTGTTGTTGTTGTGGTGGTGGTGGTGGTTCTTGTTGCTGTTGTTGTTGTTGTTGTGGTGGTGGTGGTGGTTCTTGTTGTTGTTGTGGTGGTGGTGGCAGTGGTTCTTGTTGTCGTTGTTGTTGTTGTTGTTGTGGTGGTAGATGTTGTGGTTGTTGTTGTCGTTGTTGTTGTTGTTGTTGTGGTGGTGGTGGTGGTGGTTGTTTGTGTTGTTTGTGTTGTTGTGGTGGTAGATGTTGTGGTTGTTGTTGTCGTTGTTGTTGTTGTTGTTGTGGTGGTGGTGGTGGTTGTTTGTGTTGTTGTGGTGGTGGTGGTTGTTGTTGTGGTTGTTGTTGTGGTTGTTGTTGCTGTCGTTGTTGTTGCTGTAGTGGTTGTTGTTGTCGTTGTTGTTGTTGTTGTCGTTGTTGTTGTTGTGGTTGTTGTTGCTATCGTGGTTGTTGTTGCTGTCGTGGTGGTTGTTGTTGTTGTGGTTGTTGTTGTGGTTGTTGTTGTGGTTGTTGTTGTGGTTGTTGTTGTGGTTGTTGTTGTGGTTGTTGTTGTCGTGGTTGTTGTTGTTGTCGTGGTTGTTGTTGTCGTTGTTGTTGTTGTCGTGGTTGTTGTTGTTGTCGTGGTTGTTGTTGTTGTCGTGGTTGTTGTTGTTGTCGTGGTTGTTGTTGTTGTCGTGGTTGTTGTTGTCGTGGTTGTTGTTGTTGTGGTAGTTGTTGTGGTTGTTTTTGTTTTTTGTTTTGTTTTTGTTGTGGTTGTTGCTGTTGTGATTGTTGTGGTGGTGGTGGTTGTAGTGGTGGTGATGGTGGTGGTGGTTGTTGAAGTGGTGGGGATGGGGGTGATTGTTGTTCTAGTGGTAGTGGTGGTTGTTGTTGTTGTAGTGGTGTTGGTGGTTATGGTTGTTGTAGTGGTGGTGGTGATTGTTGTTGTAATGGGGGTGGTGGTGGTGGCTGTTGTTGTTGTGGTGGTGATGGTTGTAATTGTTGTGGTTGTTGTTGTTGTTGTTGTTGTGGTGGTGGTGGTGGTGGTGATGGTGGTGGTGGTGGTGTTTGTTGTTGTTGTGGTGGTGGTGGTTACTGTTGGTGTTGTGGTTGATCTTGTTGTTGTTGTTGTTGTGGTGGTGGTGGTGGTGGTGGTTGTTGTTGTTGTTTTTTATACGAGAGTGAAAAGCACATCAATATTCTTTTTTACGTTATCACAGTTTCAATGTGGCTTATGGTGTAATATGAACCTCAATAATGAGCAAATGGTCCTTTTTTTTTTTTTTTTTTTTTTTACAATCAACTGGGCTCTACGTAATTATAAAATGCTTCTAAAAAAGAAAATATAAGAAATTTCTTGCTTGTTTCCGTGACCCCCTAAATCATTTGAAAATTATTGTCATTAAACAACCCAGATGTCAGCTCAATCTACGTGTCAATCGATTTCTTGTTATATGTTTCATAAATGTGATTTTTTCGCCTTCAGAAATGTCAACTGAATTTTTGAAATACTTCGGAGTCTTTCGCAAACAGTTTTGAGTACATCTGTGGTTCGCCCGAAAATAGGTTTACATAGCCGAAAAGTTTATGCTATCAGCCGTAGCTAGTTGACAATTAGCATTACTTTTTATCCTTCAAGTCATGGCAAAGACGAATTAAAAAAAGAAAAAATATATATATTTATAAGAATTATACTGTAGAATCCAGTTAATTTCAACACGACATTTCAAGCTGACGCTCCTGCAACCTGATTTTTATCAGACCCATCACGAACAATAAAACGGCAAACACTATATAAAGAACCCATTATCGTTTAAAACTTTACATCTCAGTGAGGCTATTTATTAATATTTCCCTAATAATGCATATCCTATAATCAATACCTAAATATTTTCTTGGAAACCACTTATTCCATTTCGGGGTGGGGGTGATCTTACCTTGGTAAATATGGATAATGATATCGCACAATCGACATAATGGGAAAATATTCCGTTTTTAAATTTGATCAGCAGGCTCAAGATGCCACTTTACTGCATTAGGTATATGGATAAAAATAATATCCGTTTTATCTTTAACTTTCCAAATTTTTTACAGGTCTCTAATCAAACAAAATTCTTTGGGGCTAAACCTATGAAATGTCAGTCTTCTTTACCAAGGAATCGATTTTATCCCACTTTTTACCTCATTTAGTCTTGTTTACTGATTTATTTTTCCGAGATTGAATTTTTACACCTTCAGAAATGTTTCTGGAAATTTAGATACAATTAGGAATGTTTCTAAGCTAATTTAGAGTACATTTGTGAAAGTTGCATATTAAGTGTTTTAGCCATCACTTATACTGTTTCTAGGATCACAAGTAAAATATTTTTGAATTACTCCTAAAGAGAATGTTTTTACCTTAAAAAAACAAGTTGTACAATTTTTCTATCCTGAAGCTACCACTACGATTTCAAAATTCACAATTGACCTTCCTAACGTAAAAAAACGTTATCCAGACGACATTAATTAATGTACTGTTCCTCCAACCTACATTTTCCTTTTTTAAGCTGTCACGCACTATAGGGAATAGCTACGCAGATTAGGACCAAAGTTATAAATAGCAATGAAATATATATCTCGGTATTTCGATAGTGTTTATACTTTCCCTTCAAAATTTTTATGTGTCTATTGACCATCAGTATTCCTTCTCAAGAGTTATCAGAGTTTTTAAAGGATTTCGCCTAAGGAAATGTGTCTTAAGGTGTAACACGAACCTTCAGAATGTTCAAATACTTTACTTTTTTTTTTAATTAAATGAGGTGGCTCTAAATATTTTCTAGTGCTTCTACTACAGATAAAAAAGAAATTATCCGAAATTTCTAGCTTTTAAGGTGACCCCCACCTTAACTGAAACTTATTTTTCTTAAACACCTCAGATGCCAGCTCTCATTAGGTGTCAATTGACTTCTTTGTTGATTTTTTCACTCTCAGAAATGTCTTCTGAGTTTTGGATACCATTGGGTGTGTTTCCCAATCAATTTTGAGAACATTTGTTGAAGTTGCATATTTAGCAATTTTGCCCAAATATGAGTTTATACACCCACTCTAATAAAATAGTAAAATAGTTTTTACCTACCCCCAATTGGCATTTCTTTTTCTTCTTGAAACCATAGCTAATATGAATTTTAAAGAAAAAGACAAACTCATCGGATTTTAAAACTTCAGTTAATCTGAAAACGACAGACACAACATGTCATGTCGACGCCTTCGCAACCTGATTTATTTTTTAGACCTAACATGAACAAAAAAAAAAAAAAATGGGGTATGTGAGGAACCAAGTCTATCTATCTATTGCCAGACGCCTCAATCCCGTTCGGGGTGGCCACAAACAGATCGCCTCCACGTCTCCCTGTCCCCCGCCATTTCACTGCCCTACTCCCAACTCACACCCCCCTCTCTCATATCCATCCCTCCATCTCATCCTCGGCCTCCCCCTCCCTCTTCCCCCCTCCACCTCACTCACATACACTCTCTTCGTTAGTCTTTCACCCTCCATCCTCTCCACATGGCCAAACCACCTCAGTGTGTTCCTCCTAACGCTTCCTATCACATCGAGATCCACACCACAACGCTCCTTTATATCCTCATTCGTCAGCCTGTCTCTCCATGTGACTCCACAGGCTCCTCTTAAATAACTCATTTCCACTGCTCTCACTTTTGACTTGTGTCCTTCCAACAGCGTCCAAGTTTCACTTCCATACGTTAGAGTTGGTATCACAATACTGTCATGTAGTAACTTTTTCACTTCCATTCTCACTTCCCTGTTTCTTATCACTGCTTTCAAAGAACCAGCAACCTTTCTTCCCTGCTGTACCCTTTCAAGCACTTCACCCTCCAAACCTCCACCCTTACTCATCACACTACCCAAGTACTTAAACGTACTCACATTTTCCAATTCCTCACCATCCAACCTCTCTGTACATTCACTGACTTCACCTCTCTCAAAGACCATCACTTTACTCTTCCCTACATTCACCTTTAGATTCCGTTTCTTACACTCCCAAACTCATCCACCAAGCCTTGCAGCTCCCCTTCGTCTTCACCTAACAACACAGTATCATCTGCAAACAACAGTACAGGGAGTTTCCAAACACTATCTTCTCTCACCAGGGCCTCTCCAACATCCACTACCCTACCTTGTACACCCGAAAGCACTAATCTCTTCCCCATGGTAGCCGGAGTCACGGCCAGTGAGCGACCAGGCGATCGAACACCCCACAACTACCGCCCCTCCCCCAACTTTGTGAAAGCTTTGGTGGATAGATATGGAACGGCTAAAGGTGGTGATGTTATAGTGTGTCGTGTTCGTTTTTATACACAATCAGAACCAGTAGGGATAAAAATATAAAGGCATTTAGTGTGTAATACTGCGTAGTTATCCAGAACATATGAGAAAAGACCGAAAATGAAAGAAGACCTACGATATTGTATGTGAAATTGTCTATATACTTACGTCCTCTGTTATACTGTAACAAATAAGTATAGTATAGTGAACAGTATCTGATGAAATATATGATGTCTTTTCTCATAAATTCTCACTCCCACCTCCACTATACATTCTCACTCCCACCTCCACCACCCTTCAATCTGGGCTGCTGTCTCCACCTAAAGCCTCTCATACCCTATCGTCCCCCACTCCAACCCATTGTTAACCAACATAAACGGAGATAATGATGATATAATCCGTCAGGTGTTGATCATATTTTACCATACACCTCTGCATGAAACACCAACAAATAAATAACAATACTCCGGTATACCTGCCAACCATTTCTTCCTGTTGTAAGGTGTTACGTGACATACGCATTGCAAGTTGAACCTTGTGTTACAAGGACATTCGTTAACACAGATTGTGTGGTTTTGGACGTTCATTAATTCATATGAGGGAGGCAATTTAAGCCTTACATTATCCTGTCATTATTAGATGATCTAAAAGAATCTGGGATCGGCTCTGACGAACCACAAACTCCCTGTTTGAACGAAAATATCCCGACCTCTTGTCACAACAGTGACACTATGTCATTATTTATACGACTGGATGTGGGTCAGTCGTATACATAATGACATTGTGTCACTGTTGTGACAAGATGTCGGTATATTTTCGTTAAAGCAGAGAGCTTGTGGTTCGTCAGAGCCGATCCCTGATTCATTTCCTTCATCCTGTAACGACAGGAACATAAACCTTACGTGATTAGAATGTAAGGCTTAAATTGTCACGTTCATATGAATTAATGGACTTCCAAAACTACACAACCCGTATTAACGATAAACAAACGTATGTCCTTGTAACACATGGTCCAACTTGCAGTTCGTTTGTCATGTAACACCTAACATCAGGATGAAATAGTTGGCATGTATACCGGAGTATTGTATGTTATTGATTTGTTGGTGTTTAATACAAAGGCGTATGATAATATCAATATGATCAATAACTGACTTTTCATTATTATCTTTGTTTATGTTGGTTAACAATGGGTGGGAGTGGGCTGCCAGAGGGAACGAGAGACATTTGGTGGAGACAGCAACCCAGAGAGAAGAATGGTGAGGGTGGGAGCGAGAATGTATGAGAAACGGCATCATATCTTTCATCAGGGGCTGTTCACTATACTATACTTATTTGTAACATTATACTATAGTATGTAAGTATATAGACAATTTCACATAAAACATCGTAGGTCTTCTTTCATTGTCGTGCCTTTCTCATATGTTGTGGATAACTGCACAGTATTACACATTAAATGCCTTTATATTCTTATCCCTACTGGTTCTGATTGTGTATAAAAATTATCATGACACTATAACATCACCACCTTTAGCCGTTCCACATCTATCCACCAAAGCTTTCACGAAGTTGGGGGAGGGGCGGTAGTTGTGGGGTGTTCGATTGCTTGGTCGTTCACTGGCCGCGACTCCGGCTACCATGGGGGAGAGATTAGTGCTTTCGAGTGTACCTCTTTTATTACCCCATCCATGAACAGATTGAACAACCATGGAGACATGACACATCCCTGTTTCAACCTAACCTCCAAAGAGAAAAATTCACTTAGTTCACCATCCACACGCACTGCAGCCTTAGCACCATCATTCATACTCTTCACAGCATTCAGCAACTTTCCATCTACTCCATATATTCTTAACACTTTCCACAATCCTTGTCTATCCACCCTGTCATATGCTTTCTCCAAATTCATGAAAGCCGCATATAACTTCTTTCCCTTCTCTAGAAACTTTTCCACTAAAGATCTAAGAATGAATATCTGATCTACACAACCTCTTCCATTCCTAAAGCCTCCCTGTTCTTCTCCAACTAATTCCTCTGCTCTTTCTCTAACTCTGTCAATAAGTATCCTACCATACACTTTTCCTATTATACTAAGAAGACAAATGCCCCTATGATTACCACACACTTCTTTTTCCCCTTTTCCTTTATACAAGGGAATAATTATACCTGACTTCCAATCCTCCGGGACTCTACCTTCCTCCCAGGCCAATCTGCACATCTTCCACATCCATTCTACTACTATCTCTCCCCCATGTTTCAGCATTTCACCACACACTCCATCAATTCCTGGGGCTTTCTCCAATTTAACTTCCTTCATTGCTTCCACATCTTCTATCCTACTGATTTCTTCCTGTCTTCTCACATCCCTCCTTCTCCCAGCCATTCCCCATCCACTTATACTAGCATTACATCCATCCTCTATGTTCAACAATTCCTTAAAGTGTTCTCCCCATCTGCTCACTTTTTCTCCCTTCTCCACTAGTAACCTACCATTTTTATCTTTCACTCCCCTGCTAACCTCACTTCCACCCTGTCTTACTCTCTTCACCTCTTTCCACAACATTTTCTTAGTCCCTCCACTTTACACTCAAATTCCTTCCAAATTCCTCATCCACTCTCTTCTTACTCTCTCTTACTAATCTTTTCACCTTTTTCTTTCTACATATAACTCTCTCTTCCGCCTCTCAACTTCTTCCACGCCCCTATTTCTCATCCATTCATTGTATGCTTTCTTCTTTTGTGCCACAGCCTCTCTCACCTCTTCAGTCCACCACGCTGTTCCTTGCACCCCCCTCCGTCTTCTCTTCCTCCCACACACCACATCACATGCTGCACATAATTCTTCAGTAAATATCCTGCACACACCTTCCACGTCCCCCATCTGCTTCAATTCATATTTGCCCAATCGTTCCTCCACTTCTCTCTTATACTCTGCCTTTTTCTCATCCTCTTGTAACCTTTCAACTCTCCTTGCAACTACTTCCTCTCGTCTTTCCCTCCTCCTATTCCTTCATCTTACTTGTATCCTAATTCTGGTCACCACCAAGTAGTGGTCAGAAAGTCCACTCCCCCAAACTCTATAACTTCTTGCATCCATTACACATCTTCGCATCCTTTCATCCACACACACATAATCAATCATTGCCTTCCTTTCATTCAGTTCACCACCCACCCTTCTCATCACTCGCCATGTATACCTGTGGATCATTTTATGCCTGAAGAGGGTATTGGCTATCACCAACCCCCTCCCAGCACAAATGTCCACTAACGCACTGCCATTCTCATCTATCTCAGCAGGCACACCCCACTCACCAACTATTCCATCCACCTTCACATTCCCTATTTTACCATTCATATCACCGATCAAAAACACTCTCTCAAGTAATGTTTATAATTTGTATATCTCAGTACGTCTATATATTTACTTTTTCCTAATAATATATATCTGATAACGAATACTTGAACATTTTTTTAAACGATTTATTGCCTTTCAGCGCATGATATTACATTGCTAAATATGAATAATGATACCACACGATCCGTCATACTGGGAAAATATTCCATTTATTAAATTTGATCAGGAGGCTCAGGAGGCCAAATTAAAGCCCTGGTTATATCAGATAAAAATAATTTTTGTCTTCTCTAAATTTCTAAGATGTTTACAAGCCACTAGTCAAAGGAAACTCTCGTTTTCCAGCCTTCTTTCCCTATGAATTGATTTCGTCCTACGTGATACCTCATTTATATTTGTTACTGATTTTTTCTTTGAGTCGGAATAGCTTCATCTTCGATAGTATTTTCTGAATTTTAGATGGAATTGGGAGTGTTTCCGAGGTAATCTGAGCACCTTTTTGGAAGTTACATATTTAGTGTTTCTCCGTCAATAATGAAGTTTTTAGGATCATTCAAGTATAATAGTTATGAATTACTCTAAAAGCAGATGGTTTTACCGTAATAAAACCTTTTTTTCTTTTTTTTTTTAATCCTAAAGTTACAACTACAAATAAAAAAATCACAAATGATCCTCTTTCTAACATGGAAATCCAAATAATATCCAGACGATATTAATACAGTTCATTCACTCTTCTTTTAACCTGCGTTTTTTTTTTTTTTTTTTTTGTAGGTGCCATGCACTAAATTTAGGTCTACTAAGATGAGGAATACTGTAAAATTACAAATGGTAATTAATTATATGTATCCGTATTCCGATTGTCTTCTTACTTTCTCGTATTAATTTTTACGTGAGAGTCAAAAGCTCATCAATATTCCTTCTCACGAATTATCACAGTTTGAGTGATGTTACCTAAGGAAATGTGGCTTATAGTATAACACAAGCCTAGATAATGTGCAAATATTGTTGTTGTTGTTTTTTTACAATCGTGGGTGTCGATGTAATTTTAGTGCATCTACTGCAGGTAAAAAAGAAAAGATTCGAAATCTATTTGTTTCGATGACGCCCACATCAAACGAAACTCATTTTTCTTAAGCTCCTCAGATTCTAGCTCTTTTTACGTGTCAATCGATTTTTTGTTATTTGTTTCATGTTTTCTAAGCGATTTCATCCTACATGTTACCTCATTTAGATTTGTTTCCGTTTTCTCTTTCGATGAGGAATTTTTTTCACCTGCGGAAGTGTTTTTAAATTTTAGATACAATTGGTAGTGCTTCCCAGGAAATTTAGAGCACCTCCGTGGAAGTTGAATACTTAGTGTCTTCCCCCTCAGTTATGCGGTTTTTAGGATCACTCAAGTACAATAATTTTGAATTGTTCCTATAGAAGATGCTTTTATCATAACAAGTTACTACTACAAACAGAGAAAGTCGCAAATGACCCGATTCCTAACGTTAAAATCGAAACAATCTTGAGACGATAATAATGCACTTCATTCAGCGTTCCTTCAACCTGCATTTTTTTGCATGTGCCATGCATATATATGCAGAGCTGTGGCACAAAGTTATAAATGACAATTATGTATCTCGGTATTGCATTATTTATACTTTCTCGTATTATTATTTTTTTTTAATCCGAGAGTGAAAAGCACATCAATATTCCTTTTCACAAATTTTCACAATTTGAAGGTGTCCTATGGTGTAACATGAAGCTCAATAATGAGCAAATAGACTTTTTTTTTTTTTTACAATTAACTGGTTCTACGTAATTTTAAAGTGCTTCTACTGATGATAAAAAAGAAAATGTAAGAAAATTCTTTCCTGTTTCCGTGACCCCCTATATCACTTGAAACTTAATGTCATTAAACACCTCAGATGTCAGCTCAATCTACTTGTCAATCGATTTCTTGGTATGTTTCCTAAATGTGTTTTTTTCACCTTCAGAAACGTCTTCTGAATTTTTGAAGTACTTAGGAGACTATCGCAATAAGTATTGAGTATATTTGTGATTCGTTCGATAATAGATTTACCTAGCCAAAAATCTTATGCTATCAACCGTAGCTAGTTCACAAATGGAATTACTTTTTATTCTTCAAGTCACGGCAAAGATGAATTAAAAAAAAAAAAAATACATTCCAAAGAATTTTAGATTAAAGTTAATTTCAACACGACATTTAAGCTGACGCTCCTGTAACCAGATTTTTATCAGACTCATCACGAACAATAAACACGCATACACTATATAATAAACACATTATCGTTTATAAATTATACATCTCAGTGCGGTTATTTATTAATATTGTCTTAATAATGTATATCCGATAATCAGTACCTAAATATTTTCTTGGAAACTATTTATTCCCTTTCTGGGTGATCCTACCTTGGTGAATAATGATATCACACAACCGACATAATGGGAAAATATTCCATTTCTAAATTTGATCAGCAGGCTCAACATGCCACTTTACTGCATTAGTTACATAGATAAAAATAATATCCGTTTAATCTTTATCTTTTCAAAGTTTTTACAGGTCTCTAATCAAACGAAATTCTTTGGGGCTAAACATATGAAATGTCAGTCTTTTTTAGCAAGGAATCGATTTCATCCCACGTTTTACCTCATTTAGCCCTATTATTGATTTATTTCTCCGAGATAGAGTTTTTACACCTCCAGAAATATTTCTGGAAATTTAGATTCAATTAGGAATGTTTCTAAGCAAATTTAGAGTATATTTGTAGAAGTTGCATATTTAGTGTTTTCGCCATCACTTATACGGTTTTTAGGATCACAAGTAAACTATTTCAGAAATACTCTTAAAGAGAATGCTTTTATCGTAAAAGAACAACATGTACAATTTTTCTATCCTGAAGCTACTACTACAATTTCAAAATTCACAATTGACCTTCCTAACGTAAAAATACGTTATCCAGACGACAATAATGAAGTTTACTATTTCTCCAACCTGAATTTTTCTTTTTTAACCTTTCATGCACTACATACAGTGTCTACGCAGATAAGGAACAAAGTTAAAATAGCAATGAACCATATATCTCGGTATTCCGATAGTGTTTATACTTTCTCGTATAAATTTTTATGTATTGCCCAAGAGTTATCAGAGTTTTTAGAGGTTTTTACTTAAGAAAATGTGTCCTAAGGCGTAACACGAACCTTCAGAATGTTCAAATACATTCACCCTCCCCCCCCTTTTTTTTTTTTACTTTAAATCATGTCGCTCTAAATAATTTTATAGTGCTTCTACTGCAGATAAAAAAGAAAATATCCGAAATTTCCCGCATTAGCGGTGACCCCCACCCCAATTGAAACTTATTGTTCTTAAACACCTCAGATACCAGCTCTCCTTAGGTGTCAGTTGATTTCTTTGTTGATTTTTTCACTCTCAGAAATGTCTTCTGAGTTTTGGAAATAATTGGGTGTGTTTCCTAAACAATTTTGAGTACATTTGTTGAAGTTGCATATGATAGCGATTTTGCTCAAATATAAGTTAACACACCCACTCTAATAAAATTGTAAAATAGTTTTGACCTACCCGCAATTGGTATTTCTTTTTCTTCTTCAAGCCATGGGTAAGATAAATTTCAAAGAAAAAAAAGACAATAAACTCATCGGATATTACAACTTCAGTTAATCTGAAAACGACAGACACAACAGGTCATGCCGACGCTTCCGTAACCTGATTTATTTTCTATACCCATCATGAAAAAAAAAAAAATGGCGTATGTGAAGAACCAAGTAATGTTTATAATTTGTATATCTCAGTACGGCTATGTATTTACTTTTTCCTAATAATATATATTTGATAACCAATATCTAAACACTTCTTTTAAACGATTTATTGCCTTTCAGCGCGTGATATTACCTTGCTGAATATGGATAACGATATCACACGATCCGTTATACTGGGAAAATATTCCATTTATTAAATTTCATCAGGAGGCTATACAGATAAAAATAATATCTGTTTTGTCTCTAAATCTCTAAGTAGTTCACAAGTCACTTGTCAAAAGAAAATCTCATTTTTCAGGCTTCTCTCCCTATGAATCGATTTCATCTTACGTGGTACATCATTTCGATTTGTTACTGAATTTTTCTTTGAGTCGAAATAGTTTCACCTTCGATAGTGTTTTTTTAATTTGAGATAGAATTAGGAGTGTTTCCTAGGTAATCTGAGCACGTTTTTGGAAGTTACATATTTAGTGTTTTCTCCGTCAATAATGAAGTTTTTAGGATCACTCAAGTATAATAGTTTTGAATTACTCTAAACGCGGATGGTTTTACCGTAACAAAACCATTTTTTTTTTTTTAACCTAAATTTACCATTACAAATGAAAAGGGTCAGAAAGGATCCTCTTTCTAAAATAAATATCCAAATAATCTCCAGACGATATTAATAAGAGTTCCTTTAACCAGCATTTTTTTGGAGCTGTCATGCACTAAATTCAAGTCTACGGAGATGAGGAATAAAGTTACAAATGGTAATTTATCACATGTATCGGTATTGCGATTGTCTTCATACTTTCTCGTATTAATTTTTAGGTGATAGTCAAAAGCTCATTAATATTCCTTCTCATGAATTACCACAGATTTTAGTGATTTGACCTAAGGAAATGTGGCCTATAGTGTAACACAAATCTTGATAATGTGCAAATATTCGTTTTATTTTTCTTTTGCAGTCAATCATGTGTCGATGTAATTTTCAGTGCTTCTCCTGGAGATAAAAAAGAAATGTTTCGAAATTTATTTGTTTTGGTGACGCCCACATCAAACGAAACTTATTGTTCTTAAGCACCTCAGATGCCACCTCTTTTTACGTGTCAATCTATTTCTTGTTATATGTTTCATATGTTTCCTAAGCGATTTCATCCTGGGTGTTAACTCATTTAGATTTGTTTCCTTTTTCTCTTTCAATGAGGAATTTTTTTCACCTGCAGAAGTGTTTTCTAAATTTTAGATACAATTGGTAGTGCTTCCCAGGAAATTTAGAGAACCTCTGTGGAAATTGTATACTTTGCGTTTTCCCTCCTCAGTTATTGGGTTTTGGGGATTGCTTAAGTACAATACTTTTGAATTATTCCTATAGCAGATGCTTTTATCATAACAAGACAATTGTACCATTCTTTTATCTGAAGTTACTACTACAAACAGAAAAAGTAGCAAATGACCCGATTCCTAACGTTAAAATCCAAACAATCTAGGGATGATAATAATGCACTGCATTCCGCGTTCCTTCAACCTCCATTTTTTTTATGTCATGCACTATATGTGTGCGGAGATGTGGAACAAAGTTATATATGGCAATTAATAATGTATCTTGCTTTTGCGACAGAATTTATTCTTTCTCGTATTAATTTTTTATGCCTGAGTGAAATGCACATCAATATTCCTTTACACAAGCTATCACAGTATGAGTGTGGCTTATGGTGTAATATAAACCTCAATAATGAGCAAATTGTCTTTTTTTTTTTTTTTAGTCAACTGGCTCTACGTAATTCTAAAGTGCTTCTATCTATCTATCTATCTATAGCCCGACGCCCTAATCCCGCAAAGGGTGGCCGCAGACAAAACGCCTCCAAGTCACTCTGTCACCCACCATTTGACTCCCCTCCCCCCAACTCACCCCCCCTCCCTCATATACCTCTCAACTCCATCCCTCCACCTCATCCTCGGTCTACCCCTCCCTCTCCCTCCCTCCACCTCACCTACATACACCCTCTTAGTCAGTCTTTCATTCTCCATCCTCTCCACATGTCCAAACCACCTCAGTGTATTTCTCCTAATCTTTTCAACCACATCCACATCTACCCCACAACGTTCCTTCACTTCTTCATTCGTCAACTTGTCCCTCCATGTCACTCCACATGCTCCTCTCAAGTAACTCATTTCCACTGCTCTCACTCTTGACTTGTTCCCCTCTTGCAAGGTCCACGCCTCGCTTCCATACGTCAGGGTAGGGATCACAATACCATCATGCAGTGACTTCTTAACTTCCATACTCACCTCCCTATTTCTCATCACTGCTTTCAGTGTGCCAACAACCTTCCTTCCCTGCTGTACCCTTTCACGTACTTCATCCCCCAAAGTTCCATCCTTACTCATCACACTACCCAAGTACTTGAATGCACTCACATTCTCCATATCCTCACCATCCAACCTCACTGCACACTCTGTGACTTCATTCCTCTCAAACACCATAACTTTACTTTTGTTTACATTAACTTTCAGCTTCCTCCTCCTACACACTGTCCCAAATTCATTCACCAAACCTTGCAACTCCCATTCATCTTCACTCAACAATACTGTATCATCAGCAAACAGCAACACCGGAAGCTTCCAAATCTCACCCTCATTCATTAGGGCCACCCCCACATCCACTGCCCTACCTTGTACCTCCTTTACGACCCCATCCATATATATATTAAACAGCCATGGAGACATTACACACCCCTGTTTCAGTCCCACATTGAGATCAAAGAACTCACTCAGCTCACCATCCACTCGCACCGTAGCCCTAGCTCCCTCGTACATACTCTTCACAGCACTCAGCTTCTACAGCAGATAAAAAAGAAAATATAAGAAATTTCTTGCTTGTTTCCGTGACCCCCTTCATCACTTGAAACTTATTGTCATTAAACACCTCAGATGTCAGCTCAATCTACGTGTCAATCGATTTCTTGTTATATGTTTCCTAAATGTGACTTTCTCGCCTTCAGAAGTGTCTTCTGAATTTTTGAAATACTTAGGAGTCTATCGCAATCAGTTTTGAGTATAATTGTGGTTCGTTGGAAAATAGGTTTACCTAGCCCAAAATCTTATGCTATCAGCCGTAGCTAGTTCACAAATGGCATTACTTTTTATCCTTCAAGTCACGGCAAAGATGAATGAAAAAAAAAAAAAATACATTCAGATCAATTTTAGAAACCAGTTAATTTCAACACTACAGTTCAAGCTGACGCTCCTGCAACCTGATTTTTATTTGACCCATCACGAACAATAAAACCACATACAATATATAAGGGACCCATTATTGTTTATAAATTGTAAATCTCGGTGCCGTTATTTATTAATATTTTCCTAATAATGTATATCCGAAAATCAGTACCTAAATATTTTCTTGGAAATCAATTATTCCCTTTCGGGGTGATCTTACCTTGGTGAATATGAATAATATCACACAACCAACATAATGGGAAAATATTCCATTTCTAAATTTGATCAGCAGGCTCAAGATGCCACTTTACTGCATTAGTTACATAGATAAAAATGATATCCGTTTTATCTTTAACTTTCCAAATTTTTTACAGGTCTCTAAACAAACGAAATTCTTTGGGGCTAAACCTATGAAATAGTCTTCTTTACCAAGGAATCGATTTCATCCCACGTTTTGCCTCATTTACTGATTTATTTCTCCGAGATAGAATTTTTACACCTCCAGAAATATTTCTGGAAATTTAGATTCAATTAGGAATGTTTCCAAGCTAATTTAGAGTACATTTGTGGAAGTTTCATATTAGAGTTTTCGCCATCACTTATGCGGTTTTTAGGATCACGAGTAAAATATTTCTGAATTACTCCTAAAGAAAATGCTTTTACGGTAAAAGAACAACATGTACAATTTTTCTATCCTGAAGCTACCACTACAATTTAAAAATTCACAATTGACCTTCCTAACATAAAAAAACGTTATCCAGACGACATTAACTCAGTTTTCTTTTTTAATTTTTCATACATTACATACCTACGCAGATAAGGAACAAAGGTAAAATAGCAATGAACCATATATCTCGGTATTGCGATAGTTTATACTTTCTATTAAAACTTTTTATGTCTATTGCCCATCAGTATTCCTTCTCAAGAGTTATCAGAGTTTTTAGAGGTATTTACCCAAAGCAATGTGTCCTAAGGTGTAACACGAACCTTCAGAATGTTAAAATACTTTTTTTTTTTTTACATTAATTCGTGGCTCGAAATAATTTTATTGTCCTTCTACGTCAGATAAAAAAAAAATTCTCGCTTTTATGGTGACCCCCCACCTCAATTGAACCTTATTTTTTTTAAACATCTCAGATGACAGCCCTCATTAGGTGTCAATTGATTTCTTTTTTGTCTCAGAAATGTCTTCTTAGTTTTGGAAGTAATTGGGTGTGTTTCGCAATCAATTTTGAGTACATTTGTCGAAGTTTCATAATTAGCGATTTTGCCCAAATATAATTTTATACCCCCACTCTAATAAAATAGTAAAATATTTTTGATCTACCCCCAGTTGGCATTTCTTTTTCTTCTTGAAGCCACGGATAAGATGAATTTTAAAGAAAAAAGACATTAATCTCATCGGATATTAAAACTTCAACTAATCTGAAAACGACAGGCACAACAGGTCATGTCTACGCGTCCGCAACATGATTAATTTTTTAGACCCATCATGAACAAAAAAAAAAAAAAGTTTATCCAAGTAATGTTTTAAATTTGTATATCTCAGTACGTCTATGTATATATTTTTCCTAATTATATATATCTGATAACCAATACCTAAACAGTTTTCTTTTAAACGACTTATTGCCTTTCTGCGCGTGATATTACATTTCTAATTATGGATAATGATATCACACGATCTGTCATGCTGGGAAAATATTAAATTGATCAGGAAGCTCAGGAGGCCACTTTAAAGTACTAGTTAAACAGATAGGAATAATATCTGTTTTGTCTCTAATTCTCTATGTTGTTTACAAATTACTAGTCAAAAGAAACTCCAGCCTTCTTTCCCTACGAATCAATTTCATCCTACGTGATACCTCATTTTTATTTAACTGATTATTTCTTTGAGTCGGAATAGTATCACATTCGATAATGTTTCCTGAACTTTAAATAGAATTGTGACTGTTTCCCAGGTAATTTTGGCAACTTTTTGGAATAACATATCTAGTGTAATCTCCGTCAATAATGAAGTTTTTAAGATCACTCATGTAAAATAGTTTTGATTTACTCTTAACCCGGATGGTTTTACCGTAACAAAACATTTTTTTTTTTTAATCCTAAAATTACCACTACAAATGAAAAAGGTCACAAATGATCCTCTTTCTAACGTAAAAATCCAAATAATCTTCAGACGATATTAATACAGTTCACTCATTCGTCCTTTAACCTGCATTTTTTTGTTGATATCATGCACTAAACTCAGATCTACGGCGATGAGGGATAAAGTTACAAATGGTAATTTATCAGCGATTGTGTTCATACTTTCTCGTAATAATTTTTAGATGAGTCAAATGCTCATTAAAATTCCTTCTCACGAGTTATCACAGACTTGAGTGATTTTAACTAAAGAAAATATGGCTTATGGCTTAACACAAGCCTTGATAATGTGCAAATATTCGTTTTATTTTTCTGTTGCAGTCAATCATGAGAGTCCATGCAATTTTAAGTGCTTCTACAGGAGATAAAAAAGAAAAGATTCAAAATTCATTTGTTTCGGTGACACGCACATCAAACGAAACTTATTGCTCTCAAGCACCTCAGATGCCACATCTTTTTTCGTGTCAAACGATTTCTTGTTATATGTTTCATATGTTTCCTAAACGATTTCATCCAAAGTGTTACCTCATTTAGATTTGTTTCCGTTTTCTCTTTCGATGAGGAATTTCTTCACCTGAGGAAGTGTTTTCTAAATTTTAGATTCAGTTGGTAGTGCTTCGAAGGTAATTTACAGCACCTCTGTGGAAATTGTATACTTCGTGTTTTCAACTCATGCGGTTTTTGTGATCGCTTATGTACAGTAGGTTTGAATTATTCCTATACCAGATGCTTTTATCATAAGACAATTGTACCACTCTTTTTTCAGAAGTTACTACTACAAACAGAAAAAGTCTCAAATGACCCGATTCCTAACATTAAAATCCAAACAATCTACAGACAACAATTATACACTTCATTCTGCGTTCCTTCAACCTGCATTATTTGGCATGTGTCATGCACTATACGACTCCGGAGATGTGGAACAAAGTTAAAAATGGTAATTAATTATGTATCTCGAAAATGCAATAGAGTTTATCCTTTCTTGTATTAAAATTTTATCCAAGAGTGAAAAGCACATCAATATTCCTTTTCACAAGTTATCACAGTATGAGTGTGGTTTATGGTGTAACATGAACCTCAATAATGAGCAAATAGTCCTTTCTTCTTTTTTTTTACAATCAACTGGATCTACATAATTCTAAAGTGCTTCTACTGCAGATAAACAAGAAAATATAAATTTCTTCTCAATTTCCGTTACCTTTTTTTACATCAATTGAAACTTATTGTCATTAAACACCTTAGATGTCAGCTCAATCTACGTGTCAATCGATTTCTTGTTATATGTTTCCTAAATGTGATTTTCTCGCCTTCAGAATTGTCTTCTGAAATTCTGAAATACTTAGGAGTCTTTCGCTATCAGTTTTGAGTATATTTGTGGTTCGCTTGAAAATTGGTTTACCTAGCCCAAAATCTTATGCTATCAGCTGTAACTAGTTCACAAATGGCATTACTTTTTATCCTTGAACTCACGGCAAAGATGAATTAAAAAAATAAAAAAAACAATACATTCGTAAGAATATTAGAATCCAGTTAATTTCAACACGAGAGTTCAAGCTGACGATCCTGCAACCTGATTTTATCAGGCCCATCACGAACAATAAAACCGCATTCACTCTAAAAGGAACCCATTATCGTTTATAATTTGTACATCTCAGTGCGACTATTTATTAATATTTTCCTAATAATGTATATCCGATAATCAATACCTAAATATTTTCTTGGAAATCATTTATTCCCTTTCGGGGTGATCTTACCTTGGTAAATATGGATAATGATATCACACAATCGACATAATGGGAAAATATTCCTTTTTTAAATATGATCAACAGGCTCAAGATGCCACTGTACTTCATTAGTTACAAATTACAAAAATAATGTCCGTTTTACCTTTGTTTCCAAATTTTTTACAGGTCTCTAATTAAACGAAACTCTTTGGGGCTAAACTTATGAAATGCCAGCCTTCATTATCAAGGAATCGATTTTATCCAACGTTTTACCTCATTTAGCCCTGTTACTGATTTCTTTTTCCGAGACTGATTTTTACATCTTCAGAAATGTTTCTGGAATTTATAATTAGTGTTCTCGCCATCACTTACGTGGTTTTCAGAATCACAAGTAAAATATTTGTTAATTACTCCTAAAGACAATGCTTCTACCGTTAAAAAAAAAAAAAAGGACTATTTCTATCATGAAGGAAACTACAATTTCAAAATTCACAATTGACCTTCCTAACGTTTTTACGTTATCCAGACGACATTAAGTTAATTTACTGTTCCTTCAACCTGCATTTTTTTAGGCTGCCATGCACTATATAGATACGAAATTAAGGAGCAAAGTTACAAATAACACTGAATCATGTATCGCTGAATTACAGTAGTGTTTATATATTCTCGTATTAATTATGTATCTAATGCCCATCAGTAATCCATCTCATAAAATATCACAGTTTTTCGAGATTCGTACCTAAGGAAATGAGGCTTAAGGTGTAACACGAACGTTCAGAATGTTCAAATATTCATTTTATTATTTTTATTTTACATTCAATCAGCATTCTCGATGTAATTTTAATGAAGTTATACTGTAGATAAAAAAGAAAAAAAAAATCGAAATTTTTCGCTTTTCTCGGTGAAGCCCACATCAATTTAAACTTACCGTTCTTAGACACTTCAGATGCAAGCTCTACTGTAAATGTGACTTTTTTCACCCTCAGAAATGTTTTCTGAATTTTAGAAAAAACTGGGTTTTTCCAAATCAATTTTGAGTGTGTTTGTGGAAGCTGCATATTTAGCGATTTCGCCCGAAAGTAGGTTTATACAGCCATCACTCTACAAAAAAAGTTTTGACCTACCCGCAAAGTTTATGCTATCAGCCGTAACTAGTTCATAATTTCCATTTTTATCTTTCAAGTCACGGCCAATATTAATATTAATATAAAAACAGACAATACACTCATCGGAAGCTTAGAATCCAGTTAATTTAAACACGACAGACAAAAGTTCCAGCTGACGCTCCTGCAACTTGAGTTTTGTCAGGCCCATCATGAACAATAAAACTACGTCTATGAGGAACCAATTTTCCTTTGTAAATTGTACTCTCAGTACGGCTATTTATAAGTTTTGTTAATAATGTACATCTGACAATCAATACCTAAAATAATTTCATGATAACCATTTATTGCCTCTCGGAGAGATTTTCTATCTATCTATCTATCTATCTATTGCCAGACGCCTCAATCCCGTTTGGGGTGGCCACAAACAAATCGCCTCCAAGTCGCCCTGTCCCCCGCCATTTCACTCCCCTGCTCCCAACTCACACCCCCCTCTCTCATATACCTCTCCACCCCAATATGGATAATCATGTCACACAACTAACATAATGGGAAATTAATTCATTTTTAAATTTGATCAGCAGGCTCAAGATGGCACTTTATATCATTAAGTTGTATATACAAGAATAATATCCGTTTTATCTCTAATTTTCAAAAAATTTTACAGATCTCTAATTCAATAAAACTCTTTGGGCGTAAACCCATCTAATGCCAACCTACTTTGCCTTGGAAGCAATTTTCTCCTAAGATTTACCTCATCTAGCCTTGTTGCTGATTTATTTTTCCGAGACGTAACTTTTCAACCTCAGAAATAGATACAGAATTTTAGATACAATTGGGAATGTTTCCCAGCTAATTTAGAGTATATTTGTAGAAGTTGCATATTTAGTGTATAATTATTCTGAATTACTCCTAAGGAGGATCCCTTTACCGCAACAAAACAACATACATTTTTTTTTTTTCCCTAGAGCTACCATTACAAATTCAAGACCCACATGTGACCTTCTTCCTAACGTCAAACAACCTTATCCGGACTACATTAATTCAGTTAATTTAATGTCTCTTCATCCTGCATTTTTTTTTTTTTGTGTGTGTGTGTGTGTGTGTATCTGTTTGAACTGTATGCAAAGGCAGATGAGGAACAAAGAATGAACCATATATCTCAGTATTGCGATAGTGTTTATACTTTCTCGTAAAAATTTTTATGTCTATTGCCAATCAGTATTCCTTCTCAAGAGTTATCAGAGTTTTTAGAGGTTTTTACCTAAGGAAATGTGTCTTAAGGTGTAAGACGAACCTTCAGAATGTTCAAATACTTTCTTTTTTTTTTCTTACACGAAATAATTTTACAGTGCATCTACTGCAGATAAAAAAGAAAATATCCAAAATTTCTCGCTTTTTTCGGTGACCCCCACCTCAATTGAAACTTATTGTTCTTAAATACCTCAGATGCCAGCTCTCCTTGGGTGTCAATTGATTTCTTTGTTGATTTTTTCACTCAGAAATGTCTTCTGAGTTTTGGAAATAATTGGGTGTGTTTCGCAATCAATTTTGAGTACATTTGTTGAAGTTTCATAATTAGCGATTTTGCCCAAATATAAGTTTATACACCAACTCAAATGAAATAGTAAAATAGTTTTGACCTACTCCCAGTTGGGATTTCTTTTTCTTCTTGAAGCCATGGATAAAATGAATTTTAAAGAAAAAAGAATAATCTCATCGGATATTAAAACCAGTTAATCTGAAAACGGCAGGCACAACAGATCACGTCGACGCTTCCGCAACCTGATTTATTTTTTAAACCCATGAACAAAATATATATATATATATATATATATATATATATATATATATATATATATATATATATATATTTGATTAACCAAGTAATGAATAAAATTTGTATATCTCAGTACGGCTATGTATATACTTTTTCCTAATGATATATATCTGATAACCAATACCTAAACAATTTCATTTTAAACGACTTATTGCCTTTCTGCCCGTAACATTACATTTCTGATTATGGATAATGATATCACAATATCCGTCATACTGGGAAAATACTAAATTTATTAAATTTGATCAGGAGGCTCAGGAGGCCACTTTAAAGCACTAGTTAAACAGATAGGAATAATATCTGTTTTGTCTCTAATTCTCTGTTGTTTAAAAGTTACTAGTCAAAAGAAACAAATTTTCCACCCTTCTTTCCCTACGAATCGATTTCATCCTACGTGATACCTCATTTATATTTGTTACTGATTTTCTCTTTGAGTAGGAATAGTTTCACCTTCGATAGTGTTTCCTGAATTTTATATAGAATGGGGATTGTTTCCCAGGTAATGTTGGCACCGTTTTGGAAGTTACATATTTAATGTATTCTCCGTCAATAATGAAGTTTTTAGGATCACTCATGTAAAATAGTTTTTATTTACTGAACGCGGATGGTTTTAGTAACTTTTTTTTTTTTTCCTAAAGTTACCACTACAAATGAAAAAGGTCACAAATGATGCGCTTTCTAACGTAAAAATACAAATAATCTCCGGACGATATTAATACAGTTCATTTTTTTGTTGGTCATGCACTAAATTCAGATCTACGGCGATGAGGGATAATGTTACAAATGGTAATTTATCATATGTATCGGTATTGTGATTGTGTTCATACTTTCTCAAAATAATTTTTAGATGAGAGTCAAATGCTCATTAATATTCCTTTTCACGAGTTATAACAGTTTTGAGTGACTTTACCTAAGGAAATGTGGCTTATGATGTAACACAATCCTTAATGTGCAAATATTCGTTTCATTTTCCTTTTACAGGCAATCATGAGTGTCGATGTAATTTTAAGTGCTTCTACAGAAGATAAAAAAGAAAAGATTCGAAATTTATTTGTTTCGGTGACACCCACATCAAACGAAACTTATTATTCTTAAGCACCTCAGATGCCACATCTTTTTTCGTGTCAATTGATTTCTTGTTATATGTTTCATATGTTTCCTAAGCGATTTCATCCTAAGTGTTACCTTATTTAGATTTGTTTCCGTTCTCACTTTCGATGAAGAATTTTTTCACCTGCGGAAGTATTTTCTAAATTTTAGATTCGGTTGGTAGTGCTTCGCAGGTAATTTAGAACACCTCTGTGGAAATTGTATTCTTAGTTTTTCCCCCAGAGTTATGCGGTTTTTCGGATCGCTTATGTATAACAGTTCCGAATTATTCCTATAGCTGATGCTTTTATCATAAGACAATTATACCATTCTTTTATCAGAAGTTACTACTACAAACAGAAAATGTCGCAAATGATCTGATTCCTAACCTTAAAATCCAAACAATCGAGAGACGAAAATAATGCACTTCAATCCGCGTTCCTTCAACCTGCATTTCTTTGCATGTGTCATGCACTACATGTCTGCGGAGATGTGGAACAAAGTTATAATTGGCAATTAATTATGTATATCGGAATTGCATTAGAGTTTATACTTTCTCGTATTAATTTTTTATGCTAGAGTGAAAAACAAATCAATATTCCATTTCACAAATTTTCAGTTTGAGTGCGGCTTATGGTGTAACATGAACCTCAATGATGAGCAAATAATCCATTTTTTTTTTTTTTATACAATCAACTCCATGTAATTTCAAAATGCTTCCACTGCAGATAAAAAAAGAAAACAGGAAATTTCTTGCTTCTTTCCTTGAGTCCCTGCATCAATTGAAACTTATTGTCATTAAACACCTCAGATGTCAGCTCAATCTACGTGTCAATCGATTTCTTATTATATGTTTCCTAAATGTGATTTTTACCCCTTCAGAAACGTCTGAATTATTGAAATAGGAATCATTCGCAATCAGTTTTAAGTATATTTGTATTTCTTTCGATAATAGGTTTACCTAGCACAATAGCATATGCTATCACCCGTAGCTAGTTCACAAATGGCATTATTTTTTATCCGTCAGGTTACGGCAAAGATGAATTTAAAAAAATAAAAAAGAATACATTCGCAAGAATTTTAGAATCCAGTTAATTTCAACACGAGAGTTCAAGCTGACGCTCCTGCAACCTGATTTTTATCAGGCCCATCACGTACAATAAAACCGCATACACTATATAAGAACCCATTATCGTTTATAAATTGTTCATCTCAGTGCGGTTTTGTTAATATTTACCTAATCCTTTATATCCAATAATCAATAGGTACAAATCAGAAGGCTCGATGTAATTTTAATGAAATTATACTGTAGATTAAAAAGAAAAAAATCGAAATTTCTCGCTTATCTCGGTGAAGACCACATCAATTAAAACTTACTGTTCTTAGACACTTCAGATGCCAGTTCTAAATGTGATTTTTTCACCCTCAGAAATGTCTTCTGAATTTTGGAGAAAAAAAATTGGGAGTCTTACTACATCAATTTTGAGTAGGGGGGGTTTCAAGAATACTCCCCCAGTATCCCTGCTTGTCGTACAAGGCGACTAAAAGGGTTGGTGGTGGGTTAGTGCCCCACCCCGTAAAAAGAACTAACTAAAAAAGCGAATAAAGCGCCTCGGACCCGGACGGACCATACGTTGACGACTAAGGAACGGACAAAGGACATTCTTAGGGTGGGAACGTGGAATGTGAGTGGAGTGAATGATGAAGTGAAAGAGAGATTGTTCAGGTGATTGAGGATGCAAAATTGGGTATATGTGGATTGACTGAAACTAAATGGTAGGTGAAAGGGTGACAGAACGGGACTATGGTTTAGGTATATGTGCGGGAGTCAATGAAAATGAGAGGGCAAGAGAGACAGTATATCTGATGATAAGCAAGAAGTGGAAGAAGAGTATCGAACAGTGGGTGCAAGAATTGTATGGGTGAGGATGAAAGTAGGTATACAAGCGTGGGCGATTGTATGTGTGTATGCCCCGACAGAGGATCGAGTGGCAAGAATGAAAGATGAGTTTTGGGCGAGTGGACAAGTTTGAGAGGAGAGAGAGAGTGCTGTTGATTGGACATGAAGGGCAAAGTTGGGAATGTACGAGCGGATGGAGTGGTTGGTCAGTGAGGTGTGCCAGCTGACGTAGATGGGAATGGAAGTGCTTTGGCAATAGCCAACACCTACTTTCGGCATAAGATGATCTACCGGTACACATGGAGAGTAATGAGGAGGATGGATGGTGAACTTGTTGAACGAAAGGCAATGATAGACTACGTGTGTGTGGATGAGCGAATGAGAAGACAAGTGTTGGATGCAAGAGTGTGGAGAGGGTGGGGGAATGGAGTCTCGGACCATCACTTAGTGATGGCCAAGGTAGAGCTGCAAAGAAAGTGGTTGAGGAGACGAAGGGGAAGACAGGAGGAAGCAACTCCTGTGAGAAGTGGAGAAATTGCGATAGTGAGAAAATGATTGTATAAGAGCATAGTGGAAGAAAGACTGGGAAGGTATGAGCTAGAGCAGATGGAAGGGGTGGAAGACGTATGTAAGATATTCACGGAAGAGATAGGCGCAGCGTGTGAGGCGGTTTGTGAAGTGAGGAGGAGATGCAAGGGTGTGCAAGGGACAGCATGGTGCAATGATGAGGTGAAACGAGCTGTGGAACAAAAGAAGAAGGCATATAGGGAATGGTTAGTGAGTAGAGGTAGGGGAGAAGATGAGAGAGAGGAGAGAGGTATATGTGAGCAGGAGAAAGGAGGTGATGAGATTGGTGAAGATTAAGAAGAAAGTGGAAGAAGAGTTTGGGAGGAATCTGAGTGTAAAATGGAGGGAGAGTAAGAAATTGTTTTGGAAGGAGTGTGAAAGGGGAAATAGTAGGGGAGTGAAAGATAGGAATAATAGATTGTTGGTGGAGAAGAGAGAGAAAATGAGGAAATGGGAGGAGCACTTTGAGGATTTGTTGAATGTAGAGAGTGAGAGCAGTGCGAGTATAAGTGGTTGGAGAAGAAGAGATGAGAGGAGGGAGGAAGAGATCAGTAGGGCGGAAGTAGTGGAAGCGATGAAGATTAAGTTGAGAAAGGCCCCAGGAATTGATGGAGTGTGTGGTGAAATGCTTAGGTATGGGGGTGAGATTGTTGTGGAGTGGGTATGGAAGTTGTGTAGATTGGCTTGGGAAGAGGGAAGGGTTCCAGAGGACTGGAAATCAGGTATAATTGTTCCTTTATACAAAGGAAAAGGGGAGAGAGAAGTATGTGGTAACCATAGGGGTATTTACCTACATATGGTAGAATACTCATTCATAGGGTTAGGCATATGACAGAGGAGCTAGTTGGAGAAGAACAAGGGGGATTTAGGAAGGGAAAATGATGTGTAGATCAGATATTTGTTCTAAGATGTTTAGTGGAGAAGTATCTAGAGAAGGGAAGGAAAGTGTATGCTGCCTTCATGGACTTGGAGAAAGCTTATGACAGAACAGATAGGCAAGGTATGTGGAGGGTATTAAGAATATATGGAGGGAAAATTGTTGAGTTCTGTGAAGAGTATGTACGAGGGCTGCGGTGAGAGTGGATGGTGAGATAAGTGAGTTCTTTGATCTCAATGTGGGACTGAAACAGGGTTATGTCTCCATGGCTGTTTAATATATACATGGATGGGGTTGTAAAGGAGGTGCAGGGTAGGGCAGTGGATGTGGGGGTGGCTCTAATGAATGAGGGTGAGATTTGGAAGCTTCCGGTGTTGCTGTTTGCTGATGATACAGCATGTTGAGTGAAGATGAATGGGAGTTGCAAGGTTTGAATGAATTTGGGACAGTGTGTAGGAGGAGGAAGCTGAAAGTTAATGTAAACAAAAGTAATGGTGTTTGAGAGGAATGAAGTCACAGGGTGTGCAGTGAGGTTGGATGGTGAGGATATGGAGAATGTGAGTGCATTCAAGTACTTGGGTAGTGTGATGAATAGGGATGAAACTTTGGGGGATGAAGTGCGGGAAAGGGTGCAGCAGGGAAGGAAGTTTGTTGGTACACTGAAATCAGTGATGAGAAATAGGGAGGTGAGTACGGAAGTTAAGAAGTCAGTGCATGATAGTATTGTGATCCCTACCCTGACGTATGGAAGCGAGGCATGGACCCTGCAGGAGGGGAACAAGTCAAGAGCGAGAGCAGTGGAACTGAGTTACTTGAGGAGCATGTGGAGTGACCTGGAGGGACAGGTTGACGAATGAAGAAGTGAAAAAAAGCTGTGGGGTGGATGTGGAGGTGGTTTGGACATGTGAAGAGAATGGAGAATGAAAGACTCACTAAGTGAGGTGGAGGGAGGGAGAGGGAGAGGTAGACCGAGGATGAGGTGGAGGGATGGAGTTGAGAGGTATATGAGAGAGGGGGGGTGAGTTGGGGGGAGGGTAGTCAAATGGTGGGTGACAGAGCGACTTGGAGGCGTTTTGTCTGCGGCCACCCTTTGCGGGATTAGGGCGTCGGGTTATAGATAGATAGATAGATATATTTAGCGATTTCGCCGGAAAGTAGGTTTACACAGCCATCACTCCACAAAAAAAGTTTTAACCTACCCCTAAATCTTATGCCATCAGCCTTAATTAGTTCACAATTTCCATTACTTTTATCCTTCAAGTCACGGAAAAGATTAATATAAAACCCAACAAAAAACTCAACGGAAGTTTAGAATCGTTAATTTCAACAAAGACACAAAAGTTCCAGCTGACTCCTCTGCAACTTGATTTTTATCTGGTCCATCATGAGCAATAAAACTACGTATATGAGTAACCTAGTTTCGTATGTAAATTATACTATCAGTACGGCTATTTATAGGCATTGTTAATAATGTACATCTGATAATCAATACATAACATAATTTCTTGGTAACCATTTATTTCCTTTCGGAGAGATTTTACCTTGGTAAATATGAATAACCATGTCAAACAACGTGCATAATGAGAAAATAATTCATTTTTAACTTTGATCAGCAGGCTCAAGATGGCATTTTATAGCATAAAGTTGTATATACAAGAATAATATCCGTTTCATCTTCAATTTTCAAAAATTTTTAAGTACTCTAATTCAGTAAAACTATTTGGGCATAAACCCATTAAATGCCTGCGGTCTTTACCTTGAAGCGATTTTGTCCTAAGTTTTACTTCATCTACCCATGTTACTGATTTATTTTTCCCTCAGAAATGACACGAATTTTAGAAACAATTGGGAATGTTTCCCAGTTAATTTAGAGTACAGTTGCAGAAGTAACATTTAGTGTATAATTGTTCTGAATTACTCCTAATGAGGATGCTTTTACCGTAACAAAAATATATATATTTTTTTCCTAGAGCTACCACTTCAAATTCAAGAGTCACGTGACCTTCTTCCTAATGTGAAACTACCTTATATTGACTACACTGATTCAGTTAATTTAATGTACCTTCAACCTGCATTTTTTTTTTTTTTTTTGCATCGATCGTGCACTGTATCCAATGGCAGATGAGGAACAAAGTTATAAACAGTAATGAATCATAAATATCGGTATTGCGGTAGTTTATACTTTCTCCTACAAATTTTTGTGTCTATTGCCCATCAGTATTCCTTCCCAAGAGTTATCAGATTTTTAGAGGTTTTTACCTAAGGAAATGTATCTTGAGTTGTAACACGAACCTTCAGAATGTTCAAGTACTTTCCTTTTCTTTTTACATTAAATCAGATGGCTCGAAATAATTTTACAGTGTTTCTACTGCAGATAAAGAAAATATCCGAAACTTCTCGCATTTTTCGGTGACCCCCATCTCAATTGAAACTTACTGTTCTCGAATACCCCAGATGCCAGCTCTCCTTGGTTGTCAATTGATTTCTTTGTTGATTTTGTTCTCTCTACGGAATGTCTTCTGTTTTGGAAATAATTGGGTTTGTTTCCTCAATCAATTTTGAGTACATTTGACGAAGTTGCATATTAAGCGATTTTATCCAAAAATAAGTTTATAAACCCACTTTAGTGAAAAAGTATTATAGTTTTGACCTACCCCCAATTGGCATTTCTTTTTCTTCTTGAAGACATGGACAAAAGGGATTTTAAAGGAAAAGAACAATAAACTCCTCGAATATTAAAACCAGTTAATCTAAAAAAGAAAGACGCAACAGGTATTGTCGACTCTGCCGCAACCTGATTTATTTTTTAGATCCATAATAATAATAAAAAAAAAAAAAAAACGACGTGTATGCGGAACCAAGTAATGTTTATAATTTTTATATCTCAGTACGGCTATGTATTTACTTTTTCCAAATAATATATACGTATCATAACCAATACCTAAACAATTTTCTTTGAAACGTTTTATTTCCTCTCAGCGTGATATTACCCTGCTAAATATGGATAATGATATCACACGAACCCTCATACTGGGAATATAATCCATTTAATAAATTTCAAGAGGCTCTGGAGGCCACTTTAAAGCCATTGTTATACAAATAAAAACAATATCTATTTGTCTCTACATCTAAGTTGTTTACAAGTCACTAGTCAAAAGAAACTTTCATTATCCTCATAAGTCGAATTCAATCTACGTGATACCTCATTTGGATTTGTTACTGATTTTTTCCTTGTTAGTTTAACCTTCGACAGTGTTTTCTGAAATTTAGAAAGATTTGTGTGTATCCCAGGTAATCTGAGCACCTTTTTCGAGGTTACGTATTTAGGGTTTTCTCCTTCAATAATGAAGGTATTAGGATCATTCAATTGTAATAGTTTTGAATTACTCATCGCGGATAGTTTTACCGTAAAATCTTTTTTTTTTTTTTTTATCCTAAAGGTACAACAACAAATGAAAAATGTCACATATGATCCTCTTTCTATCGAAGAAATCCAAATAATCCAGACGAAATAGTTAATTCACTCTTCCTTTAGCTTGCATTTTTTGTAGCCGTCAGGTCTTCGGAGATGAGGAAAAATGTTACGAATCGTAATTTATTATATATATCGGTATTGCGATCGTGTTCATATTTTCTCGTATTACTTTATAGGTGTTGAGTCAGATGCTCATTAATATTCCTTCTCACGAGCTATCACAGTTTTAAGTGATGTTACCCAAGGAAATGTAGCTTATGGTGTAGAACAAGCCTTGATAATGGGCAAATATTCTTTTTTATTTTTTTTTTTCTTACAATCATAGGTGCAGATGTAATTTTAAGTGCTTTCATTGGAGATGAAAACGAAAAGATTCGAAATTTATTCGTTTCGGTGACGCCAACATCAAACGAAACTTATTGTTCTTAAGCACCACCGATGCACCCTATCTCTATCTCTCAATCAATTCGTTAAATGTTTCATATGTTTCATAAGCGATTTCATCCTAGGTGTTACCTCATTTAGATTTGTTTCCGTTTTCTCTTCCCATGATGAATTTTTTCACATACGGAATTGTTTCTTAAATTTTAGATACAATTGGTTGTGCTTCCCAGTTAATTTAGAGCACCTCTGAGAAAGCTGTATACTTAGATTTTCCCCCCTCAGTTATGCGGTTTTTAGAATCAAGTACAATAGTTTTGAATTATTCATATAGCAGATTCTTTTATCATAAAACAATTGCTCCATTCCTTTATCTGAAGTTACTACTACAAACAGAAAAAGTCGAAAATGACCTGATTCCTAACGATAAAAAGCAAACAATCTAGAGACGACAATAAAGCATTTCATTCAGCGTTCCTGCAACCTGCATTTTTTGAATGTGTCATGCACTATATGTCTGCAGAGATGTGGAACAAAGTTTTAAATGGAAATTAATAATGTATCTCGGTATGGCGATAGAGTTTATACTTTCTCGTATTTTTATGTCTAAAGCCCATCAGTATTCCTTCTCATGAGATATCACAGTTTTTCAAGATTTGTACCTAAGGAAATGTGGCTTAAGGTGTAACACTAACCTTAAGAATATACAATATTCTTCGTTTTTTTTTTTTACATTGTCAGCCTGCTCGATTTCATTTTGAAGAGGTTCTACTGTAGATAAAAAAGAAAATCGTAATTTATTGCTTCTCCCGGTGATCCCCACATCAATTGGAACATTTCTAATTTTAGTCACTTAAGATGCCAGCTCTCTTTACCTGCCAATAGATTTCTTTTTATGTTATCTAAATGTGATTTTTCAGCCTCAGAAATATCTTCTCAATTATGGTAAAAACTGGGAGTCTTTCCAAATCAATTTTGAGTGTATTGGCTGAAGATACATATTTAGGGATTTCGCCCGAAAGTATGTTTATATAGCCATCACCCCAAAAAAGAAAATATTGACCTACTCCCGAAACTAATGCTATCAGCCATAACTAGTTCCCATTTCCAGTATTTTTATCCTTCAAGTCACGGCAAAGATTAATTTAAAAACAGACAATACACTGCATCGGAAGTTTAGAACCCATCATGAACAATAAAACTACGTATAAGGAACCAATTATCGTTCGTAAATTGCTCTCTCAGTAAGGCTATTTATTTGTTTTATTAATAATGTACACTCGCCAGCACTTCCGCGTGTTACAGGGGCTCGCACATTTTCTGAGATGTGGCACCACTGTGATGGTCTAGCTGGAAACATTCAACGTGTGTGAGATGCAGTAGCCTCGATACAGTGGCGCATGAAGTGAACTTTGTTTGCTTAAAGCTTCGAACCTCAAGGTATCATTACAACCCGAATTGTGTTTAACCTATATATATATATATATATATATATATATATATATATATATATATATATATATATATATATATATATACATATATATATATATATATACATATATATATATATATATATATATATATATATATATATATATACATATATATATATATATATATATACATATATATATATATATATATATATATATATATATATATATATATATATATATATATATATACTGTATATATATATATATATATATATATATATATATATATATATATATATATATATATTATTCAATATTTGCCATTATATAACGCATTTTAATTGTCCTCAGTTCTGTGATTACATTTCGTTCGTATCTAATCAACTTATCTGGATCCCTGTGTCTGAGGTCAGAGAAAGGAGGGAGCTGTAAGCCTCGCACATAGCATGCTCAGATGAGACCACACTTGCTTGAAGAAACGAGTTTTCTTCACCTTGCCGGTGCAGCTAGTTTATTCATTCTAGCCAGAATATCGTCATGAACAGACAGGAGAACCTAATTGCTCAACGTAGGCGGATCATCGCCCTACGGGAAGCCAGCCAAAGTGTTAGAGATATCGCCCGCCTCCTAGGACTCTCCCCAACTACAGTGGCGAAATGGATTAGAAGGTGGAATGACTCAGGAGACCTGAGGACGCGGGTAAGTTTGCCAATGAATGTGTGTAATCGATTGTTGTAATAAATTAACTGAATACCATTAACAGCTACGTATTATAACATTATACAATATTGTAAAAATAATGTGTCCAAATTTCGTTGTTGCATATTAATTGACGATATTCATGAATTAAAGGATCGGTGCCTGCATATTCATCCTTTGAGGGAAAGTATGAACTTTATTAAAATAACCGATCCTTTCTGATGACCACTAACGCTACTCAAACTTCAAATAACCTTTTTTTATAATCAGTACTTATAAACATTTAGTGATTCAGATCCTGTCTTTCATTCTATCAGGCTATTCTATGAATCAGACTTGCAACAAACAAGTATGCTGCTGCTAAGAACTGGTGTTCCAAATAGTGGTCGTTATATATATATATATATATATATATATATATATATATATATATATATATATATATATATATATATATATATATATATTGTTACGGAACAGAGAAAGATAATGCACACTTTAAGTGAGAATACTAAAAATCACTACTGTCCCGTAAAGTTCCAGGTTCAAAACAAAAGAGTTAGGTAATTACAAGTTAAAGTTTAATGCTCAAACTAACAACAAAACATTCAGGACTCATAAGGATAATGTAATGGCAAAAACAGGTTTAATATATGGTTAACTGCAATAGCCTCTATTAACACGAAATTAGCAAGAGTAAATTTATCTGTCAGCCCTGTTAAAATGAGATACCAGATAATACTCAGTGAATGCCAGATATATTATTACAGATACAAAATATTATTAATGATGACTGACATAAAGAACCCTACATGAATTACAAAAACCTTACTAGGCCTAAGAATTAACCTTATGCTACACAGTACAAGAAAAAATGCAAGTTATACTCAAATTACACACAGCTGCTAGATGGTTGGAGACTTCCTGAGCACTCACAATAATAACTGTACAGGGGAGGACAGAGATGTGAACAATATGAGGAGCAGATCTAAGTGGCAATAATGCAGAGACTGAGCTCATTATATAGGGGCCAGCAGAGCTTGATACAACTTGTAAGAAGGACGTGCAAATGAAGCCATGGGGAGAAAGAGTTGACAATCCCGCTCTGAACAACAGAAAGAACGACTTACTCTAACGGTAGAAGGGGGGGACTGAGGCAGAACACGCTCGTGATCAAACATGCAGCATACTGTGCGTTAGAATTACAAAAGGATGATGAAATCATAGGCTATGTAACACCTCCTGACAAAGAAAAAAGAAATTTACAAAGGAAATTTCTTATTACTCTAAAACAATCTGTCTAAAGTCTAGATAAGCAATCTGCAATAACATTTTCTTTCCCCTTGACATGTTGTATGTCTAATGAATACTCCATCTTGTCAATCTCTGATTTTTATCTTTAAACTTACTAAGGAATTTCAGTGGGTTATGATCGGTATAAATGACTATGGGGTCAAAACCAGAACACAAATAAAATGAAGAATGCTGTAAACCCAAAATCAAGGCCAAAAGCTCTTTCTCAATAGTTGAGTAGTTCTTTTGAGGTGGAGTGAACTTCTTACTGTAATAAGATACAGGATGTTCAATACCCTGATCATCCTCTTGCAGCAAAACAGCCCCAGCCTGTATCACTTGCATCAACAGCCATCTTAAAAGGCTTAGCAAAATTTGGAGTAGCGAGCACTGGCTGACTTAATAGGATAGCTTTAAGTTTGCTGAAAGAGGATTCACAGTTATCGGTCCAGACAAATTTAACTCCCTTTTTCAGTAGGTCTGTAAGTGGTGATACAAGAATAGAAAAGTTAAGAACAAATCTGTAATAACCTACCATTCCCAAAAATCTTTGTAGCTCTTTCCTACTTTTAGGTCTGGGAAGATCACTTATAACCTGAACCTTAGCTGCTGGTGGTGCAACATGTCCATCACCAATTACGTACCCAAGGTACTGAACTTTAGCTTGACCAAACTCACACTTTCACAAATTAGCTACAAGATTAGCCTGAACCAAACGCTCAAGAAATTTACTGACATGGCATAGGTGATCTTTCCAGTTGTCACTGAAGATTAATACATCAATATAAAAAACACACCCTGCCAAACCCTCTGTTACAACATTCATGAGCTTCTGAAAAGTGGCTGGTGCATTCTTCATACCATATGGCATTACAGAACATGCAAAAGTCTTTCCTAGTGTTACAAACATGAGATCTCCCTACCACGTTCGCTCATAGGTACTTGCCAATATCCCTTTAACAAATCAAACTTACTTATGTACCTAGCCTTTCCGATCTTGTCTATGCAATCTTCCACACGAGGGAGAGGGTAAGTGTCTGTTTTGGTTATCTGATTAACACGTCTGTAGTAGATGCAAAGCCGCTGTGACCCACCTGGCTTAGGGAATAGAGTGACAGGAGAACTCCACTCGCTCTGACAGGGCTCAATCATCTTGTGGTCCAACAGGTAGCCAAGCTCCTTCTGGATGAGAGGAACTTTCACTGGGTTCACATTGTAAGGAGGAAATTTAATTGGCTTTGCGTCTCCAACATCGACATCATGCATCAACACAGTGGTTCTTCCTGGAGTGGCACGGAACACTTGCGGGTACTCCTGCAGTAATGCCGAAAACTCCTGCCTTTCCTCGGGAGGTAGATGAGAAAGCTTAGTCTGGAGATCATTCATGATATCAGGATTCTTCCCCAAACTATCACTCAGGCTCATGCTGCATGGGAGAGCTTCACTTGCAGACTCGGGTGGAACAGCTACAGTGCAGACTGGATTATTTTCGTCCCGCCTGTGATATAACTTTAGCATATTGATGTGACATAGTTGCTTGTTCTTTCTAAGATCTGGTGTGGCGATGACATAGTTGACCACTGAGTTTCTTCTCCACGAAATAAGGACCACTAAACTTGGCTTGAAGAGGTTCCCCATGAACTGGTAGCAGAATCAAAACCTGATCTCCTGGCTGAAAGTGGCGTAACCTGGACTTCTTATCATACCAAGTCTTCATCTTCTCCTGAGCAGCTCCTAAATTCTCTCTCGCCAGCTGTAAAGCAGTGGACAGCCGTTCTTTGAGCTTCATCACATACTCCAGCAGGTTGACGTCATCTTCCTCCGACAGCCAGCATTCCTTGAGTAACTTAAGGGGTCCTCTTACTTCATGGCCAAACAGTAGTTCAAAGGGTGAGAAGCCCAGTGATTCATTTGGAGATTCTCTTGCGGCAAACACAACGAATGGAAGACCTTTATCCCAGTCTTTCTGATGTTCCAAACGGTATTTCTTGAGCATCGATTTGAGTGTTTGATATCTCTCCAACGCTCCTTGGGTCTGGGGATGGTAAGCTGAAGACGTGATCTGGGTGATGCCCAACTCTTTCAGAGACTGCTTGAAAACGTTTGACATGAAATTACTTCCCCGGTCTGACTGTACCTCCTTGGGCAGACCAAACTTTGTGAAGAACCCTAGCATTTCCTTAACCACGTTCTTTGCTGAGATATTTCTAAGTGGAATGGCTTCAGGATAAAGAGTAGCCATATCAATCAGGGTCAACACATAAGAAAATCCTGAAGAGTCTTAGGAAGAGGGCCCACAATATCCACCAACACACGGGTGAAAGGCGCCTCAAAAGGAGGAATGGGAACTAGAGGTGCAACCTTTTCGGTCTGATTACACTTCCCCACAACTTGACAGCTGTGACAAGACTTACAATACCAGGAAACATCACTGAAGATACCTGGCCAGTAGAAGTGTTTCAAAATGCGTGCCACAGTCTTCCTAACTCCAAGGTGTCCTGCCAAACTGGAATCATGAGCCACTCTAATGATATCCTGCCTACAAACACGAGGGATGACAACTTGATGTACAACCTCCCATTCACAGTCGGCTGATGCTGTTGGGGGTCTCCACTTCCTCATAAGTACTCCTGACTTTATATAATAACAAGTAGAAGCACCAGCTGACTCTTCCTCACTGCAAGCAGAGTTAGCTAGACCTTTCAAGTCAGGGTCAGCAACCTGCAACTCAACCAACTCTTGACGAGACAAATTATCAACACTACGGGGTACTGCCTCATCTGGTGAGTGGTCCAAATTAGAAAGAAAAGTGTCAGCTAGGATAACATCATCATCATTATCCTCTAAATAACCAGTAACTTTAGACTTAGCCCTAGTGACAGCACATGCAGGGAACACATCAGGGACATCACAATCCTGGGACGCAGCCACTGGCTCACTAGACAACTGAGGAGCTGGACACACTTGACTTCCACCAATATCATTTCCAAGTAAGAAAGTTACACCTGACATTGGGAGTGTCTCAACCAACCCAACCATAACGGAACCATTAGCAAAACCAGACTCTAAATTCACTCTGCACAGAGGGACAGAATTATTCCCTACACCTTGTAAGATTACAGTTTCATCAGAGGAATTAACATTAGAGCCTAGAACACTGGTCAGCATAAGGGATTGGCAAGCACCTGTATCACGATATATTTTAACTGATTTCCTGTCATTACTGTCCAGAGGACTGACAAAACCATCAGACAGGAAATTAGCACATGAACTCTTGAGAGTGTCACCCACGTTACTGCTCAAAAGAGGAGCTTCATTATGAGAATTTAAGTTACCCCTCAAAGCAGGTTCAGTTAACTCAGTTAAAGAATTCTGGGAACTCTCAAGAGTGGACACTAGACCAATTAACTGAATATTTAAAGACTCCTTTTTGTTCACATCACGCTGTCTCCTGAAACATTTCTCCGTAGTATGACCAAGCTTACTACAATAAGTACATTTACTTTTCTGAAATCTAGAGGTGGAGCTGGTATTTACTTCTGAGAAACATCATCTTTATTCTCTTTCCTGTTACCTGTACTCTGAGTAGAGGCAAAGTACTTACTCTCAGCTTTCCCTTTTTCTCTAGAATATCTCTTGTGAGAACATATTCATCAGCCAAAACTGCAGCATCAGACAAATTATCTATTCTTCTCTCATCAAGATATAGGCTTACATCTTTATAAATACACCTTTTGAAGTCCTTCAGCAAAATCATCTGCTTAAATTTACCAAAGTCAGAATCCACATTCTTAGAATTTAACCACTGCTCTAACAGATCTTCTTTGATTTTTGCATACTCAACATGGGATTGCTTATCTTGCTTGTAAGTTGTCCTAAATTTTACTCTATAGGCTTCAGGAACAAGCTCATAGGCCTTAAGAATCAAGCTCTTAACTACAACATAATTATGAGATTGATCCTGAGGCAAAGATGCATAAGTTACTTGAGCTTTACCGGTGGGAACAGTTTGAAGGAGTACTGGCCAATACTTTTTGGGCCAATTAAAACCTGTAGCTACCCTCTCAAACAACTGGAAATACTTTGTTAAATCAGATTCATTAAAAGGAGGGACAAGTTTAATATTTTTAGCCACATCAAAATCATCAGAGCTAGATGATCCAGTTCCACCTTGTTTCATGCGATACTCATGGTCTGCCTGAATCCTGGCAAGTTCAACTTATGCCTCAGCCTCCTTAGCACGAGACTCCGCCTCCTTAGCACGAGACTCCTGCAGGTCTAGCTGTAACTTAGCTACTTCAATCTGCGTTTGCTCATTTGGAGGAGTTACATTAAACAAGCTTTCATTAATCATGTCAACAATTTGATCTTTAGAATGATGAGAGCGAACAGCAATTCCCAATTGTTGAGCAACAAGCTTAAGTTCATTCTTTGTTCTGTTTTCTACATCACACACTGTTTCCACATTTGACAAAAAATCTTTGGCTTCATCAAATGTAGTAATAGTAGACATCATGAATTAGTAACAGTCACAAAATATCAAGCAATATCCTTATGATAATATCCTGAATATCCTGATGAGAGATCGCCAAATTTATGTTACGGAACAGAGAAAGATAATGTACACTTTAAGTGAGAATACTAAAAATCACTACTGTCCCGTAAAGTTCCAGGTTCAAAACAAAAGAGTTAGGTAAAATTACAAGTTAAAGTTTAATGCTCAAACTAACAACAAAACATTCAGGACTCATAAGGATAATGTAATGGCAAAAACAGGTTTAATATATGGTTAACTGCAATAGCCTCTATTAACACGAAATTAGCAAGAGTAAATTTATCTAAGGCAGCCCTGTTAAAATGAGATACCAGATAATACTCAGTGAATGCCAGATATATTATTACAGATACAAAATATTATTAATGATGACTGACATAAAGAACCCTACATGAATTACAAAAACCTTACTAGGCCTAAGAATTAACCTTATGCTACACAGTACAAGAAAAAATGCAACAAGTTATACTCAAATTACACACAGCTGCTAGATGGTTGGAGACTTCCTGAGCACTCACAATAATAACTGTACAGGGGAGGACAAAGATGTGAACAAAATGAGGAGCAGATCTAAGTGGCAATAATGCAGAGACTGAGCTCATTATATAGGTGCCAGCAGAGCTTGATACAACTTGTAAGAAGGACGCGCAAATGAAGCCATGGGGACAAAGAGTTGACAATCCCGCTCTGAACAGCAGAAAGAACGACTCTACTATAACGGTAGAAGGGGGGGACTGAGGCAGAACACGCTCGTGATCAAACATGCAGCATACTGTGCGTTAGAATTACACAAAGGATGATGAAATCATAGGCTATGTAACAATATATATATATATATATATATATATATATATATATATATATATTGGGTGGGAGGTGATATTTGTGAAGTAGAAGCAGCATAAGTAGCATAACGTTTTTATGATCACAGAGAGGAGGCCCCGTTCTCGAGTAACAACTGCTGAACGGGACGGCATGATTAGACAGGCAGCAGAAGAAACCCCCCTGACAACTGCAGTGGTCATTCGGCAGCAGCTGCAGCTACAGGCGTCTGTGGATACCGTTAGGAGACGTCTCCATGAGGCAGGTATTCATCATAGAATTCCTGCCCAGAAGGAAACCCTCACTGATCAACATCACGTTGCACGACTAGCGTTTGCTGAAGGATACGTAGACAAAGACCTTCAATATTGGTCGAGTTGTTTTTTCCGATGAAAAAACATTGTTCCCATAACCATGGACGCCGCCATGTGTGGAGACGAAACAACTCGAGGTATTGCTTTACCTACGTTATAGTATTGCTTTGTGGACAAACCCGCATCAATTGCTATTTGGGAAATTATACTTTACTTATACGAAAAATATGGCTGAAACGTTGTAGTACTCTCTTTTTTGCTTGGCCACTCGTTTGAGAGTGTGAAGAGAGTGTGTGGGTGGGGTTGGAGGGTGTCCGACCTGGCGCTGGAGACACGATAATGATCAGTATGTTTGGAATGTTTCTCTAGTTAAATATTGAATACAGTTTATGATTTATACTTATTACGCAACGATATTGTCACTTAGCAATATTTTTTTGGCTATTTACTTCTCTAGCATTCCAGTTGTCAGTATCCATTAATAATAATGATCAGAGCAATTACCAGTATGCCGGGAATCGAACCCGGGACTCTCAGGTGAGAGCCAGGCAGCATACCACTACACCACGACCAGGTAAAAGTTAACTCACGTTGTCACAATCTTGTAACCAACGTCCCTCCGCCCCCACTGTGGGCATGAAGAGGATGAGTTAACCCCCTGGCACTCGGGCAAGTAGATGCTTTTAATCTATCCCAAACACTTACGGCAAGTCAGAATGAAGAGAGAACCTGTATTTTTTTCACAGGAAAAATCGTCATGCCCGCAGTGGGGGCGGAGGGACGTTGGTTACAAGATTATGACAACGTGAGTTAACTTTTACCTGGTCGTGGTGTAGTGGTATGCTGCCTGGCTCTCACCTGAGAGTCCCGGGTTCGATTCCCGGCATATTGGTAATTTCTCTGACGATTTTTCCTGTGAAAAAAATACAGGTTCTCTCTTCAAAAATAATGATGATGATGATATCCTAAAATTAATATCCTAGGATTGCATTTTTCAGGTATGACCGTCAAAACATTAGCGAAGAGGCACGCAGCGGACACATCAGCTGCAATATGTGGGGTTACATGTCAATCCACGGAGTTGGCGACGTAACAAGAATTGAGGGAAGGTTTACGGCAGAAAAGTATATCGATATTCTGCAAAATATCTTCCTTCCGTCCCTCGAACATGAGAATTTTCCATTTCCACCAGGCACGTTCGCTGCCCGATTCATACAGCCAGGGTAGTGAGGGAATGGTTCAACCAGCAGGATAATTTGCAGCTTCTGGAGTTGCCTAGCAAGGGATGCGATTGCAATCCCATTGAACATATTTGGGCCAACATGGTTAACTGTTGGGAGCCCGACAGAGAGCGAACTCCGGAGCAGCTGATGCAACACACGAGGGAGCAGTGGGAGTTTTTCCGAGGCAAGTCAGGGCTCCTTCGCAGCCTCGTGACCAGTATGCATGACCGATTAAGGGAGGTTATTGAAAAAGACGGAGGGTGGACACATTACTGAGTGGTTATATTACACATCATTCATAATAAAACATTGTATTAACTGTGGCTGTTGTATACTAGGTCATTTATGAGTTTGGTAATGGATTTTCTTCTGCCTCCTAGAAGACTACAATATTTGGAAACTTTTGTTTGCGCTATGAATGTGTTTGCTTTTGTTACAAATGGTCCAAGGTAATTGATCCGAGAAAAGGTTTCTGCAGGGCACTATCTTTCATTTATAAGTTAAAATGTATCCTATATGGAAGTGATGTTGATAATTTTATTTACCCAAATATAAAAGGTTGTTATAAGGCAACCGTGGTTGTCATAAAGCCAGAATTACAAACATGATCAGCATAGTTTCCATCCATACGTCTGTCTCAGTGTTCATTTGTTTATTCAGTTCATGGGTATCGCTTTCTGAGTATAACTTATACAGATTAACAATGTTAATAGATAGGTATAGATACATATTTTGTTGACCATAACAATGAATATTCTCACAACTTGCAATAAGTAAAATTGCATTAAATTCCCCGATGAGGGGTTCGGTCTACAGTATTTAATTCTTTAACTGTCCCTCCTTTCTTTGTTTCCCTCTTGCTTCCTGTCCCTTGTCTCTGACTCTACTGCGAATACTGAAGCAAGTGTGGTCTCGTCTGAGCATGCTATGTGCCAAGGTTACAGCTCCCTCCTTTCTCTGACCTCGGATACGGGGATCCAGATAAGGTGATAAGAGACGAACGAAAAGTAATCACAAAACTGAACTGAGGACAGTTAAAATGCGTTATATAATGGCAAGTATTGAATAATATATATGTAGAACATTTAGGTTAAACAAAATTCGGGCTGTAATGATACCTTGAGGTTCGAAGCATTAAGCAACAAAGTTCACTTCATGCGCCACTGTATCGAGGTTACTCCATCTCACACACGTTGTTTCCAGCTAAATCATCACAGTGGTGCCACATCTCAGAAAACGTGCGAGCCACTGTAACACGCGGAAATGCTGGCGAGTGTACATCTGATAATTATACCCGAAATAATTTCTTGGTAACCATTTACCGAAATTCGGAGATATTTTACCTTGGTAAATATGGATAATTGTCACACAACCTACATAATGGGAAAATGTTTCATTTCAAAATTTGATCAGCATGCTCAAGAAGGCACTTTCTAGCATTAAGTTGTATATAAAAAAATAATGTTTTAACTCTAAATTTCAATAAATTTCACAGGTTTCTAATTCAGTAAAACTCTCTGGGCGTAGAACCATTAAATGCCAGCCTTCTTTACCTTGGAAGCCATCTTTCCTGCGTTTTACCTCATCTAGCCTTGTTACTGATTTATTTTTTCGAGACGTAACTTTTCATCCTCAGAAGTGATTCCGGAAATTTAGATACAATTGGGAATATTTCCCAGCGAATTTCGAGAACGTTTGTAAAAGTTGCATATTTAGTGTCTTCACCCTCGCTTAAGAAGTATTTTTGTTTTGATTTACTCCTAAGAAGAATTCTTTTACCGTAGAAAAACCATTATATATTTTTTTTTAAATCCTTAAGCTACAACTACAAATTCAAAAGTCACAAGTGACCTTCTTAACATTATCCAGACGACATTAATTCAGTTAATTATGTGTTCCTTCAACCTGCATTTCTTTTTTTGTGGAGCTGTCATGCACTTTATGCAAAGGTGGACGAGGAGCGGTTATAAATAACAATGAACCATATACCTCGGTATTACGATAGTGTTTATACTTTCATATAAATTTTTGTGTCTATTGCCTATCAGTATTCCATCTCAAAAGTTATCAGAGTTATTAGAGGTTTTTACCTAACGATATGTGTCTTAAGATATACCACGAACCTTCACAATATTCAAATACTTTCCTTTTTTTTTTTTTTACATTGTCTGGTGGCTCGAAATAATCTTACAGTGCTTCTACTGCAGATAAAAGAGAAAATATCCGAAATTTCTCGCTTTTGTCGGTGACACACCCTCAATTGAAATTTATTGTTCTTAAAATCCTCAGATTCCAACTCTACTTAGGTGCCAATTGATATCTTCGTTGATTTTTTCACAAATTTTTTGTTTCGGAAATATTTGAGTGTGTTTTCCAATCAATTATGAATAAATTTGTCGAAGTTTCATGTATATAGCAATTTTGTCCAAAAATAAGTTTACACACCCACTATAGTAAAACAGTAAAATAGATTTGGCTTACCCCAAATGGCATTTTAAAGAAAAAGGACAATAAGCCAGTTAATCTCAAAAAGACAGATACAACAGGTTAGGTCGATGCTTCCGGAACCTGATTTATTTTTTAGACCCATCATTAACGAAAATAAATAAATAAACGGCATGTATCCGGAACCAAATAATGTTTATAACTTTTATATCTCATTATGGCTATGTATTTACTTTTTCCTAATAATATACATCTGATAACCAATACATAAACAATTTTCTTAGAAAAGTTTTATTGCCTATCAGAGTGATATTACCTTGCTAAATATGGATAATGATATCACACGATCCGTCATATTCCATTTATTAAATTTCATAAGGAGGCTCTGGAGACCACTTTAAAGCCTTAGTTATACAGATTTAAAAAAAAAATCTGTTTTGTCTCTAAATCTCAGTTGTTTATAAGTCACTAGTCAAAAGAAACTCATTTTCCATTCTTCCATCCTTTTGAATCGATTTCATCCTTCGTGATACGTCATTTAGTTATGTTACTCATTTTTTTGAGTCGGAATAATTTCACCTTCGATGGTGTTTCAGAAAGAATTGGGAGTGTTTACCCAGGTAATTTGAGCACCTTTTTTAAAGTTATATATTTTTGTTTTTCTCCGTCAATAATGAAGCTCTTACGTTCACTCAAGTATAATAGTTTTGAATTACTCTTAACACGGATTGTTTGACCGTAAGAAAGCCATTTTTTTTTCTTTCTAACGAAAAAATACAAATAATCTCTAGACGATATTAAAACAGTTCATTCACTCTTCCTTTAATCTGCATTTTTGTAGCTGTCATGCACTAAATTTAGGTCGTTGGAGATGAGGAATAAAGATAAAAGTGGTAATCTGTTATATGTAACGGTATTGCGCTCGAATTCTTTCTCGTATTAATTTTTAGGTGGGAGTAGCTCATTATTTCTTCTCACGACTTATCACAGTTTTGAGTGATTATCTAAAGAAATGTGTTTTATGGATTAACACAAGCTTTAATAATAGGCAAATATTCGTTTTTTTTTTTTTTTTTTTTTTAGTCAATCATGGTTGTAGATGTTATTTTAAGTGGTTCTACTAGATGAAAATGAAAATATTCAAAGTTTATTTATTTCGGTGACACCTACATCAAACAAAACTTTTCTTAAACACCTCAGATGCAAGCTTTTTTTGTGCCAATAAATTTCTTGTTATATGTTTCACATGCTTCCTAAGCGATATCATCCAACGTGTTATCTCATTTAGATTTGTTGCCGTTTTCTCTTTCGATGAGGATATTTTTCATGTGCGGAAGTTTTTTTTATTTTTATTTTAGATACAATTAGTGCTTCCCAGATTTAGAGTACCATTGTGGAAGTTGTATACTTACTGTTTTCCCTCCTCAATTGTGAGGTTTTATGATCACTCAAGTACAATAGTTTTCAATTATTCCTATACCAGATGCTTTTATAATAACAAAACAGTTGTACCATTCTTTTATCTGAACTTCCTACTGCAAACAGAAACAATCTCAAATGACCCGATTCTTAACACTAAAATGCAATCTAGTGATGACAATAAAACACTTCATTCAGCGTTACTTCAACCTGCATTTTTTTGCATGTGTCATGCCCTATATGTCTGCTGAGATGTGGAACAAAGTCATAAATGAGAATTAATTATTTATCTTGGTACTGAGATAGATAATACTTTCTCGAATTATTTTTTTATGCGAGTGAAAAGCCCACCAGATGCCACAGTTTGAGTGTGGATTATGGTGTAAAATGAACCTCAACAATGAGCAAATACTTATTTTTTTTTTTTTTTTACAATGAACTGGCTCTAAGTAATTTTAAAGTGCTTCTAGTGCAGATAAAAAAAAAATATATAAGAAATTTCTTGCTTGTTTCAGTGACTAAATCAATTGAAACTTATTGTCCTTATACACCTCAGCTCAGCTCAGTCTCCGTGTCAACCGATTTCTGGTGATAAGTTTCTTAAATGTGATTTTCTTGTCATCAGAATTGTCTTCTGATTGTTTGAAATCCTTGTTATTCTTCCACAATAAGTTTTGAGTATATCTGTGGTTAGCTCGAAAATAGGTTTACCTAGCCTAGAAGTTTGTGCTATCAGCCGTAGATAGTTCACAATTGGCTTTACTTTCTATCCGTCGTCAGGGCAAAGACGAATTAAAAAAAAAAAAATGATGGAAATTTAGGAATTCAGTTACTCTCAACACGACAGTTCAAGGTGACGCTCCTGCAACCTGATTATTATCAGACCCATCACGAGCAATAAAACTGCATACACTACATACTGAACCCACTTTCATTTATAAACTGTACATATCAGTGAGGATAATAATATTTTCCTAATAATGTAAATCCGATAATCAATACAAAAACATCGGGGGGAATCTTACATTGGTAAACATGGATAATGATATCATGCAACCGACATAATGGGAAAATATTCCAGGCTCAAGATGACACTTTACTGGATTAGTTACATAGATAAAAATGTTTTATTTCCAAATTTTATATTGGTCTCTAATCAAAGGAAACTTTTGGGGGCTAAACATACGAAATGCCAGCCTACTCTACAAGGAATCGATTTTATCCCACGTAATACCTCATTTACCCTAATTTATTTTTCCGAGACTGAATTTTTACATCGAAGTATTTCTGGAATTTTAGATACAATTAGGAATGTTTCCACGGTAATTTGTGCAAGTTTCCTATTTAGTGTTATCGCCATCACTTATGCGATTTTGGGGATCACAAGTAAAATATTTTTGAAATACTCGTAAAAAGAATGCTTTTACAGTAAAAAAAAAAAAAAAAAGTACAGTACCTCTATCATGAAGCTAGCACTAAAATTTAAAAGTTCACAAATGACCTTTCTAACGTTTTTACCTTGTGCTGACTATTTATTTTTTACGCTAACATGAATTATATAGATACGCAGATAAGGACCAGAGTTATAAATAGCAATGAATCACATATCGCGGTATTACAACCTCCTCGTAATTATTATAACGTGTATCTAGAGCCCATCAGTATTCCTTTTCATATCACAGTTTTTCGAGATTTGTACCTAATGAAATGTGGCTTAAAGTGTAACACAAACGTTCAGAATGTTCAAAATTTTTTTTTTTTACTATAAATCACTATAGTCGTTCTATTTTATGAAGGCAGTTTGGGTGGGGCTCTCTGGGACCTCAGTCTGTTAGCTCTGTTGTCACATCGTCGCCACACACGTGCTCTCTCTCTCTCTCTCTCTCTCTCTCTCTCATATTTATATTAACTACTACTAATTGTATTTTCTTTATTTTCTCTCTTGTTTTCGACTTTTTTCCACACCACCTCTGAGGTAAAAGTCTATAGGTGCGTTTTTTTTTTATAGCTTCCATGGCGGGAGACTGACCGAGTATAACCCGCTCACGCAGGGCTGTCCCTCGTGTCACCACCTGACAACGTCGCAAAAGCAACTCTGACAAGTCTTATGAGATTTATACTATACTATAGCTTTTTATTGAATTACATCTATACAGAGTGTTTAAAATTCATTTATAAGTAGTTACTAGCTTAAAATAGGAGAGTGAGAGAGAGAGAGAGGTGAACACAAATAATTACACGTGTGTCGGCGGCGATGTGACAACAGAGCTAACAGTGTGAGGTCCCAAATCGCACCACCCAAACTGCCTTCATAAAATAGAACGACTGTAGTCGATGTAATTTTAATAAACGACTGGAAATATAAAGAGGAAAAAAATCGAAATTTCTTGCTTTTTTCGGCGAAGCCCACATCAATTGTTCATAGACAATTCAGATGCCAGCTCTAAATGTGTTTTTTCACCCTAACGAAACGTCAAGAATTTTGGAAAAAACTGTCTTTCCACATCAATTTTAAGTCTGTTTGTGGAAGTTGCTTATATATCGATTTCGCCCGAAAGTAGGCTCATACAGCCATCACTCCACAAAAAAGTTTTGACCTACCCCTAAAGTTTATGCTATCAGCTGTAACTCGTTCACAATTTCCATTACTTTTTTACTTCAAGTCACGGCATATATTAATATAAGAACAATACACTCATCGGAAGTTTAGAATTCAGTTAATTTCATCACGAAATACATAAAAGTTCCATCTGACACTCCTGCAACTTGATTTTTATCAGGCCCATCATCAATAATAAAACTACGTGTATGAGGAACTAATTATCGTTTGTAAATTGTACACTCAGTACGGCTAATTACATGAGTTGTTAATAATGTACATCTGACAATCAATACCTAAAATATTTTCTTGGTAACCATTTATTGTCTTTCGCAGGGACTTTACCTTGGTAAATATGGATAATCATGTCACACAACCTACATAATGGGAAAATATTTCATTTTTAAAATTCATCAGTATGCTCAAGACGGAACTTTATCGGATTAAGTTGCATATAAAAGAATAATATTCATTTCATCTCTAATTAAAAAAAATTTTTATTAGTCTATAATTCAATAAAACTCTTAGGGCGTTAACCCATTAAATGCCTTTTTTTTTTTACCTTGGAGGCGATTTTGTCCTATGTTTTACCTTATCTAGCCTTGATGCTGATATTTCCCAGCGAAATTAAAGCACATTTGTAGAAGTTGCATATTTAGTGTTTTTGCCCTCAAGAAAGAGGTATGATTGTTTTGAACTACTCCTATGGAGGATGTTTTTACAGTAACAAAACTTATATTCTTTTTTAATCCTAATGCTACAAATACAAATTCAAAAGTCACAAGTGACCTTCGTCTTAACCTCAAAGTACGTTATCCAGAAGACATTAATTCAGTTATTTGGTGTTTCTTCAACATGCATTTTTTTTTAATGCAACTGTCATGCACTATATGCAAAGGCAGATGAGGAATAAAATTATAAATAGAAATGAACCATATTTCTTGGTATTGCAATGTGTTTATACTTTCTCATAAATTTTTATGTCTATTGCCCATCAGTATTCTTTCTCAAAAGTTAGAGTTTTTAGAGGTTCTTACCTAACAATATGTGTCAAGATGTAAAACGAACCTTCAGAATGGTAAAGAACTTTCCTTTTCTTTTCTTTTTTTTTTTACATTAAATCAGTTGGCTCGAAATAATTTTATAGTGCTTCTTCTGCAGATAAATAAGAAAAGATCTGAAATTTCTCGCTTTTTTCGGTGACCCAAACCTCAATTGAAACTTATTGTTCTTAAAAATCTCAGATGCCAGCTCTACTTAGGTTTCAATTGATTTCTTTGTTAATTTTTTCACTCTCAGAAATGTCTTCTAAGTTTTGGAAATAATTGGGTGTGTTTCCCAATCAGTTATGAGTACATTTGTCAAAGTTGCATATTTAGCGATTTTGTCCAAGAATATGTTTACACACCCATTCTAGTAAAATAGTCAAATAGATTTGACCTCTGCCCAATTGGCATGTTAAAGAAAAAGGACAATAAACTCCTCGGATATTAAAACTCCAATTAATCTCAAAACGACAGAAACAACAGGTCATGTCAACGCTTCTGCAATTTGATTTATTTTTTTGACCCATCGTTTAAAAAATAAAAATAAATAAATAAATAGCGTGTACCCGGAACCAAAAATTTTTTACAATTTTTATATCTCAGTACGGATAACTATGTATTTACTTTTCCTAATAATATAAAATAACAAATACCTAATTGATTTTCTTTCAAACGTTTTATTGCCTATCAGCGTGATATTACCTTGATAAATATGAATAATGATATCACACGATCCGTCATACTATGAATATATTCCATTATATATATATATATATATATATATATATATATATATATATATATATATATATATATATATATATATATATATATATATATATATGTTTTGCTCTAAATCTCTAAATTGTTTACAACTAGTGCAAACAAACACTCATATTTCATCTTTCTTTCTCTATGAATCGATTTCATCTTACGTGATACCTCATTTAGATATGTTACTGATTATTTCTGTCCGAATAATTTCACCTGTGATAGTGTTTTCTGAAGTTTAGGTAGAATTGGGAGTATTTCCCACGTAATCTGAGCACCTTTTTGAAAGTTACATATTTAGAGTTTTCTGCGTCAATAATGAAGTTTTTGGATCACTCAAGTATAATAGTTATTCCTAACGTGGATGGTTTTACCGTAACAAAGCCATTTTTTTTTTTTATGCTAAAGTTACCACTACAACTGAGAAAAGTCACAAATGATTCTCATTCTAATAAAAAAATCCAAATAATCTCCAGACAGTTCATTGATTGCATTTTTTTTTAGCTGTAATTCACTAAATTTAGGTCCACGGAGAAGAGGAATATGCAAATGGAAATTTGTTATTTGTATCGGTATTGCGATCGTGCTCATACTTTCTCGTCAAAAGCTCATTAATATTCCTTGTCGCTAGTTATCACAGTTGTGATTACCTAAGGAAATGTGGCTTATGGTTTAAAACAAGCTTAGACAATAAGCAAATATTCGTTTTTTTTTTTTTTTGTCAATCAGGGCTGTAAATGTTATTTCAGTTGCTTATAATGCTGATGAAAAAGTAAATATTCTAATTTTTTTTGTTTCGGCGACACCCACATCTAAAGAAAAATTTTTCTGAAACACTTCAGATGCGAGCTTTTTACATGTCAATCAATTTCTTGTTATGTTTCATATGTTTCCTAGCTGATTTCATTGTAGTTGTTACCTCATTTAGATTTGTTTCCGTCTTATCTTTAGATGAGGAAATTTTTCACCTGAGGAAGTGTTGCTTAAAATTTACATACAATTGTTCGTACTTCCCAGGTAATTTAGATCACCTCCTTGGAAGTTTTATACTTAGTGTTTTCCCTAGTCAGGGAAACAATTGTACCATTCTTTTATCTGAAGTTACTACTACAAACAAAAAAAGTAGCAAATGACCTGATTCCTAACGTAAAATCCAGACAATCTTGAGACGAAAATAACGCACTTCATTCAGCGTTCCTTCAACCTGCATTTTTTTTTTTATGTGTGCGCAGATGTGGAACAAAGTTATAAATGGCAATTAATTATGTATCTCGTTATTGCGATAGAGTTTATACTTTCTCGTATTAATTTTTGTGTCTAAAGCCCATCAGTATTCATTCTCATATGATATCACAGTTTTTCAAGATTTGTACCTGATGAATTATCGCTTAATGTGTAACATGAACCTTCAGAATGTTCTATTCTTCTTTTTTTTCTTTTTTTTATATTCAATCAGCAAGCTCGTTGTCATTTTAAAGAGGTTGTACTGTAGATAAAAAAGAAAACTCGAAATTTCTCGCTTTTCTCGATGATCCCCACATCAATTGAAGCATTTTTTTAGACACTTTATATGACAGCTCTCCTTACGTGCCAATAGATTTATTTTTTTTTATGTTTCCTGAATATGATTTTCCACCCTCAGAAATGACTTCTAAGTTGTGGCAAACACTGAGTCTTTCCAAATCAATTTTGAGTGTATTGGATGAAGTTGCATATTTACGGATATTGCCCGACCGTCACTCCAATAAAAAAAAATTGACCTACCCCCGAAGCTTATGCAATCAGCCGTAACTTGTTCACAATTTCCATTACTATTATCCTTCAAGTCACGGCAAAGATTAATTTAAAAACAGACAATACACTCATCGGAAGTTAAGAATCCAGTTAATTTCAAAACGACAGTAACAAAAGTTCCAGCTGATGCTCCTGACACTTGATTTCTATCAGACCCATCAAGAACAATAAAACTACATGTATGAGGAACCAATTATAGTTTGTAAATTGCTCTCTTAGTAAGGCTATTAATTGTTTTATTGATAATGTACATCTGATAATCAATACCTAAAATATTTCCTTGGCAACCGTGTATTGCCTTTCGGAGAGATTTTCCCTTGGCAAATTTGGATAATCGTCACACAACCTACATAATACAAAAATGTTTCTTTTCCAAATTTGATCAGCATGCTCAAGATGACACCATAACATGCAAGAATAATATCCGTTGAATCTCTAATTTTCGGAAGCCTTTTCAGGTCTCTAATTCAATAAAACACTTTGGGCGCAATCTCATTAAATGCCAGAATTCTTTCCCCTGGAAGCTACTTTGACCTACGTTTTACGTCATCTAGCATTGTTACTAATTCATTTTCCCGAAACGTAACTTTTCACCCTCGGAAATGATTCCGTAATTTTTTACACAAATATGGAATATTTCCCAGCGAATCTAGAGTGCATTTGTAGAAGTTGCATATTTCGGTTTTTCTCCCTCACTTAAGCGGTATGATTTTTTTGAATTTCTTCTAAGGAGGATGCTTTTACCGTAACAAAACATTATATATATATATATATATATATATATATATATATATAATTTTTTTTTATCCTAAAGCTATAACAAATTCAAAACTCACAAGTGACCTTCTTAATATCAAACTGCCTTATCCAGATGACCTTAATTCAGATAATTTGATGTTCCTTCAACCTGCATTTTTTTTTTTTTTTTTTTGTGCCTCTGTCTTACACTATGTCAAAGTTATCAATAGCAGTGAAGAATATATCTCGGTATTGCTATAGTGTTTATATTTATATAAATTTTTGTGTCTAGTGCCCATCAGTATTCCTTCTCAAGAGTTATCACAGTTTTTATAGGTTTTTACCTAAGGATATGTGTCAAGAAGTAACACGAGCCATCAGAATGCTCACTTTCCTTTTTTTTTTTTTTTTTTTTTTTTTTTTTTACATTAAATCAGGTGGCTCTGTCATAAAAAGACTTTGTAGTTACTTGTAGAGAAGTTATATATATTAGACTTGACGAGCGGTTGATACACTTGAGTTTTTTGTACGTTGATAATCTTGGCTCCCATTTGTCATGAACTGACAGGAGAGATAAAGAAGAGTATGGGACTTTTTATTTGTCTTGGAAATATTAACAAGTCTCTCACTCACGAGTGAGTATAAGTAGAGTCCCTGTCTCCCTGTCCCGCTCTCTCTCTCTCTCTCTCTTCCAAGTTGCTAAGCCTTTCTCCCCACTACCTGCCGATTCTATGGCCTTCTGAGCTCTCTTTCCTAAATTCTGGTGAAACAGGAGTCGTGTCACATGTGTTCACTGTGGTCGGAAAGTTCTAGAAGCATGTGTGTGAGTATGAGTGCATGTGTGTGTATGGTCACTAGGCTTTGTTCTTTTGCTATATCGCTCATAAACTAACTGCATCATCTCCTGACTGGCTACTTCCTAATCTGTCGTCGCTTTTCCTCAGTGTAACTTGCAAGATCATTTCCCACTCCCAGAGCTGTCTATCTGTCTATTTATATATCTATTATAATTTGTAAATATAATATGGACTCATAACATTGCTCTGTCCATGCAGCTGAAGGTCCTCCGACAGCAATTATCATTGACGCATGCTAATCTATTAGTACATAATATTGATTATAATATTGTATACAAATATAATATTCATATTAAATATTCAGTAATATTACATTTTAAACAAATTGTATACATATTTGAATAAATGCATTAAAAGTAAACTATTTAACTGTAATACAGTATGTACTTGGGTTATTGTAGTGAAATGCATACATGCAAGAAAAAAAAAAGTTTAAAATTAAGATTATGGTAAGAGTTATTGATACTTCATTTAAAGATAATGGTACTGGTATGCCATACATGGGTCATTCTTCTTTGTATTATATATATATATATATATATATATATATATATATATATATATATATATATATATATATATATATATATATATATATATATATATATATATATACAAAATATGTACACTTCATTCAGGGGGGTTAACTTGGATGTTAATTCTACTCCCACTAAATACTGACTCCAAATTAACAATTCTTGCATGCATTCTGTGCACTGCGAACAGCAGTACTGCAAATACAATGCAGAAGATTATAAAGACAGTAGGTGCTGGGCTATACACATAATATGGGTTGAACATACTCAAACAAATCTTCCCCGGGTTCATTGTTTCATTGATCAGATGCATAGTTTCAAACTTAGGTGGTCAACTTAATACTTGTGCTCATATTTTAGGACATATCAAGCAGTGGGTGGAAATGTTTGTGTGTATGATTGAGAATGGCGTAGTGATTGATGGTGGATAAAGTAGACATGGCTGGTGTAAATACCGCACAGTAATCTGGTGCTATGTATAATCCTGAGGCTGAAGTATGAGATGTTGGTATATCTGGAAAGACTATGTAAACTGATGTGTCATGAGTGAAATAAATAAAACTGTGTCCAATGCGTTGATGGTGTACAAGGTTATCTGGAGCAAATGTGAAGTTGCAATGATGATGAAGTCATTTCTGATGATAGCCATTTCACAAGGGACTATCAGTAGGCTAAAACGTGAAAATATACGCAATACAAAGATGAACATCATATAAGGATGTGCGGCACTTTCGTTCAATCGTTGATTCACTTGCGAAAGTGACAGTGTCCCGTCTCTTGGAGACCATGATGAGTTCGGTGTCGGTGCTGATGATGATCAAAGTGTTCTTATTTTCATAGGGGAAGGGATGTATTTGGTATACTGTGAACAGGTCTTCAGTTACTGATGGTGTTAGTGTTGCTTCTAAATATGGATAATATTGCATGAATTCTCTACTGTGGAACAAAGGCTAATAATCTGACGTAGCTCATGAACTGGGAGTAAGTCAATTGTGATCTGGCCATCACCAGCATTCGAAATTCCTTGCATAAATGCCCTGAAACGATCTCTAGTGTTCTCTAATTGTAGTAGAATCTTGTCAAAATGTTCTGTGATGATGGAGAAGTGTTGGAAAAGTGTAATGTTTCCTTCCATTTCATTTATTTTATCTACACTCTCGAGTCAATATGTTCTGTGATGATGGAGAAGTGTTGGAAAAGTGTAATGTTTCCTTCCATTTTATTTATTTCATCTACACTCTCGAGAGCTATGTTTTCTGCCTTTTTCAGATTTTTCACAATTTTCATTGCTGAGTTCTGTCCTGTGATGAATTATTTTGGTATGTTAGTACCTGAGCTATCTTATTAAATTTGTTGTTTATTTCTTTAAGGTCATCCTCTGTAGCACATCCAAAGATGTTCCCAAGAACTGCGCCACCAAGGTCGAACAAACCGCGCTTTTGGCGAGTACTTGTGATGTTCCTGTCGCTCAGTACCTCCGTTCCATAAGATGGGAGATCTTGGATCATGATGAGCATAGTTGACTTTGCCTGTTCTAGTTTCCATTTCGCTAACTTTACCATTTCATTCACTTCCTTGGTGTTATGTGCTTGTGAAACATAATTTCCTATCATGAAGTCCAGAGTTCGCATCGGCGTCGCAAGTCTGTCTAGATAAGTAGGTAATTCATACAAGTAATCTAGACTTATTTCAGTACTCATGACGTCCTTAACGATTGTATTCGTGGCCGTTGGAGCTATGAGGCATCCTTGTCGTGTTATGTGTTGGGGGTCTAAGTGCGCATATCCTTATGCTATGTAGAGGAGAATCCATAGCATAAGTCCCTTCATCGTAACCTACCGAAATAAAAAAAATCTATTAATTTCCTAATATGGTCATGCTGTGGTCGATGATAGTGATGATGTGGGTTACGGTTGATTGTTATTTCATTTATAGAAGGAGTTTAAATCGATATTTAATTCTCGTAAATGATGTACTGTAGATTTGATTGGAACTGTTGCACCTATGCTCGATTGTTTGATATATGACCTTAAGTTCTTTTTGTAATCATTGTTGTTTTCTTGCTTGGTTTCTTGAGGTACGTTCGCCTGTTTGGTTGTATCCGAGGCTGAATAATCATTGGATAATTCCCTTGAAACTCGTTTTAAATGGTCAATATGAACTTGTTTCTCCTCGCCACTTGAAAGTGACAAAACTTTGTTTTTATGTTAATTACTCTGTATTGGCCCTCATATTTTGGGGATAATTTATTGTCTCGTATGAATGATACCGTAAACAATGTCACCTGAGCTGATAGGTGAATCTCTTGCCTTCTTGTTAAATGCCTCCATCATTTCTTCCTTGGACATCGTTAACTGTTTTTTGACTCTTTTGTGAATGTCCTGGAATTCACGTAAACGGAGTTTAGAGTAATCATCGTAATTGTATATGGGCATACTGTTCACCTTCTAGAAGCTCATATGGTAATTTTTATATGTTCAATGTATAATGAAACGTGGTGTGTCACCTATGGATTTATTTATAGATCCATTAATTGAGGCTTCTACTCTGGGAATCCAGTCATCCCAGCTTGCATAATTTTCAATGAGAATGTGTCGTAGCACATCTAATACTTTTTTATTTTGTCTCTCTACTAACCCATTCGATGCTGGGTGATGGCTAAAACGTTAACCTTTTTGATGTATTGTTTACATATTTCTTGTAAGATCTCAGAATTAAATTCTCCTCCATTATCACTTATTAGTACCTTTGGGGTAGTAAAGCGACATATTACATCATCTGTTATTACCTTTGCTATTGTCTCTGCTGTCTTATCTTTAATTGGAACTAAAATGACAACGGGAAAAATGATTCGTTATTATTGTATGATAATGGCATTTTGAGTAAATCAACAGCGACAACGTCCCATGGTTGATATGGTACAGGGTAATTACCCACCGGTGTAGGTGTGATTGGGTATCCTTTGTGTTTTGCACATGATTCGCATTTGTCTAAATGATTGTTTATATCTTTTCGTAATGAAGGCCAGTAATATAACAGCTGGGCTTGGTTGAATGTCTTATCCTTTCCAGGATGTCCTGCTTGTGGGCTGTCGTGTATCGTTCGTAATACTTGGGGTATCATGTCATTAGGTACTACCAACTGGTTAGTATTTCTTTGGCGTTTTGGTTGTTCAGAGTTAATCTTGTATAATGTATTATTGACCATTGTGAATTGTTCGAGTGGGATATGCAGTTTGGGTAATTGTATGTCATCTCCACTTTCTAACTTGTATATAACTTTAGACCATATTGCGATATCCTCGTGGTTTGGGATATTACCTTTGAGATCTAACGCCGCGACCTGAATTATGTTCGGGATCAGCTATGTTCATTTTACCTTGTATACAATGAACTTGTACATTGTAGTTTTCAACTGTACATTTCCATCTTGCTTTCCTCCCAGAAAGGAGTTTTTCTTTAAACATACCCACCAGTGGCTTATCGTCGGTGAATAATTGGATTTCGTAACCATATACCAAATCTCGAAACTTTTGTAATGCAAAAACTACTGTAAGTGCCTCTAAGTCTGTAGTGCAATAATTTTTCTCTGCACCTCTTGTTTGTCTGCTGGCAAATGCAATTGGTTGATTTTTTCCCCTTTTATCTTTATGCATCAGTACAGACCCTAATCCCTTAACTTATGCGTCTGTACAAATAAGAAATGATTTGTGTAATCTGGATATGCTAAACAAGGTGCATTTGTTTGTTTAATTTGTAGATTGTTAAATGCCCTTTTTTGTTCTTCCCATTGGAATACAGCATCTTTTTTGAGTAGTTGGAATAGATGAAAGGCTATATGAGAGAACTGTGGTACGAATGACCTATAGTACCCAGCCAGACCTAAAAATTGTCTAACCGTCAGTCGTAGTGGGTTCAGGAAAATCTCTCTGCCAGTATTTTGTCATCAGTGGTGTGAATACCATTAGAACTTAATTTGTGGCCTAAGAAATTTATTTCCTTAAAGCAAAATTTGCATTTGGAAAGTTTAATTTTTAAACCAGCATCACTAAGCTTTCGTAAGTCTAATTTCTTGAGATGATCCTTAATATTCTTCGTTGCGATTATAATATCGTTAAAATAGACAAATATTCCTTGTCCTAAAATTCTGGACAATACGTAATTCATAAGACGCTGGAATGTGCCTGGGGCTGTCCTCAGTCCCATTGGCATTCTTGTATATTGATAATGGCCTCTGTTTGTTGAAAAGGCAGTGTATTTACGTGACTCCTTCGATACCGGAATCTGATAATAGCCGTTTAGGAGATCGATGGTCGAGAATATATTATTCTCAGGACCAATATTCTGTAGAACGTCGCTTAGCAATGGCATGGGAAATCTGTCTGGGACTGTGTGATTATTTAGTTTACGGTAATCTACTACCGCACGCATTTCTCCATTTCGTTGGGGCATTCCACGGGGAGACTGAAGTCTCAATAATTCCAAGTTTTAACATTTCATCGACATACTGTTTTGCAAGTGTACGTTGGGAGTGTGGTATGCGGTAAGCTGGTACGAAAATTGGTGGTGTTTCTGGGTGCACATTAATCATGTGATTAATCAAGTTAGTACACCCTAATTGTTGTCCGGGCAATGCTACGGTGTCCTTGTGTGTTTCCAGCAGGGTTAACAAATAATTTTCTTCATCAAATTCAGCTGAGTGAATTAAATTCTCTTTTATTCTTTCTCTATCCTTAGATTTTCTCACTTGTCACTCCAGCTATAACTATTTCCTTCACAGGGGCGGGACATTTTTCAATATTAACTATGCAATTCCCTTTTTCAACTGAACTTCCCCATTCATGTGATTAATTATGAATATCTGAGTTTGCCCTTCGTCGTTCCTATGATATGATGCGTTTTCTACTGACAATCCCTTTCTTTACTTTATTCTTCTAAGACAAGAACAGTACTATTCCGTAATTTTCTCTTTATGGTAACTTTCATGTAGGAATTAGATGGTATAACTAAATCATTAGTGAGATGGGCTGGAAAAATTGATAAATCAGTACTGTTATCTGGGTCACAAATTCTGGACAATGGGGTTGGTGGTGGGAGTGGATGTATACACTCATCTGTTTGTATGTTTGTTTAAGCTTTTAATATTACCAATTCTTTTTGGCTCTCTCTTACCAATCGGTGAGGGCTATGAAGGTATTTCCTCTATGAATTCATTGTCAAAGTCTATTCCATTCATTTGTGGAAGTATGGTTATGTTCTCAGCTCTCATGGATCTTAAGTCCAGTAACATATGAGCTTTAATTGCTAAGTTTTCAACGATATAGAAAAATGCAAAGAATGGTCTTGTAGTCTCTGAAACTGATATTTAATCTTATCATATCTTTCACTGTAATTTGTTGTCCATCTACCGTGTATAAATCTAAATAAGCTTCATCCAGAAAAGTTACTTTCTTTTTTTTAATAATTTTATTTAGTTCTTCATGTGTTATTAAGTTCACTGGAGAGCCTGTGTCTAAAAATAAGGAAACGTTTTGATCCTCACATACAGCTGGTAACAAGATACACTCATTTCCCAACATGCCTCCTATGTGAATTTTAGACTTGTTTTTCTTTACGTTTGTTCGTTATTTATGACTTGGTCTTCCCCCGATTTGAACATAGAAACAATTTTTTTCTACTGTTTTGCAATCACTGGTCCAGTGCCCTTGGTATCTATGATGCCTACAGTAAGGACCAAATCCTTGTGTCTTTCGGTTGTCCTCTTTTGCTTTGATAAAGCATTCATACCTTGTGTGTCCTGGTATTGCACAATAATGACATAGAATGGACCTATCTCTTGACTGTGACCTACGATGTGATATCCCATAAGTGTTGTTTATGGCGCGAGACCTGCTCGGGCTGCGCGAAAACTTATGAAACTGCCTGTAGCCTGGCGTCAGTGATCGAGGCCTTGTCATGTTTGGTTGTTTGGTCTGCCTGCTTTCGGGTCGCGATCGATTTTGTTCTCTGTTTGGGGGTCGGTTTAGATGTTTTCACAGCTGATACTGTCTCAGGTACCCTCATTCTAGTAGAATGTGCATGTGTGTCGACCATACCTGCTTTACTGCACTGCATCTCTACCTCACACATTCCTGGCGTGTACGCGATTGTCTTGGCGATCTTATGGGTCCTATCAGGTAATTTACACAAGGCAGCTACATAACCAATGATGTCCACGACGAGGTCTGGGGACATCTCTCCATCATCTGTTATCCAATTTGAGTTTTCCAAAGTAACTAACAATGTTCTTTTGATTGGGGAGACATCAGCAGTTATTTCACTGAGTACATGGTTTGTAGTGTGCTCCATTACAAGATCTACAATTTTATGTAATTCTGGAATTATACCTGGCAAGAAGTTCATACCTCCAGAAAATTTCTTCAAAAAATAAGTTTTAAATTCATCATGTCCTAGCCTTATGGAGCTTGTCTGAGCGCAGTAAATTGCTTGCTGGACATCTTTCCTGGCTTATGCACGATGAAAAAATAGCAATTTTCTCTTGTTCATCTAATATGAGGCGCTTGATGAACATTTGTTTGCACTGACTAATGAAATGACATCAATGCGATCTTTGTCTGTGCCAGAGAATTTTGGGGCAGTTTTATCCTCGTGATACACAAACACGATGTGTGGTTGTTAGATCAGCGGTATTTGTTTCTTGATTCATTTTCACTTTTTGCTCTGTTAATTCAACTTGGACTTGTTTATCGTTGTGTGAGGGAATGGTGGAATATGTACGACCGGACCGGTGAACCCTGTTAAGTATATTGGCATACGTGTGCAAGTCAGCGACAAAGTCCGCACTTGCTACGTCAGAGGGGGTTTCCCACTCATCATCTGAAACTCTCGTATTTGTTTCTTGGTCTTTAGTTTGTGGTGAGGTTTGTTCCAGGGGTGGGTTGCCTTGGTGCTCTCTTAATTGTGTCTGTTGTTGTGGCAAATTGTGTCATCTGGTGTGTTGCCTTGGTGTTCTCTTAATTGTATGTTGTTGTGGCAAATTGTGTCATCTGGTATTAACGTGGGTGGTGGCGAAAATATTCCTGTCATTAAGATATGGTGTTATGAAATACGCCTTTTGTTTATTTGTCCTAACAAAATAGATGAGTAAATGATAGATAGTAAGTGTATGTGTATATATAGATAGTAAGTGTATGTGTATATATGGAAATAAGCAAAAAAAAGTTGAATATAAATTTTAGCAATGAGAAGAAATGAGTAAGTATAATTTTGCCCACTTGATACAGATCGTAGAGGTGTGTCGATACAAAAGTCGATCTCGGAAGAAAAATGCAGGTTTGATTGAAGATCTCTTGATAATTCTAGTGCTGTGTTGATGGACGATATTTCTCAGGAAATTCCATGGCCTGGTGCTTGTGGTGGTTAACAGCTGTCCCAGGCAAACCTCAGCATAGAACGTCGAATTCCCAACTCAACTGTGGAAATAAATGAGTATGAATAGGAGTTATGTGAATAATGAGTAATGAGTAGTGGGTGAGAAGTGCCTGGCGTCAGTCACACGTTGCTTGGCATGGCAGACTCGCGTTGTGATGTCATCTCAGCACATGGTAACGTCGGCTTTCCACACTGGTAGCTGTGGTGAGTAAATGAGTAGCGATGAGTAACTTCAGTGAAGATGAGTAAGACGAGTTGTGAATATGGACTTGGTATTTGCTTCGTCGTCTTGACCTCTTCACTCCTGCGTCAGCGGTGGAGGATGGGGGACGGTAGCAGAGAGAGGAGGGTGAGGTTTGGTAGTTGTGAATTGTGAGTCGTGTCTCACTTTCCGTTTGTTTGTTTTGTTTTTCTTCCTCGAGGTATTCGTGGTCCTTTTTTTTTTTTTTTGTGATTTACTCGTTGTGGGATGAAGACTGCCGCTACTTGTAGGTGCGTGTAGAAGATTATACAGACGACTCGTAGAGTTGTTACTTGTAGTTGATTGTAGATGGTTGTAGTTCGTTGGTTGTGAGAGGTATTTTTGTTTTGTTTTCAATCTTGATATTTTGTAGGAATTCACTGTTGATTCGTAGACGAGGTTCGTTCTTTTCGCTGCTATTAAATGTCATAAAAAGACTTTGTAGTTACTTGTAGAGAAGTTATATATATTAGACTTGTGGACGAGCGGTTGTTATACTTGAGTTGTTTGTACGTTGATAATCTTGGCTCCCATTTGTCATGTAGTGACAGGAGAGATAAAGAAGAGTATGGGACTATTTTTATTTGTCTTGGAAATATTAACAAGTCCCTCACTCACGAGTGAGTATAAGTAGAGTCCCTGTCTCCCTGTCTCGCTCTCTCTCTCTCTCTTCCAAGTTGCTAAGCCTTTCTCCCTACTACCTGCCGATTCTATGGCCTCTCTCCTTCTGAGCTCTCTTTCCTAAATTCTGGTGAAACAGGAGTCGTGTCACGTGTGTTCACTGTGGTTGGAAAGTTCTAGAAGCCTGTGTATGGTCACTAGGCTTTGTTCTCCTGCTGTATCGCTGACAAACTAACTGCATCATCTCCTGACTGGCTGCTTCCTAATCTGTCGTCAGTTTTTCCTCAGTGTAACTTGCAAGATCATTTCCCATTCCCAGGCTAGCATAGAGCTATCTGTCTATTTATCTATCTATTATGATTTGTAAATGTAATGTGGACTCATAACGCTCGAAATAATTTTATGGTGCTTCTACTGCAGATAAAAAAGAAATTATCTGAAATTTCTCGCTTTTGTCGGTGACACACACCTCAAATGATACATTGTTCTTAAAAACAGACTCTAGCTTTGCTTAGGTATCAATTGATTTCTTTGTTGATTTTTTTCACTCAAATGTATTATGAGTTTTGGAAATAATTGGGTGTGATTCCCAATCAATTATGAGTAGATTTGTCGAAGCTGAATATTTAGCGATTTTGTCCAAAAATAAGTTTATACACCCACTCTAGTAAAATAATAATATAGTTTTGACCTACTCCAATTGGCATTTTAAAGAAAAAGAATAAACTAATTGGATAATAAAACCAGTTAATCTCAAAACGAGAGATACAACCAGTCATGTCGACGCTTCTGCAATTTGATTTATATTTTAGTCCCATCATTATCAAAAATAAATTAATAAAAAACGGCGTGTATCCGGAACCAAATAATGTTTATAATTTTCATATCTCAGTACAGTTATGTATTTACTTTTTCCTAATAACATATATCTGATAACCAATACTTAAACAATTTTCTTTGAAACGGTTTCTTGCCTATCAGCGCCGAACCGTCATACTGGGAATATATTTTATTTATGAAATTTGATCAGGAGGCTCTGGAGGCCACTTTAAATACCTAGATAAAAATAATATCTGTTTTGTCTCTAAATCTCTAAGTTGTTTACGTCACTATTCAAAAGAAACTCTCATTATTCAGCTTTCTTTCCCTATGAATCGACACCTCATTTAGTCGGAATAGTCTCACCTTCGATAGTGTTTTCTGAATTTTAGATGGAATTGGGAGTGTTTCCCTAGTAATATGTCGACCTTTCTGGAAGTTTCATATTTAGGGTTTTCACTGTAAATAATGAAGGTTTTAGGACCATTCAGTTATAATAGTTTTGAATTACTCTTATCGAGGATGGTTTTACAGTAACATTTTTTTTTTTTATCCTAGTTACCACCACAAATGAAAAAATCACAAATGATTCTCTTTTTAACTAAAATAATCCAAATAATCTCCAGACAACATTCTTACAGTTCATTCGCTCGTCCTTGAACCTGCATTTCTTGTAGCTCACATGCATTAAATTTAGGTCTAAGTAGATGAGGAAAAAAGTTACGAATAGTAATTTATTATATATATATATATATATATATATATATATATATATATATATATATATATATATATATATATATATATATATGTATTACGATCGTGTTCATACTTTCTTGTATTACTTTATATGTGTTGAGTCAAAAGCTCATTAATATTCCTTCTCACGACCTAATACAGTTTTGAGTGATACCAAATTAAATGTGGCTTATTGTGTCACACAACCATTGATAATAAGCAAATATTCATTTTTTTTTTTATTAGTCAATCAAGGGAGTAGCTGTAATTTTAAGTGCTTTTATTGCAGACAAAAACGAAAGGATTCGAAATTTATTCGTTTCGGTGACCCCCACATCAAACGAAACATTGATCTTTAGCACCCCAGATGCACTCTCTTTTTATGTGTCAATCAATTTCTTGTTATATGTTTCATATGTTTCCTAAGCGATTTCGTCGTACGTATTATCTCATTTAGATTTGTTTCCGTTTTCTCTTTCGATGTGGAATTTTCTCACCTGCGGGTGTTTTTTAAATTTTAGATACAATTAGTAGTGCTTCCCAGTTATTTTAGAGCACCTCTGCGGAAGTTGTATACTTAGTGTTTTCCCCCTCAGTAATGCGGTTTTTAGGATCACTCAAGTACAATAATTTTGAATTATTCCTATAGTAGATGCTTTTATCATAAAACAATTTCTCCCTTCTTTTATCTGAAGTTACTACCACAAAGAGAAAAAGTCGCTATTGACCTGATTTCTAACGTTAAAATGCAAACAATCTAGAGATTACAATAATGCACTTCATTCAGCGTTCCTTCAAACTGCATTTTTTTTTTCCTGTCATAACCTTTATGTCTGCGGAGATGTGGAACAAAGTTATAAATGGCAATTATTTATGTATCTCGGTATTGTGACAGTTTATACTTTCTCGTATAAATTTTTGTCATTTCCCATCAGTATTCCTTCTCAAGAGTTATCAGAGTTTTTAGAGGTTTTTACCTAAGGATATGTTTCTTAAGATATAACATGAACCTACAGAATGTTCAAATACTTTTCTTTTTTTTTTTACATTAAATCAGGTTGCTCGAAATAATTTTATAGTACTTCTACGGCAGATACAAAAGAAAATATCTATTTCTCGCTTTTGTCGGTGAAACACTTCAATTGAAGCTTATTGTTCTCGAAGACCTCAGATGCCAGCTCTACTTAAGTGTCAATTGATTTCTTTGTTGATTTTTTCACTCACATATATCTTCTGAGTTTTGGAAATATTTGGGCGTGTTTCCCAATCAATCATGAGTGCATTTGTCCAAAAATAAGTCTATACACCCACTCTAGTAAAATAGTAAAATAGTTTTGACCTACCCCAAATTGTGCTGTCTGTTCTTCACTCTGCTTCTTTCCGCTTCTTCTGGCACCTTGCCAAAAACCTTTCTAACAACTTTACCTCATTATCCTTCCCTCCTCTTTTCTACTCTGATGGTTCTGTAGCTGTTTCTTCCACTGATAAAGCAGATATCATTGCTCAAACTTTCTCCTCCAGTTCCACCTTAGATGATTCCAGTGTTGTTCCTCCATCACTTCCCCCCTCTGACTTGCTCATGGCTAACATTAAAATTTCTCCAGTTGATGTATTTTCTGCCATTGCTGGCCTCAGTACTAATAAGGCATATGGACCTGATGGAGTCCCTCCTGTTGTCCTCAAGAACTGTGCTTCCGTGCTTACACCCTACCTAGGTAAACACTTTTGCCCCTGTTTTTCAACTTGTACCTTTCCTTCTTGCTGGAAGTTTGCTCTCATTCAGCCAACCCCAAACAAGGGTGACTTCGCAACCCTCTAACTATCGTCCAATTGCTTTAACATCCTGTCTCAAAAGTTTTTTAGTCAATTTTTAATAGAAAAATTTTAAAGCATCTTTCCTATCACAACCTTCTTCCTGATCATTAGTATGGGTTCCATCAGGGATGCTTCACTGGCGATCTTCTCACCTACTTTCAGACTCCTGGTCATCCTCCTTTCGGGACTTTGGCGAAAGCTTTGCCATTGCACTTGACATCTCAAAGGCTTTCGATTGAGTCTGGCATAAATCTTTAATTTCCAAATTGCCCTCTTACGGTTTCTATCTTTCTGTCTGTGCCTTCATCTATAGCTTCCTTTCTGATCGTTCTATAGCAGCTGTTGTAGACGGCCATCATTCATCTCCTAGAACTATCAACATTGCTGTTCCACAGGGTTCTGTCCTATCACCAACTCTCTTCCTTTTATTCATCAGTGACAATCTAAGCTGTACGTCTAACCCTATCCACTCGTACACTGATGACTCCACCCTTCACCTTTCCATTCTGTTCCCGCATCATCCATCTCAACAGTTAATTCAACAAACAAGGGATGAGGCTATGACACACCTAATGTCTGACTTGGCTCATATCTCTGACTGGGGTAAAAATAATCTTGTTTTTAATGCATTAAAGACTCAGTTCTTACACCTATCAACCAAACAAATTCTTCCACATGTGTACCCAATAATGTTTAATAATATCTAGCTCAATCCTGCATCATCCTTGAACATGCTGGGGGTATCATTCACTCGGGACTTATCTTGGAAGGATCATTTTACATCTCTTGTAAAATCTGCTTCCAAGAGATTAGGTGTGCTAATCCGACACCATTCCTTCATTACCCCTGCACAATTGTTGACTCAATACACGGGTTATAGTCGCCCCTGTGTAGAGTACAACTCTTATGTGTGGGGAGGGTCCCCACATACAGCTCTTCTCAATAGGGTGGAGTCAAAGGCTTTACGTCTCATTAACTCTCCTCCTCTTACTGGCTCCCTTCAACCTCTGTCTCTTTGCTACAGTGTTGCAGCTTTATCTCTTTTCTATCACTACTTCAGTGGTCACTGCTCCTCTGAACTGTCTGCTTGCATTCCTACACCTTTATGACGGTCGCGTAGCACCCGTCTAGCAGCAAACTCTCATCCCTTTTCTGTTCATGTCTCTAATGCAAAAGTTAACCGTTACTCCCAGTCCTTCATTTATGCAACAGGTCACCTCTGGAACTGTCTCCCACTGTCTGTATTTCCTGCTTCCTATGATCTCCAGTCTTTCAAATGCGTTGTGTCCAGGCATCTCGAAATGACCGGATCTTGAATTTGGCTCTCTCTTGTATTTTGTTTTTCTCTTGGAAAGAACGGTTATTGCGGGCTCGTGGCCTTTGGTTCCTTCTTCCTAGCATAAAACAATAAAAAATCATCATCATCATCATCATCATCTGGACCTCCTTTCCGACCCTAGGGCAGGGTGAGGAGTAGCAACGTCCAGACAGCCTATGTTTGCCCACTCCAATGGGACATGCTTCCATTCACTCTTCATTCAAGCCCCCGGATTCCTGTTTGTATCTGATACGCCAAAAACTTTCATGACATTCTCTAGCTTCACATAAACGTATCCGATAAAGTCAATCCGAACGCTGTCTCGTTAAAACGGGGTGCCAGATCCTTGATCATGCACTTCTTTTCACAATATTCATCCAGCCTACTCGATCTCCTATCAGTCTCCTAGCCTGACCGATTTCCATACCTCTCTTCCTAACACACTCATCCACCACATCCCTGGACCTTCTTCTTGGCCTACGTCGCCTCCTCCCTTCTTCAAAATCGCTTAGATGTACCTTTTTCACCACTCCTATTGTTATCCATCCTCATTACATGACCATACCAACTTAGAACATTCTTTTCGATTCTGGTGTTCACATACTTCCTCACTCCGGGTCTTTCACGAATCAGTATTTCGTGTCATATCCACTCTCTGAACATTCCTCAGGAGTCCCATCACTGCTCTCTCGACTTCTCATTTTCATGCCACATCCTAGTCTCACATTCATATATTAAAGTTCGCACTAACACTCCTTCATGTAAGCCTCGTGCAGCCACAACACTCAAGCCTCTGTTTCTTATCAAGGCCTTCATAGCACCAGCTACATTCCTTCCTTGTGTCACTCTCCATTCCATTTCATTTGCTCATTTTCCTCTCCTTTCTATCACAGTACTGAGGAATTTGAGCTCTCTCCAATTCCACTTTCTCTGAATTCACTGTAACATCACACTAGGAGTCACCTTCTCTCTTGATTACCATCACTTTACTCTTTTCTCATTTACTTTCAAAGCACGACGCTCATAGACATCGGCAAAACTCTGCCCAAGTCTACCAAGCTCTTGCTGTGTATTTCCAAGTAGCACTGCATCATCAGGATACAACAAATTTGAGATATTACATCTATCTACCAACACCAGCCCTTTCATCATTACTCGTGTTTTTACGTCTCTCATCACCCCATCCTTATTCTCTGTCTCTACTATATATATATATATATATATATATATGTATAGGTAATCCCTCTACTTTCCGGACGCCACTTTCTAGACATCCACACTTACCGGATATTATCGTCCCAGGATCCGATTTTCCCAAAATGGTCCGAAAACCGAAAAGAAAAAAAAAAAAAAGATTTTTTCCCGCCCGTAATTTGAACTTGGCGCTCGCGGCGCGGGACAGCTTTGTTGTGGTGCGTCATTCCTCCGACGTCCGCTAGAGCGCCCCTGCATCCTCCCCACTTTTCGCCTGTCTCGTCGTGAGTGAACGCTCGTCGTCATGGCTGCCCACATCCTCGCTTTTGTGGTGGTGCCTTACCTGCTGCAGGCACTCCTGCTGCTCTCGTGCCTCTCCTTCGTGTGTGTGATGATGGCCCCGCCGCCTGAGAAGAGGAAGAGAGTGGTTCTGAGTCTGGAGAAGTGGGAGATATTGGAGAAAGTAGATATGGGATGGTCTTCGTCATGCATCCTCCGTGAGCTCAACCTGGCCCGATCTATTTTGTTTAATATTAAGGGATCCTGAGACAAACTCATGCAGTACACGGCTGACTTCTCGTTGAAAAGCAAATGCAATGTTGAGAGGAAGATGATGTTTACTTCCAAGTTTGCTAAAGTCGACCGCTCCACGTTGATTTGATAACGACAGCAACATGCTGCTGGTGTGATGGTATGTGGTACGGAGCTGAAGGCTGCTGCTGAGAAGTTCGCAAGGCTTCACGACGCCCTAGACTTCAAGGCATCCGAAGGTTGGCTCTTCGCGTTCAAGTTACGACATGGCCTTACCAACCGTAAGTCTCATGGCGAAGCTTTGGACGCCAACGAGGATGGAGTAGAGGAGTTTCGGCACAAGGTGAAGGGTGTGATCAATAGGGAGGGCCTCACTCTCAGTCAAGTCTACAGTGCTGAACTGGTTTATTCTATCGCTCTTTGCCTACAAACACTCTAGCCGAGGAGACAGAGAAGCGTGTACCTGGCCGCAAGCTCTCCAAGCAACAGATATCTGCTTTGTGTTGTGCCAATGCTAACGGCATGCACCGGCTTAAGCCCGTTATTGTTGGCCGCGCAAAGCAGCCTCGGTGTCTTCATGGGGTGATGGATGTCTTCCCTGTCGTCTGGTACCATTCCTTGAAGGCATGGTTCACAACCCACATCTTCAAAGACTGGTTCCACCGCCATTTCGTCAAGATCATACATTACCAGATGGAGAAACTGAGAATCCCATGCAACCAGGTAAAGGCCCTCCTTCTCCTCGACAATGCACCTGCCCACCCGTGCGACAAGGTGGCTGAGAATGGCCGCATTAGGTGCATGTTTCTGCCACCTAATACTACTGCTCTCATCCAACCAATGGACCAAGAAGTGATCGTGGCAACGAAGCGCCCATACCAACGGAAGTTCCTGGATGAGGTGATGGTTGTTCTCGAGGACGAGGACAAGCGCAGGGAGGGACGGGACACGCGAGGCCAGCGGACTTTGGAAAACCTTCGCCGCTACAACATCGTGTGCCATTTACAACTGAGCCAGTGCACTGAAGGAAATCCCTGTCAGGACTCTAGAAAATGGTTGGTCTCATCTGCATCACAGAACGGATGTGGAGTACGATTTCCTAGGTTTCGACGTGGATGATTTCCATGCATGTCTACGTGCGCACAGCGACGATGTTGATGTGGACTAAGTGCGTGAGTGGTTGGATGACGACGAGGGCGATCCTGGATATCAGACCCTGATATCGAGATCGCATCTTCAGTTGCAGGTGTCAGTACCCAGCTGAAGATTCCGACGAGGACGGCGATGATGATACGGACTCCTCTCAGCATGACACAACTCAAGCCATCCCCAAGCTGAGCTCACTCCGGGAACACCTAGAGTTCGTTCTGGACGACCTGGAACACCCGGACTGCGACAGGGAGATGGGGCCCTTGGGACTTGTGGAGGAAGTGCGTGCTTTCAGGTAGCACGTCATTAATCATCAGAATCGTCTTTCCTTGCATCAATCAACGATTAACAGCTTTTTCAGGCCCGTGACCCCCACTGAGCTCAGCTCTGGCTCCACTCTGTTGCCTCCCCAAGACAGGCCCTCATGCTCCAATCCACAGTCCAGCACATCAGCCACGGTGGAGTCACCGTTCGACGTGAGTTTGCGTCTATCTTCAGAGTCGTCTGCAGTGGGTACGCCATCACACGATCCAGCGACGCACCCCTAGGTCACCTCCCAGCGATACTCTCAGACTCTGACTGATTAAATGGCAAGAACTTCTCCACTAGACCACACGGGTATTTAGTGTTGTGCAGTGAAAGAAAAAGTGCATACAGTATTAAGAAATTAGAAATTTGAGTGAAAAGACAATTTTTGGACAAAATCTAACGTAAATAAACTTGATTTGTTTTGAAATTGGTTTCATGAGTGCAACACTTAAGTTGCAATGGAGCATAAGTAAGACAAGAGTGCGCAGTGTGAAGAGAATGAACTTCTGAGTGCGAATGACTAAGTTCAGTGCAAGACTTCATGAACTGTGTACTGCAAGTGCTTCAGAAAATCCTTCTTACTGAGAGTAGGAGGTTATTCATCGAGATGGCCATGGACTTGCTGTAAGTAGGCAGAATGTTTCATACTGTACTGTACTGTATTTTCCACACTATACTTACCTCAAACACCTCATTTCACTTTTTTATGTCCCTTATTTGTGTAAATATGTAGTCTTAAGTGCTATGCATGTGCAGTAGGAAGGTGTTTTTCTGAGTTAGGCTAGGTTCTGGTCCATAACTACCAGTCCAGGAGCCAGGGACTTGTAAGTACCCAGAATGTTTAATATTGTATAAACCTACCTCAAAAACCTCATTTTATGCTTCTTTTGCATTTATTTCAGTCTTTTACGTCCCTTATTGGTGTGATTTAGGTCTTAAATAGGTGCTATGCATGTCCAGAGGGAGTTTAGAGGTGTTTTTCTGAGTTGGGGTCCATAAGTACAAGTCCAGGAGGCTCTTACCCACTATCCAGACAGGACCACTTTCCAGACATGCCTTTGGCTCTATTACGTCGGATAGTGGAGGGATTACTATGTCCGTCTATCTATCTATCTATCTATCTATACATCTCTATCTATCTATCTATATATCTATATCTATATATCTATCTATCTATATATATATCCATATATATTTATCTTTCTATCTATATCTATTTATCTATCTATTTGTCAATATAGATAGATAGATATGGATATTGACAGATAAATAGATAGATAGATATGGATATAGACAGATAGATAGATAGATAGATATGGATATAGACAGATAGATAGATAGATAGAAAGATAGATATAGATATAGATAGATAGATAGATATAGAAATATAGATACATAGATAGATATAGATAGAGATATGTAGATACATAAAGAAATATATATATATATATATATATATATATATATATATATATATATGTCTCTCTCTCTCTCTCTCTCTCTCTCTCTCTCTCTCTCTCTCTCTATATATATATAGGTCTCTATATATATGTCTATATAAATATATGTCTATATATATCTCTATCTCTCTCTCTCTCTTTATATATATATATATATATTGTTACGGAACAGAGAAAGATAATGTACACTTCAAGTGAGAATACTAAAAATCACCACTGTCCCGTAAAGTTCCAGGTTCAAAACAAAAGAGTTAGGTAAAATTACAAGTTAAAGTTTAATGCTCAAACTAACAACAAAACATTCAGGACTCATAAGGATAATGTAATGGCAAATAAACAGGTTAAATATATGGTTAACTGCAATAGCCTCTGTTAACACGAAATTAGCGAGAGTAAATTTATCTAAGTCAGCCCTGATAAAATGAAAATACACCAGGTAATGCTCAGTTAATGCAAGATAAATTATTACAGATACAAACTATTATCAAAAATGACTGACATAAAACCCAACATTAATCAAAAACCTCACTAGGCCTAAGAATTAACCTTATGCTACACAGTACAAGAAAATATACAACAGTTATACTCAAATTACACACAGCTGCTAGATGTTTGGAGATTTCTTGAGCACTCACAATAATAATATCTGTACAGGGGAGGACAGAGATGTGAACAATATGAGGAGCAGATCTAAGTGGCAATGATGCAAAGACTGAGCTCATTATATAGGGGCCAGGAGAGCTTGATACAACTTGTAAGAAGGACGCGCAAATGAAGCCATGGGGACAAAAAGCTGAAAATCCCGCTCTGGATAACAGAGAGAACGACTTACTCTACTATAACAGTAGAAGGGGGGGACTGAGGCAGAACACGCTCGTGATCAAACATGCACCAACTGTGCGTTAAAATTACACAAAGGATGATGAAATCATAGGCTATATAACACCTCCCCACAAAGAAAAAAGAAATTTACAAAGGAAATTTCTTATTACTCTAAAACAATCTGTCTAAAGTCTAGATAAGCAATCTGCAATAACATTTTCTTTCCCCTTGACATGTTGTATGTCTAATGAATACTCCTGAAGAAGTAGACTCCATCTTGTCAATCTCTGATTTTTATCTTTAAACTTACTAAGGAATTTCAGTGGGTTGTGATCGGTATAAATGACTATGGGGTCAAAACCAGAACACAAATAAAATTAAAAATGCTGTAAACCCAAAATCAAGGCCAAAAGCTCTATCTCAATAGTTGAGTAGTTCTTTTGAGGTGGAGTGAACTTCTTACTGTAATAAGATACAGGGTGTTCAATACCCTGATCATCCTCCTGCAGCAAAACAGCCCCAGCTCCTGTATCACTTGCATCAACAGCCATCTTAAAAGGCTTAGCAAAATTTGGAGTAGCGAGCACTGGCTGACTTAATAGAATAGCTTTAAGTTTGTTGAAAGAGGATTCACAGTTATCGGTCCAGACAAATTTAACTCCCTTTTTCAGTAGGTCTGTAAGTGGTGATACAAAAATAGAAAAGTTAAGAACAAATCTCCTGTAATAACCTACCATTCCAAAAAATCTTTGTAGCTCTTTCCTACTTTTAGGACTGGGAAGATCACTTATAACCTGAACCTTAGCTCCTGGTGGTGCAACATGTCCATCACCAATTACATACCCAAGGTACTGAACTTTAGCTTGACCAAACTCACACTTTGATAAATTAGCTACAAGATTAGCCTGAACTAAACGGTCAAGAAATTTACTGACATGGCATAGATGATCTTTCCAGTTGTCACTGAAGATTAATACATCATCAATACAAACAACACACCCTGCCAAACCCTCTGTTACAACATTCATGAGCTTCTGAAATGTGGCTGGTGCATTCTTCATACCATATGGCATTACTGAACATGCAAAAGCCTTTCCTAGTGTTACAAAACATGAGATCTCCGTAGCACGTTCAGTCATAGGTACTTGCCAGTATCCCTTTAACAAATCAAACTTACTTATGTACCTAGCCTTTCCGATCTTGTCTATGCAATCTTCCACACGAGGGAGAGGGTAAGTGTCTGTTTTAGTTATCTGATTAACACGTCTGTAGTCGATGCAAAGCCTCTGTGACCCACCTGGCTTAGGGACTAGAGTGACAGGAGAACTCCACTCGCTCTGACAGGGCTCAATCATCTTGTGGTCCAACAGGTAGCCAAGCTCCTTCTGGATGAGAGGAACTTTCACTGGGTTCACACGGTAAGGAGGCAATTTAATTGGCTTTGCGTCTCCAACATCGACATCATGCATCAACACAGTGGTTCTTCCTGGAGTGGCACGGAACACTTGCGGGTACTCCTGCAGTAATGCCGAAAACTCCTGCCTTTCCTCGGGAGGTAGGTGAGAAAGCTTAGTCTGGAGATCATTCATGATATCAGGATTCTTCCCCAAACTATCACTCAGGCTCATACTGCATGGGAGAGCTTCACTTGCAGACTCGGGTGGAACAGCTACAGTGCAGACTGGATTATTTTCGTCCCGCCTGTGATATAACTTTAGCATGTTGATGTGACATAGTTGCTTGTTCTTTCTACGATCTGGTGTGGCGATGACATAGTTGACATCACTGAGTTTCTTCTCCACGAAATAAGGACCACTAAACTTGGCTTGAAGAGGTTGCCCATGAACCGGTAGCAGAATCAAAACCTGATCTCCTGGCTGAAAGTGGCGTAACCTGGACTTCTTATCATACCAAGTCTTCATTTTCTCCTGAGCAGCTCCTAAATTCTCTCTTGCCAGCTGTAAAGCAGTGGACAGCCGTTCTTTGAACTTCATCACATACTCCAGCAGGTTGACGTCATCTTCCTCCGACAGCCAGCATTCCTTGAGTAACTTAAGGGGTCCTCTTACTTCATGGCCAAACAGTAGTTCAAAAGGTGAGAAGCCCAGTCATTCATTTGGAGATTCTCCTGCAGCAAACACAACGAATGGAAGACCTTTATCCCAGTCTTTCTGATGTTCCAAACAGTATTTCTTGAGCATCGATTTGAGTGTTTGATGATATCTCTCCAACGCTCCTTGGGTCTGGGGATGGTAAGCTGAAGACGTGATCTGGGTGATGCCCAACTCTTTCAGAGACTGCTTGAAAACATTTGACATGAAATTACATCCCCGGTCTGACTGTACCTCCTTGGGCAGACCAAACTTTGTGAAGAACCCTAGCATTTCCTTAACCACGTTCTTTGCTGAGATATTTCTAAGTGGAATGGCTTCAGGATAACGAGTAGCCATATCAATCAGGGTCAACACATAAGATAATCCTGAAGAAGTCTTAGGAAGAGGGCCCACAATATCCACCAACACACGGGTGAAAGGCGCCTCAAAAGGACTAATGGGAACTAGAGGTGCAACCTTTTCTGTCTGATTACACTTCCCCACAACTTGACAGCTGTGACAAGACTTACAATACCAGGAAACATCCCTGAAGATACCTGGCCAGTAGAAGTGTTTCAAAATGCGTGCCACAGTCTTCCTCACTCCAAGGTGTCCTGCCAAACTGGTATCATGAGCCACTCGAATGATATCCTGCCTACAAACACGAGGGATGACAACTTGATGTACAACCTCCCATTCACAGTCGGCTGATGCTGTTGGGGGTCTCCACTTCCTCATAAGTACTCCTGACTTTACATAATAACAAGTAGAAGCACCGGCTGACTCTTCTTCACTGTAAGCAGAGTTAGCTAGACCTTTCAACTCAGGGTCAGCAACCTGCAACTCAACCAACTCTTGACGAGACAAATTATCAACACTACGGGGTACTGCCTCATCTGGTGAGTGGTCCAAATTAGCAAGAAAAGTGTCAGCTAGGATAACATCATCATCATCATTATCCTCTAAATCACCAGTAACTTTAGACTTAGCCCTAGTGACAGCACATGCAGGGAACACATCAGGGACATCACAATCCTGGGTCGCAGCCACTGGCTCACTAGACAACTGAGGAGCTGGACACTCTTGACTTCCACCAATATCATTTCCAAGTAAGAAAGTTACACCTGACATTGGGAGTGTCTCAACCAACCCAACCATAACGGAACCATTAACAAAACCAGACTCTAAATTCACTCTGCACAGAGGGACAGAGAAGTAATTATTCCCTACACCTTGTAAGATTACAGTTTCATCAGAGGAATTAACATTAGAGCCTAGAACACTGGTCAGCATAAGGGATTGGCAAGCACCTGTATCACGATATATTTTAACTGATTTCCTGTCATTACTGTCCAGAGGACTGATAAAACCATCAGACAGGAAATTAGCACATGAACTCTTGAGAGTGTCACCCACGTTACTGCTCAAAAGAGGAGCTCCATCATGAGAATTTAAGTTACCCCTCAAAGCAGGTTCAGTTAACTCAGTTAAAGAATTCTGGGAACTCTCAAGAGTGGACACTAGACCAATTGACTGAATATTTAAAGACTCCTTTTTGTTCACATCACGCTGTCTCCTGAAACATCTCTCCGTAGTATGACCAAGCTTACTACAATAAGTACATTTACTTTTCTGAAATCTAGAGGTGAAGCTGGTATTTACTTCCTGAGAAACATCATCCTTATTCTCTTTCCTGTTACCTGTACTCTGAGTAGAGGCAACGAACTTACTCTCAGCTTTCCCTTTTTCTCTAGAATATCTCTTGTGAGTGAGAACATACTCATCAGCTAAAACTACAGCATCAGACAAATTATCTATTCTTTTCTCATCAAGATATATGCTTACATCTTTACTAATACACCTTTTGAAGTCCTCCAGCAAAATCATCTGCTTAAATTTGTCAAAATCAGAATCCACATTCTTAGAATTAAACCACTGCTCTAACAGATCTTCTTTGATTTTTGCATACTCAACATGGGATTGCTTATCTTGCTTGTAAGTTGTCCTAAATTTTACTCTATAAGCTTCAGGAACAAGCTCATAGGCCTTAAGAATCAAGCTCTTAACTACATCATAATTATCAGATTGATCCTGAGGCAAAGATGCATAAGTTACTTGAGCTTTACCAGTGAGAACAGTTTGAAGGAGTACTGGCCAATACTTTTTGGGCCAATTAAAACCTGTAGCTACCCTCTCAAACAACTGAAAATACTTTGTTAAATCAGATTCATTAAAAGGAGGGACAAGTTTAACAATTTTAGCCACATCAAAATCATCAGAGCTAGATGATCCAGTTCCACCTTGTTTCATGCGATAGTCATGGTCTGCCTGAATCCTAGCAATTTCAACTTGTGCCTCAGCCTCTTGAGAACGGGCCTGAAATTCAGCCTCCTTAGCACGAGACTCCTGCAGGGCTAGCTGTAACTTAGCTAATTCAATCTGCGTTTGCTCATTTCGAGGAGTTACATTAAACAAGTTTTCATTAATCATGTCAACAATTTGATCTTTAGAATGATGAGAGCGAACAGCAATTCCCAATTGTTGAGCAACAAGCTTAAGTTCATTCTTTGTTCTGTTTTCTACGTCACACACTGTTTGCACATTTGACAAAAAATCTTTGGCTTCATCAAGTGTAGTAATAGTAGACATCATGAATAAGTAACAGTCACAAAATATCGAGCAATATCCTTATGATAATATCCTGAATATCCTGATAAGAGGTCGCCAAATTTATGTTACGGAACAGAGAAAGATAATGTACACTTCAAGTGAGAATACTAAAAATCACCACTGTCCCGTAAAGTTCCAGGTTCAAAACAAAAGAGTTAGGTAAAATTACAAGTTAAAGTTTAATGCTCAAACTAACAACAAAACATTCAGGACTCATAAGGATAATGTAATGGCAAATAAACAGGTTAAATATATGGTTAACTGCAATAGCCTCTGTTAACACGAAATTAGCGAGAGTAAATTTATCTAAGTCAGCCCTGATAAAATGAAAATACACCAGGTAATGCTCAGTTAATGCAAGATAAATTATTACAGATACAAACTATTATCAAAAATGACTGACATAAAACCCAACATTAATCAAAAACCTCACTAGGCCTAAGAATTAACCTTATGCTACACAGTACAAGAAAAAATTCAACAGTTATACTCAAATTACACACAGCTGCTAGATGTTTGGAGATTTCTTGAGCACTCACAATAATAATATCTGTACAGGGGAGGACAGAGATGTGAACAAAATGAGGAGCAGATCTAAGTGGCAATGATGCAGAGACTGAGCTCATTATATAGGGGCCAGGAGAGCTTGATACAACTTGCAAGAAGGACGCGCAAATGAAGCCATGGGGACAAAAAGCTGAAAATCCCGCTCTGGATAACAGAGAGAACGACTTACTCTACTATAACGGTAGAAGGGGGGGACTGAGGCAGAACACGCTCGTGATCAAACATGCAGCAACTGTGCGTTAAAATTACACAAAGGATGATGAAATCATAGGGTATGTAACAATATATATATATATATATATATATATATATATATATTGTTACATAGCCTATGATTTCATCATCCTTTGTGTAATTCTAACGTACAGTATGCTGCATGTTTGATCACGAGAGTGTTCCACCTCACTCCCCCCTTCTACCCTTATCGTAGAGTAAGTCGTTCTTTCTGTTGTTCAGAGCAGGATTGTCAACTCTTTGTCCCCTATGGCTTCATTTGCGCGTCCTTCTTTCAAGTTGTATCAACCTCTACCGGCCCCTATATAATGAGCTCAGTCTCTGCATTAATGGCCAATTAGATCTACTCCTCATTTTGTTCACATCTCTGTCCTCCCCTGTAAAGTTGTTATTATTTGTGTGAGTGCTCAGGAAGTCTCCAACCGTCTAGCAGCTGTGTAATTTGCATTTTGTTCTTGTACTGTATAGCATAAGGTGTTGATTAATAGGCATAGTAAAGTTTTTATAATTCATATTGTCAGCCAGTGGTAATAATATTTTGTATCTGTAATAATATATCTTGCATTCACTGAGTATTATCTGGTTTTCTCATTTTATCAGGGCTGACTTAGATAAATTTACTCTTCCTAATTTCGTGTTAATAGAGGCAATTGCAGTTAACCACATATTTAACCTGTTTTTTGCCATTACATTATCCTTATGAGTTTTGAATGTTTAGTTGTTAGTTTGATTATTAAACTTTAACTTGTAATTTTACCTAACTCTTTTGTTTTGAACCTGGAACTTTGCGGGACAGTTTTCTCTGTTCCGTTACATAAATTTGGCGACTTCTTATCAGGATATTCAGGATATTATCATAAGGATATTGATTGATATTTTGTGACTGATTTATTCATGAGGTCTACTATTACTACGCTTGAAGAAGCCAAGATTTTTTGTCAAATGTGCAAACAGTGTGTGATGTAGAAAACAGAACAAAGAATGAACTTAAGCTTGTTGCTCAACAATTGGGAATTGCTGTTCGCTCTCATCATTTTAAAGATTAAATTGTCGACATGATTAATGAAAGCTTGTTTAATGTAATTAATCCAAATGAGCAAATGCAGATTGAATTAGCTAAGTTACAGCTAGCCCTGCAGGAGGCTCGTGCTAAGGAGGCTGAATTTCAGGCAAATGCTAAGGAGGCTGAATCTCAGGCTCGTATTCAGGAGGCACAGGTGAAGGCTCAGGCACAAATTGAACTAGCTAGGATTCAGGCACACCATGAGTATCGCATGAAACAATGTGGAACTGGATCATCTAGCTTTGATGATTTTGATGTGGCTAAAAATGTTAAACTTGTCCCTCCTTTTAATGAATCCGATTTAACAAAGTATTTTCAGTTGTTTGAGAGGGTAGCTACAGGTTTTAATTGGCCCAAAAAGTATTGGCCAGTACTCCTTCAAACTGTTCTCACCGGTAAAGCTAAAGTAACTTACGCATCTTTGCCTTAGGATCAATGTGATAATTATGATGTAGTTAAGAGCTTGATTCTTAAGGCCTATGAACTTGTTCCTGAAGCCTATAGAGTAAAATTTAGGACAACTTATAAGCAAGATAAGCAATCCCATGTTGAGTATGCAAAAATCAAAGAAGATCTGTTAGAGCAGTGGTTAAATTCTAAGAATGTGGATTCTGACTTTGGTAAATTTAAGCAGATGATTTTGCGGAAGGACTTCAAAAGATGTATTATTAATGATAGATAATTTGTCTCATGCTGCAGTTTCTGCTGATGAATATGTTCTCACTCACAAGAGATATTCTAAAGAAAAAAGGAAAGCTGAGAGTAAGTACGTTGCCTCTACTCAGAGTACAGGTAACAGGAAAGAGAATAAAGATGATGTTTCTCAGGAAGTAAATACCAGCTTCACCTCTAGATTTCAGAAAAGTAAATGTACTTATTGTAGTAAGCTTGGTCATACTACGAAGAAATGTTTCAGGAGACAGCGTGATGTGAACAAAAAGGAGTCTTTAAATATTCAGTCAATTGGTCTAGTGTCCACCCTTGAGAGTTCCCAGAATTCTTTAACCGAGTTAACTGAACCTGCTTTGAGGGGTAACTTAAATTCTCATGATGAAGCTCCTCTTTTGAGCAGTAACGTGGGTGAACTCAAGAGTTCATGTGCTAATTTCCTGTCTGATGGTTTTATCAGTCCTCTGGACAGTAATGACAGGAAATCATTTAAAATATATCATGATACAGGTGCTTGCCAATCCCTTATGCTGACCAGTGTTCTAGGCTCTAATGTTAATTCCTCTGATGAAACTGTAATCTTACAAGGTGTAGGGAATAATTACTTCTCTGTCCCTCTGTGCAGAGTGAATTTAGAGTCTGGTTTTGTTAATGGTTCCGTTATGGTTGGGTTGGTTGAGACACTCCCAATGTCAGGTGTAACTTTCTTACTTGGAAATGATATTGGTGGAAGTCAAGTGTGTCCAGCTCCTCAGATGTCTAGTGAGCCAGTGGCTGCGACCCAGGATTGTGATGTCCCTGATGTGTTCTTTGCATGTGCTGTCACTAAGGCAAAGTCTAAAGTTACTGGTGACAGAGGATAATGATGATGATGTTATTGTAGCTGACACTTTTCTTGCTAATTTGGACCACTCACCAGATGAGGCAGTACCCCGTAGAGTTGATAACTTGTCTCGTCAAGAGTTGGTTGAGTTGCAGGTTGCTGACCCTGACTTGAAAGGTCTAGCTAACTCTGCTTGCAGTGAGGAAGAGTCAGCTAGTGCTTCTACTTGTTATTATATAAAGTCAGGAGTACTTATGAGGAAGTGGAGACCCCCAACAGCATCAGCCGACTGTGAATGGGAGGTTGTACATCAAGTTGTCATCCCTCGTGTTTGTAGGCAGGATATCATTAGAGTGGCTCATGATTCCAGTTTGGCATGACACCTTGGAGTGAGGAAGACTGTGGCACGCATTTTGAAACACTTCTACTGGCCAGGTATCTTCAGGGATGTTTCCTGGTATTGTAAGTCTTGTGACACCTGTCAAGTTGTGGGGAAATGTGATCAGACCGAAAAGGTTGCACCTCTAGTTCCCATTCCTCCTTTTGAGGCGCCTTTCACCCGTGTGTTGGTGGATATTGTGGGCCCTCTTCCTAAGACTTCTTCAGGATTATCTTATGTGTTGACCCTGATTGATATGGCTACTCGTTATCCTGAAGCCATTCCACTTAGAAATATCTCAGCAAAGAACGTGGTTAAGGGAATGCTAGGGTTCTTCACCAATTTTGGTCTGCCCAAGGAGGTACAGTCAGACCGGGGAAGTAATTTCATGTCAAATGTTTTCAAGCAGTCTCTGAAAGAGTTGGGCATCACCCAGATCACGTCTTCAGCTTACCATCCCCAGACCCAAGGAGCGTTGGAGAGATATCATCAAACACTCAAATTGATGCTCAAGAAATACTGTTTGGAACATCAGAAAGACTGGGATAAAGATCTTCCATTCACTGTATTTGCCGCAAGAGAATCTCCAAATGAATCACTGGGCTTCTCACCCTTTGAACTACTGTTTGGCCATGAAGTAAGAGGACCCCTTAAGTTACTCAAGGAATGCTGGCTGTCGGAGGAAGATGACGTCAACCTGCTGGAGTGTGATGAAATTCAAAGAACGGCTGTCCACTGCTTTACAGCTGGCGAGAGAGAATTTAGGAGCTGCTCAAATGATGATGAAGCCTTGGTATGATAAGAAGTCCAGGTTACGCCACTTTCACCCAGGAGATCAGGTTTTGATTCTGCTACCGGTGCATGGGCAACCTCTTCAAGCCAAGTTTAGTGGTCCTTACTTCGTGGAGAAGAAACTCAGTGATGTCAACTATGTCATCGCCACACCAGATCGTAGAAAGAACAAGCAACTTTGTCACATCAACATGCTAAAGTTATATCACAGGCGGGACGAGAATAACCCAGTCTGCACTGTAGCTGTTCCACCCGAGTCAACAAGTGAAGCTCTCCCATGCAGCATGAGCCTGAGTGATAGTTTGGGGAAGAATCCTGATATCATGAATGATCTCCAGACTAAGCTTTCTCATCTACCTCCCGAGGAAAGGCAGGAGTTTTCGGCATTACTGCAAGAGTACCCGCAAGTGTTCCGTGCCACTCCAGGAAGAACCACTGTGTTGATGCATGATGTCGATGTTGGAGACGCAAAGCCAATTAAACTGCTTCCTTACCGTGTGAACCCAGTGAAAGTTCCTCTCATCCAGAAGGAGCTTGGCTACCTGTTGGACCACAAGATGACTGAGCCCTGTCAGAGCGAGTGGAGTTCTCCTGTCACTCTAGTCCCTAAGCCAGGTGGGTCACAGCGGCTTTGCATCGACTACAGACGTGTTAATCAGATAACCAAAACAGACACTTACCCTCTCCCTCGTGTGGAAGATTGCATAGACAAGATCGGAAAGGCTAGGTACATAAGTAAGTTTGATTTTTTAAAGGGATACTGGCAAGTACCTATGACTGAACGTGCTAGGGAGATCTCATGTTTTGTAACACTAGGAAAGACTTTTGCATGTTCTGTAATGCCATATGGTATGAAGAATGCACCAGCCACTTTTCAGAAGCTCATGAATGTTGTAACAGAGGGTTTGGCAGGGTGTGTTGTTTGCATTGATGATGTATTAATCTTCAGTGACAACTGGAAAGATCACCTATGCCATGTCAGTAAATTTCTTGAGCGTTTGGTTCAGGCTAATCTTGTAGCAAATTTATCAAAGTGTGAGTTTGGTCAAGCTAAAGTTCGGTACCTTGGGTACGTAATTGGTGATGGACATGTTGCACCACCAGGAGCTAAGGTTCAGGTTATAAGTGATCTTCCCAGACCTAAAAGTAGGAAAGAGCTACAAAGATTTTTGGGAATGGTAGGTTATTACAGGAGATTTGTTCTTAACTTTTCAATTCTTGTATCGCCACTTACAGACCTACTGAAAAAAGGAGTTAAATTTGTCTGGACCGATAACTGTGAATCCTCTTTCAGTAAACTTAAAGCTATCCTATTAAGTCAGCCAGTGCTCGCTACTCCAAATTTTGCTAAGCCTTTTAAGATGGCTGTTGATGCAAGTGATACAGGAGCTAGGGCTGTTTTGCTGCAAGAGGATGATCAGGGTATTGAACATCCTGTATCTTATTACAGTAAGAAGTTCACTCCACCTCAAAAGAACTATTCAACTATTGAGAAAGAGCTTTTAGCCTTGATATTGGGTTTACAGCATTTTTCATTTTATCTGTGTTCTGATTTTGACCCCATTGTCATTTATACCGATCATAACCCACTGAAATTCCTTAGTAAGTTTAAAGATAAAAATCAGAGATTGACAAGATGGAGTCTACTTCTTCAGGAGTATTCATTAGACATACAGCATGTCAACGGGAAAGAAAATGTTATTGCAGATTGCTTATCTAGACTTTAGACATTGTTTTAGAGTAATAAGAAATTTCCTTTGTAAATTTTTTCTTTGTGGGGAGGTGTTACATAGCCTATGATTTCATCATCCTTTGTGTAATTCTAACGTACAGTATGCTGCATGTTTGATCACGAGCGTGTTCTACCTCACTCTCCCCTTCTACCCTTATCGTAGAGTAAGTCGTTCATTTTGTTGTTCAGAGCAGGATTGTCAACTATTTGTCCCCAATGGCTTCATTTGCGCGTCCTTCTTACAAGTTGTATCAAGCTCTGCCGGCCCCTATATAATGAGCTCAGTCTCTGCATTAATGGCCACTTAGATCTACTCCTCATTTTGTTCACATCTCTGTCCTCCCCTGTACCGTTGTTATTATTTTTGTGAGTGCTCAGGAAGTCTCCAGCCATCTAGCAGCTGTGTAATTTGAGTATGTTATTACATTTTGTTCTTGTACTGTATAGCATAAGGTGTTGATTCGTAGGCCTAGTAAAGTTTTTGTAATATTGTCAGCCAGTGGTAATATTTTGTATCTGTAATAATATATCTTGCATTCTCTATTATCTGGTTTTCTCATTTTATCAGGGCTTAGATAAATTTACTCTTGCTAATTTCGTGTTAATAGAGGCTATTGCAGTTAACCATATATTTAATCTGTTTTTTGCCATTACATTATCCTGAATGTTTAGTTGTTAACTTTAACTTGTAATTTTATCTAACTTTTTTGTTTTGAACCTGGAACTTTGCGGGACAGTTTTCTCTGTTCCGTAACGATATATATATATATATATATATATATATATATATATATATATATATATATATATATATATATATATATATATATATATATATATATATATATATATATATATATATATATATATATATATATATATATATATATATATATATATATATATATATATATAAATAATGTGGAGTCCTAACATATATATATATATATATATATATATATATATATATATATATATATATATTTATATATATATATATGTGTGTGTGTGTGTGTTAGGACTCCACATTATAATTTTAAATCATGATAGATAGATAAATAGATAGATAGACAGAGCTCCAGGAAAGCCTGGGAAAGCGAAATGATCTTGCAACCTAACTGAGGAAATGTTGACAATACTCAGGAAGTAGCAAGTCAGGGGATGATATAGGTAGTGTGTCAGCGAGATAGCATACGAACAAAGCCTAGCGACCATACACACACATACACACAGGTTTCTACAACTTTCCAACCACAGTGTAACACACGTGACACGACACCTGCTACACCAGAATTTAGGAAGCAGAGCTCAGAAGGAGGCTAGCATTAGAACAGACAGGTAGTGGAGAGAGAGAACAAGAAGAGGGGTCCAACTAGACTTACTTAGTGTATTCAGTCTATGGAATACATACACTACTGAACTTGAGATTTTCTCTGAAGATAATAAACCAAGATAAACTCCCTGTATTCATCTTTAATTCCTACTACAAGAATTGATAACTACATTTGGTTGGCAGCAAATGTACGGACATCGTCTCTGAATCAATAGTGAATTTCTACAAAAGCAGGCGAGACTCTACAAGATTAGCTTCAGTTCCACAGTGAATTCCAACAAAATACAGGCTAGAAGCCAATGAGCCTGCAAGTCTACAAAACAACTCTATAATCTTCACGTAACTTCAAGCAGCAGCAAGAAGAATAAAAAACAAAGTAAAGAAAAAGAAAGACCAAAGCAACAAGCACACAAAACCCTAACACTCTCTCCCGCCTACCTCTATCGCTGACGCAGAGATCAAGACACGCAGCAAAACACCAGAGCCACATTTATAACGCGTCTTACTCACCTTTCTTCACCCAGATTATGCATCGCTTCTCATTTACTCACCACAGCTACCAGTGTGGGAAGCCGACGTCACCATGTGTTGAGATGACATCACAAAGCGAGTTTGCTGACATAAGGCCACGCCAAGCAACGTGTGACTGACTACAGGCACTTCTCACCCACTACTCATTACTCATTATTCACATAGCTCCTACTCATACTTATTTATTTCCACGGTATTGAGTTGGAAATTCGACGTTCTATGCTGAGGTTTGCCTGTGACAGCTGTTAACCACCACAAGCACCAGGCCATGGAATTTCCTGAGTAAGATCGTCCGTCAACACAGCACTAGAATTATCAAGAGATCTTCAATCAACCCTGCATTTTTCTTCCGAGATCGACAGTTGCATCGACACGCCTCTCCGATCTGTATCAAGTGGGTGAAATTATACTTACTCATTTCTTCTCAGTGCTAAAATAATGTATATTCAACTCCTTTACTTATTTCTATATAAACACATACACTCACTATCTATCATTTATTACAACTCATTTACTCATCTATTTAGAACATTAAAAAAAGCCGCATTTCATAACACCATATCTTAATGACAGGGATATTTTCGCAACCACCCACGTTAATACCAGATGAAAATCAGTTAGCTCCAACAACAGATTCACAATTAGGAGAGCACCAAGGCAACACACCCATTGTATAAAACTCAACACAAACTAAATATCAAAAAACAAATACATCAGCTTCAGGTGATGAGTGGGAAACCCCCCCTGACGTAGCAAGTGAGGACTTAGTTTCTACCTTGCATACCTATCAGAATACACTTGATATAGTGCAACGTGCAGGCGAATCATATTCCACCATTCCCTCACACAACGATAAACAAGTCCAAGTTAAATTAACAGAGCAAACAGTGAAAATGAATAACGAAACAAATACCGCGGATCATATTTCCCCACCTCATGTTTATGTTTACCATGAAGATAAAACTGCACCAAAATTCTCTGGCACAGAAAAAGATCGTATTGACGTCATTTCATTGGTCAGTCAGTGCGAACAAATGTTCATCAAGCGCCACATACTCGATGAACAAGAGAAAATTGCCATTTTTCCGTCTTGTATAAGCCAGGAAAGATGTCCAGCAAGCAATTTGTTGAGATCAGACAAACTACTCAAGGCTAGGATATATGATATTTCAAAACTGAATTTTTGAAGAAATTTTCTGGAGGTATGAACTTGCCAGGTATAATTCCAGAATTACATAAGATTGTAGATTTTGTAAGGGAGCACACTACAAACCATGTGCTCAGTGAAATAACTACTGATGTCTCCACAATCAAAAGAACATTGTTAGTTACTTTGGAAAACTCAAATTGGATAACAGATGATGGAAAGATGTCCCCATACCTCGTCGTGGACATCATTGGTTATGTAGCTGCCTTGTGTAAATTACCTGGTAGGACCCTTAAGATCGCCAAGACGGTCGCGTACACCCCAGGCATGTGCTTACTAGACTTAATGAACGAGGTAGAGATGCAGTGCAGTAAAGCAGGTATGGTCGACACACCCGCACATTCTATTAGAATGAGAGTACCTGAGACAGTATCAGCTGTGAAAACATCTACATCGACCCCAAACAGAGAACAAAATCTATCGGGACCCGAAAGCAGACAAAACAAACAAACGTGACGCGAGTTCGATCACAGACACCATGCTACAGGCAGTTTCATAAGTTTTCGCGCAGCCCGAGCAGTTCTCGCGCCAGAAACAACACTACATATGGGGAGTCACCTCGTTGGTCACAGTCAAGAGATAGGTCCATTCTGTCATTATTGTGCAAAACCAGGACACACAAGGAATGAATGCTTTATCAAAGCAAACGAGGATAGACAAATGACACAAGGATTTGGTCCTTACTGTAGGCATCATAGATATCAAGGGCATTTGACCAGTAACTGCAAAACAGTAGAAAAAATTGTGTCTGTTCAAATCGGGGGAAGACCAAGTCATGACAAAAAAACGAACAAACGTAAAGAAAAGCAAGTCTAAAATTCACATAGGAGGCATGTTGGGAAATGAGTGTATCTTGATACTAGCTGTATGTGAGGATCAAAACGTTTCCTTATTTTTAGACACAGGCTCTCCAGTGAACTTAATAACACATGAAAAAAATAGAATTCTTAGAAATAAGAAGAAAGTAACTTTTCTGGAAGAAGCTGATTTAGATTTATGTACGGTAGATGGAAAACAAATTACAGTAAATGGTATGATAAGGTTAATTATCAGTTTCACAGAGACTACAAGACCATTCTCTGCATTTTTCTATATCGTTGAAAACTTAGCAATTAAAGCTCATATGTTACTAGGCTCAAGATGCATGAGAGCAGAGAACATAACTACAGTATACTCCCACAAATGAATGGAATAGACTTTGACAATGAATTCATAGAGGAAATACCATCAGAGCCCTCACCAATTAGTAAAAGAGAACCAAAAAGAATTGGTAATATTAAAAGCTTAAACAAACATACACAAACAGTTGAGTGTATAGATCCACTCCCACCACCAGCCCCAGCCTCCAGAATTAGTGACCCAGATATCAGTATTGATTTATCAGTTTTTCCAGCCCATCTCACCAGTGATTTAGTTATACCACCTAATTCCTATATGAAAGTTACCATAAAGAGCAAATTACGGAATAGTACTGTTCTTGTCTTAGAAGAATTATGTAAAGTAAAGAGATTGTCAGTAGAAAACGCATTGTCAGATGAACGACGAAGGGCAAACTCAGATATTCATAATTAATCACATGAATGGGGAAGTTCAGTTGAAAAAGGGGACTTGCATAGTTAATACTGAAAAATGTCCCGCCCCTGTGAAGGAAATAGTTATAGCTGGAGTGACAAGTGAGATAAAATCTACGGATAGAGAAAGAATAAAAGAGAATTTAATTCACTCAGGTGAATTTGATGAAGAAAATGATTTGTTAACCCTGCTGGAAACACACAGGGACACCGTAGCATTACCCGGAGAACAATTAGGGTGTACTAACCTGATGAATCACAAGATTGATGTGCACCCAGAAACACCACCAATTTTCGTACCAGCCTACCGCATCCCACACTCCCAACGTACGCTTGCAAATCAGTATGTCGATGAAATGTTAAAACTTGGAAATATTGAACCTTCAGTCTCCCCGTGTAATGCCCCCTTATTCTTCGTGCCCAAACGAAATGGATAAATGCGTGCGGTAGTAGATTACCGTAAACTAAACAATCACACAATCCCCGACCGATTTCCCATGCCATTACTAAGCGACGTTCTACAGATTATTGGACCGGAGAATACTGTATTCTCAACCATCGATCTACTAAATGGCTATTATCAAATACCGGTTGCAGGGGAGTCACGTAAAAACACTGCCTTTTCCACAAACAGAGGCCACTACCAATATACGAGGATGCCGATGGGACTGAGGACAGCCCCAGGCACATTCCAGCGTCTTATGAATTACGTGTTGTCCGGAATTTTAGGACAAGGAATATTTGTTTATTTTGACGATGTTATCATCGCAACGAAGAATATTACGGATCATCTCAAGAAATTAGACTTACTCTTACAAAAGTTTAGTGATGCTGGTTTAAAACTTAATCTTTCTAGATGCAAATTTTGCTTTAAGGAAATAAATTTCTTAGGCCACAAATTAAGTTCTAATGGTATTCAGACCACTGATGACAAAATACAGGCAGAGAGATTTTCCTGAACCCACTACGACTGACGGTTAGACAATTTTTAGGTCTAGCTGGGTACTATAGGTCATTCGTACCACAATTCTCTCATATAGCTTTTCCTCTATTCCAACTACTCAAAAAATATGCTGTATTCCAATGGGAAGAAGAACAAAAAGAGGCATTTAACAATCTACAAATTAAACTAACAAATGCACCTTGTTTAGCATATCCAGATTACACAAAATCATTTCTTATTTGTACAGACGCATCAGTTAAAGGATTAGGGGCTGTACTGATGCAGGAAGATAAAAGAGGAAAGAATCAACCAATTTCATTTGACAGTAGACAAACAAAAGGTGCAGAGAAAAATTATTGCACTACAGACTTAGAGGCACTTGCAGTGGTTTTTGCATTACAAAAGTTTCGATATTTGGTATATGGTTACGAAATCCACTTATCCACCGACCATAAACCAATAGTGGGTATTTTTAAAGAAAAACTCCTTTCTGGGAGGAAAGCAAGATGGAAATGTACAGTTGAAAACTACAGTGTACAAATTCATTATATACAACGTAAAATGAACATAGTAGCTGATGCATTTTCTAGGAACCCGAACACAATTCAGGTCGCGGCATTAGATCTCAAAGGAAATATCCCAAACCACGATGATATCGCAAAAGCACAAAGACTTGACCCAATATGGTCTAAAGTTATATACAAGTTAGAAAGTGGGGATGACATACAATTACCCAAACTGCATGTACCACTCGAACAATTCACAAAGGTCAGTAATACATTATACAAGATTAACCCTAAACAACCAAAACGCCAGCGAAATACTAACCAGTTGGTAGTACCTAATGACATGATACCCTAAGTATTACGAACGATACACGATAGCCCACATGCAGGACATCCTGGAAAGGATAAGACATTCATACAGGCCCAGCTGTTATATTAAAGGCCCTCATTACGAAAAGTTATAAACAATCATATAGACATGCGAATCATGTGCAAAACACAAAGGATACTCATTCACACCTGCACCGATGGGTAATTACCCTGTACCACATCAACCATGGGACGTTGTCGCTGTTGATTTACTCAAGATGCCATTATCATTCAATAATAACCTATACCTATTCGTAGCAACGAATCATTTTTCCCGTTGTCATTTTAGCTCCACTTAAAGATAAGACAGCAGAGACAGTAGCAAAGGTAATAACAGATGATGTATTATGTCGCTTTACTACCCCAAAGGTACTAATAAGTGATATTGGAGGAGAATTTAATTCTGAGATCTTACAAGAAATATGTAAACAATAAAACATCAAAAAGTTAACGTTTTAGCCTATCACCCAGCATATAATGGGTTAGTAGAGAGACAAAACAAAAAAGTATTAGATGTGCTACGACGCATTCTCAGTGAAAATTATGCAAGCTGGGATGATTGGATTCCCAGAGTAGAAGCCTCAATTAATGGACCTATAAATAAATCCATAGATGACACACCACATTTCATTATATATAGGACAGATAAAAACCTACCATATGAGCTCCTAGAAGGTGACAGTCTGCCCATATACAATTACGATGATTACTCTAAACTCCGTTTACGTGAATTCCAGGACATACACAAAAGAGTAAAAAAAGAAACAATTAACGATGTCCAAGGAAGAAATGACGGAGGCTTTTAACAAGAAAGCAAGAGATTCACCTATCAGCTTAGGAGACATTGTTTATGGTATCATTCATATGAGACAATAAATTATCCCCAAAATTTGAGGGACCATACAGAGTAATTAACTTAAAAGCAAACAAAGTTTTAATTAAGTCTGTCAAGTGGCAAAGAGAAACAAGTTCATATTGACCATTTAAAAAGAGTTTCAAGGGAATTATCCAATAATTATTCAGCATCGGATACAACCGAACAGGCGAACATACCTCAAGAAACCAAGCAAGAAAACAACAATGATTACAAAGAGAAATTAAGGTCATATACCAAACAATCAAACATAGGTGCAACTGTTCCAATAAAACCTACCGTACATCATTTACGAGAATTAAATATCGATTTAAATTCCTTCTATAAATGAAATAACAATCAACCGTAACGCAATCATCACTATCATCGACCACAGCATGACCATATTAGGAAATTAATAGATTTTTTATCGGTGAAGGGACTTATGCTATGGATTCTTCTCTACATAGCAAGAGGATATGCGCACTTAAACCCCCAACACATGGCACGACAAGGATGCCTCATAGTTCCAACGGCCACGACTTCAAACGTAAAAGACGTCATGAGTACTGAAATAAGTCTGGATTACCTGTATGAATTACCTTCTTATCTAGAAAATCTCGCGAAACCCATGCGAACCCTGGACTTCATGATAGGAAGCTATGTTTCACAAGCACATAACACAAAGAAAGTGAACGAAATAGTGAAGTTAGCGAAATGGAAAATAGAACAGGCAGTATCAACTATGCTCAACATGATCCAAGATCTCCCATCTTATGGAACGGAGATATTGAGCGACAGGAACATCACACGTACTCGCCAAAAGCGCGGTTTGTTCGACCTGGGTGGCGCAGTTCTTGGGAACATCTTTGGATGTGCTACAGAGGATGACCTTAAAAAAATAAACAACAAATTTAATAAAATAGCTCAGCTATATACCAAGATAAATTCATCACAGGACATAACTCAGCAATGAAGACAATTGTGAAAAATCTGAAAAAGGCAGAAAACATAGCTCTCGAAAGTGTAGATAAAATAAATGAAATGGAAGGTAACATAACACTTTTCCAACACTTCTCGATCACCACAGAACATATTGACTCAACACTAGAGTTTGTTACAGGGCACTTATGCAAGGAATTTCGAATGCTGGTGATGGCAAGATCACAATAGACTTACTTCCAGTTCATGAGCTGTCAGATAATTAGTCAAGGCATACATAAACATAAATTGAAGCCTTTGTTCCGAGGTAGGGAATTCATGCAATATTATCCATATTTAGAAGCAACACTAACGCCAACATCAGTAGTAGTTCATGTACCATTCATAACTGAAGACCTGTTCACAGTATACCAAATACACCCCTTCCCCTCTAAAAATAACACTTTGGTCATCATCAACATCAACACAGACACAGAACTCATCATGATCTTCAAGAGACAGAACACTGTCACTTTCGCAAGTGAATCAACGATTGAACGAAAGTGCCGCACATCCTTATATGCTGTTCATCTTTGTCCTGCGTACATCTTCACGTTTCAGCCTACTGATACAGTCCCTTGTGAAATTGTTGTCATCAGAAATAACTTCATAATCATTGCAACTTCACTTTTGCTCCAGATAAGCTTGTACACCATCACTGCATCGGACACAGTTTTTTTATTTCACTCATAACACATCAGTTTACATAGTCTGTCCAGATATACCACTATCTCATACATCAGCCTCAGGATTATACACAGCACCAGACTACTGTGCGGTATTTCCCCCATCCATGTCCACTTTATCCACCATCAATCACTACGCCATTCTCAATCATACACACAAACATTTCCACCCACTGCCTGATATGGACTTAAACATGAGCACAAGTATTAAGTTGACTTCACCTAAGTTTGAAACTATGCAACTGATCAATGAAACAATGAAGCCCTGGGAAGATTTGAGTTTGAGTATGTTCAACCCATATTATGTGTATAGCCCAGCACCTACTGTCTTTATAATCTTCTGCATTGTATTTGCAGTACTGCTGTTCGCAATGCACAGAATGCATGCAAGAACTGCAAATTTGGAGTCAGTATTTAGTGGGGGTAGAATTAACATCCAAGTTAACCCCCCTGAATGGTGTACATATTTTTTATATAGTATTAATTATATATATATATCTATCTATATATATATATATATATATATATATATATATATATATATATATATATATATATATATATATATATATACAAAGAAGAATGACCCATGATATAGAAGTATGGCATACCTGTAGCATTATCTTTAAATTAAATATTAATAACTCTTACCATAACCTTAATTTTAAACTATTTTTTTTTCTTGCCTGTATGCATTTCACTACAATAACCCATGTACAGTCGTGGCCATAAGTAATCACCTATCCTTGTGTACTCCGTGCCTCAGGCTGGCTACCTTACGCGCGGCAACTCACACTGGAGTAAGAGGAGCTGAGAGGGAGGGGCCAAAGAGAGAAAGGAAGGTGGGTGGGGGAACGAGTGATGGTGCTTAGGAGGAGCGAGGGAGGGGAGGGAGGGTAGGTAGGGGAGGGAGAATGGTATGCGAAGTTGTGGCCACATAATTTGTCTATTTTCTTTCATTCAGGGCATCATAGAAAGGAGTTACTATTCGGTAGATAAAGTTGCAATACACCTTGTATAGCGGCGTCAGATAAACTTTAGATAGGTGGTGATGTCAAGAACTGGCTCTTGAGAGAAGTATGCTGACGTGACAGATCAAATATTAGTGTAAAGCCATTGAGATTTTGTCGGCCCAGATTGTCAACATGTGGCGTGTGGATAAGGCGACCAGAGTCCCGCCTTTATAAAGGCTGGACGGTCCTGCCTTTTTTTTTTTTTTTTTTTTTTACCTCTCCCGCTTTTTAAATTGTGACTAAAATGTCCTGCTTCTGGGGCAAATTATGTAAAATGGCCCGCTTTAGGAAAATTAATATTACATTAGATATATGACCTTTTATGAAATTATGACGAATTAGTATAATTATGCATAATCCAAACCAAGTGAAATGCCAAATTGTTAAAATAAAATTTATAATACTAACTGGTAACTTTGGTGGGCCAATTCACCGTACTGTACTGTATATTGGTTACTCAGTTACTGGAGTTCGTTTGAGACGTTAGTGTTTGATTAGCAGCCGGAGGGTGAGGCGTTGCTGCCCGAGGGTGAGGTGTTGCGTAGCAGTCGTCGCACTCTCTCTCTCTCTCTCTCTCTCTCTCTCTCTCTCTCTCTCTCTACACACACACACACACGTGACATTGTCCCGCTTTTAGCTCCAATAAATCTGGTCACCTTATGCGTGGAAGCCAGAGAACGAGGGGATACGGGCCCGCCTCCTCCAGCTCACCAAAGACGAGTGGGAGCTGTTCAAACGTAACCAGCAAACCATCAACAACATTGTTTCCCCGGTGCCGCGACGCCTGCGTGAGGTGGCATGAGGCCACTGGCTTGACCAGTGTCGGTAGACACTGACATTGATATCTTCTGGGAGTTTGGGTAAGATTTTTTATTTTCCCTCTAATAGATTACGAGCGATACCGCTACCATATCCACCCATGAGCACAGACATCAAATTTATTTACCTTTTATGCGCAGTTATTTTGAAAAGCCTTTTCATATAGAGATGTCATTAAATAATTATTGAATTATCATGATGGTGACTGTATAGAGGGAGTGTACAGTATACCGCGAGGGAGATCATATTTACTGTGGACACAGCCATGTCAAAGGTTGCATATATTATTTAGTTCCAAAAATTAATTACATGTAAGGGTAGAGGACGTTTCTTACACAAACATTACGGAAGTCAGTCATCCAGATTCCATTCTGCGTCTGAAGTCAAAATACACTGATAAACACAAATATCTGGCTCTGCACAAATGTTTGATGTCACGTTAGTATATTTCTATGACGAGCCAGTCCTTGTCATCACCACCTATCTAAAGCTTGTTATCTGACGCCGCTATACAAGGTGTAATGCAGCTTTATCTACCGAATAGTAACTCCTTTATATGATGCTCTGAATGAAAGGAAAGAGAAACTATGTGGTAGCATTTCATTCTCCCTCTCCTCCCTCCCCTCCCTCCCGTCCCTCGCTCCACCCCAGCACCATTGCTCGTTCCCCCACCCACCTTCCCTTCTCTCTCTGACCCCTCCCTCTCAGCCCCTCTTACTCCAGTGTGACGTCTCGCATAAAGGAGCCAGTCTGAGGCACGGCGTACAGAGTGATAGATGATTATTTATGGCCACGACTGTACATACTATATTACAGTTAAATAGTTTACCATTAGTGCATTTATTCAAATATGTATACAGCTTGTTTAACATGTAATATTACTAGATCATTGCAATTTACTATGAATATTATATGTATACAATATTATAATCAATATTATGTACTAATAGATTAGCCTATGTCAATGATGATTGCTGTCGGAGGACCTACAGCGGCGCTGCCGAGCAATGTTAGGATTCCACATTACAATTACAAATCATGATAGATAGATAAGTAAATAGATAGATAGACAGAGCTCCAGGCAAGCCTGGGAAAGGGAAATGATCTTGCAAGTTAACTGAGGAAATGTTGACAATACACAGGAAGCAGCAAGTCAGGGGATGATATAGGTAGTGTGTCAGCGAGATAGCATACGAACAAAGCCTAGCGACCATACACACACATACACACATACTCACACACAGGTTTCTAGAACTTTCCAACCACAGTGTAACACAGTGACACGACCCCTGCTACACCAGAATTTAGGAAGCAGAGCTCAGAAGGAGGCTAGCATTAGAACCGACAGGTAGTGGAGAGAGTGAACAAGAAGAGGGGTCCAACTAGACAGTGTATTCAGTCTCTGGAATACCTACACTCTTAAGATTTTCTCTGAAGATAATAAACCAAGATAAACTCCCTGTAATCATTTTTGATTCCTACTACAACAATTGAGAACTATATATATATATATATATATATATATATATATATATATATATATATATATATATATATATATATATATATATATATATATATATATATATATATATAATCATCAACAGCCGCTTAAGTATCCACTGCAGGAACAGCCTATCTCGACCGAACTCGGGACGATACAGCCAATGTATCTCTACCAAGTGGCTTAGGCTGTCTGGTAGAGCTTGTATGTAGGGTGAGAAGTGCTTGTTAGTGTAATTTTAGTTTTGGAGTGGCTTTGGATGTGTGTGTAGTCTGTGAACCAAGTGTAATCGGCCCGCCCAAGCCGACTGGGTGCAAGCATACTTTACAGAAAGTGACATTGGTTCAACCACAGCATCTCTGGTGTCCGCCAATGTAGTACGTGGCCGGTTGAACACTCCCAAAGTTTATTACCCTGGCGGGGCGCGAACCTTGGCTCACCAGTGTACGAAAAGCACACTCTACCACTGTACCACAGAGGCTCCGTATATATATATATATATATATATATTTCTATATATATATATATATATATATATATATATATATATATATATATATATATATATTTCTATATCCATATCTATATATATATCTATATCCATATCAATATATCTCTATATCCATATCTATATATATCTATATCCATATCAATATATCTCTATATCTATATCTATATCCATATCTATATATCTCTATATCTATATCGATATCCATATCTATATATCTCTATATCTATATCGATATCCATATCTATCTATATCTATATCTATATCGATATCCATATCTATCTATATCTATATCTATATCGATATCCATATCTATCTATATCTATATCTATATCTATACATACATTCATACATACATACAATTATATTGAAAAACCATGGAGGCATCACACGACCTTATTGTACGCCCACTATGTCTCACTGCAAATATTTGATCCACACATCCTTTGCCACTTCTAAAGCCACCCTGTTCAACACTAATTAGGACTTCTGATATCTCTTTTACTGTATGATAATTCATCCATATACCTTCCCTACAATATTGAATAAACTTATGCCATGATAATTCTTGCACTCACTGCGCTTACCTTTAATTTTGTATCTATATCTATATCACAGCCTTTTTCCACTTTGCTGGCACAGTTTCACTCATCTATGCCTTCTTACATATCTCCAACAAGCACTTCATTCCGATCTCTCCACTACTCTTAATCATCTCTGCATACACCTCAACCCCAGCTCCTTTCCCATTTTTCAGCCGCTTCACGGCTTTCTTCACCTGTATGAGTGTCACGTTTCCTGGCACTGTATTCCTTCTCTGCACACCCCCAAGACCAATCATGTTTACAGCCGCTCTGCTTTCTCTCCTGTACTCCAACTCATCAAGCTTGCAATATATTCTGTCCATCTGGTCCTTACTTCAACCCCTTGGATTAATAATCTACCACTTACATCCCTCATACCTTCACATTCCATTCCGCTGACACTTGTATATTCCGCACCTCTTTCCAGAATAACTTTCTATTATCAGAATAGTTTGCATTCATTTGTCTTCCTCGATCATCATTTACCTCCTACTTTTTCCTCTTCACTAGTCTCTTAACGAGCAGCTTGCTCTCAATATTTTCAGTTTTCATTCCAATTGAAACCCTGTTCTGTAAACACTCTAGCCACTTCCTCTTTTCCTCCACTGCTCCCTTAACCTCTTCAACCCACCATGCCATATCTTCCTTCTTTGTTGTTACTCTTACCACACCACCCACCGCTTTAACAATTCAATTCAAGTAGTTTATTAGACACATGTACATATTTTTTTTAATACAAGATTTAAACATGGGTGGGACCGTTAAATGAAGCATTTTTTATAGTCCCCTAAGAAAACATACATAAAATATAGATGCCTTGCAAATGTATAATACTTATATACAGACAAAATTATGCATCTACTGCACAGTCATAAGGAAAAGTATCGTTATGCTTCAGAGCTATGCACTATGACACAACGACGAAATGTTGTGGAATGAGACAGGAAAGTTTGTACCGCAAACCTTTCAATGTCGGTTATGTGAGACACATATTTGAATTTGTGATAGAGGTAATTAAAACTACTTAGATCTTTTGGCCTCTGTGCATAGAGACAATATGTTTCATTATCTGGCACCGAATTCATTAAATAAAAATATAACAATGGTGCAGAGTCGGCAACACACATGCAGACAGGTAATAAGTATGTGCAGCGACGCCAGATGTATGATAGTAATTCAGCCGATGCAAGCCAGGTTAATAAATTTCAGCGTAATAATGATATGTATTGCCCTCTACTTATAATAAATGTTGAGTAGAAGGAAAATAATGTGTTCAGTCTCATTGCTTTAATATCTTGTATACCCACCCCCTGCTTCCAAAACAGCCTCTAGACGTCGACGCATGGATGCCACTAACTTAAGCATCCATCTGAAGCATTTAACCACCCATCTGAAGCAAACAAATGAACTCGTGCATCCCTGCTACAATATCATTTAAAAAGCAGTCAATGACTATAGTTTTAATACACTTGAAAATATTTTATTTGTTGTATTCTATATATAATTAGTTTTGAATTGTAGGAAACTAATAAACGTGCCGTTTCATTATTAATCCCCGGCGGGGTGCTCAGGGTAACGCAAACACGTACTCTATATTTCCCCATATGGCTCATTCTTGCTCATTATTCCAATTCTTGTAGTGGGATTGTGATACCATAGGGGAGGGGCGAACAGCAAGGATCTGCCCACATAGCCCAGCTAACGTTCATTTTGCATCGAACATTCCTGGGGGTAACGATAGTTTTTATTATGACTGTACATTGCATATATAATCAACATATAAATCTCAACAATTTATATTAACAACTGTGCTTAATTTCCAGAACATACACATGAGATTCTATTAACGAATTCATACACACAAATGTATAAACACTTGTATACATACTCATATGAATGCGTAGTGGATAAACAATATATAAATGACTATTGAGTAATTAATATGTGGTAAGTATATATTTCTTTTAATTTATTTTAAACGTAGCTTTGTTATTAATGCATTTTAAGTGTTCAGGCAGATCATTCCATTATAAACATCCATAATATGTTACAAATCTTTTTTGAGATTCAGTAACTGGAAAAGGTGGTCTAATTTGATTTCTGTTTCTGGTATTTATATTATGTATTTGATACGCTTTCTGCAGGTCAACAGAATGAATTATGTACAATTGTTCATAGAAATATTTTAAACATTCAAGTATATAAATGTCACTAGTTTTAAGAATTTTGTAGTTTTTAAATAATTTTTCAGTGTGTACATGATAATTAACTTTTGCTATTGCTCTTATTATCCTTTTCTGAAGCAACTGTAGTGGTTTTAAATTAGTCATGTGTGCCATACCCCAAAACAACATTGCAGTAATGTAAATCAGGATAAATTAATGTGTAGTATAGTGTGAGGAGTGTGTCAGTGGTTAATAAATGTTTTACTTTATGTAGGATGCCTGGTAATCTAGAGACTTTATTGTGTAGCTATGGGGTATTTCCAACTAATATTTTGGTCTATCAAGACTTCTAAGTACTTAATTGAATTTGAACTTTGTATTGTTTCCCCACATAATTTGATCGTAAAATATTCAAACTTTTATTGCCAGCAAATAATAGATTTTTTTTTTTCAGTATTTATAGATAATGTGTTTGCTGTTAGCCAAGTTGTAACATAATTTAATTCAATATTTAATGTGCTTGATAATAAGAGTATATCATATGCTGAATAAGTAATAATTGTATCATCAGCAAAGATAATAGATTTTAATGTTTGATGACTTAACATCATTTATGTATATTAATAATAGTAAAGGACCTAATTTTGATCCTTGGGGAATTCCAGTTTTGATTTCTACATCTCCTGACATTATTTTATTTATTGAAGTTTACTGTTTTCTATTGCATAAATAGCTCTGAACCATTTTAGACATGTGTTTCTTATACCATAATGCTGCAGTTTCATAATCAACATTTCATTAATGTATCAAACGCTTTTTTTTAATCAAAAAATACTGTTATTACATATTTGCCACGCCCTAATTCCTGCAGCACATGAGTCATTAATTTTGTAATTGCCAATTTTGGAGAACGATTCTTCCTGAAGCCAGAGATTCCGTTAAGATATTATTAATTGTAAGTAAATAATTTAATCTGTCGTACATAGCTCGTTCATAGATTTTACTTAAAACTGGAAGTATTGAAATAGGTCGATAGTTGGAAACGTCATCTATTTTTCCCCCCCTTTGTGAATAGGTATGAGTTTAGCCATTTTAAACCTCTCTGGAAAAATACCTGATCGAAAAGACAATTAATTTTGAGATAATAGGAGCTAGGATTGTTACGGTTAATTACCTTAACGTGAATACCATCATATCCAGGTGATGAATCTTTTATAGATTTTATTATAGAAATTATTTCTTCGTCTGATGTATCCAACAGTACAAGGTCTTGGTAGGTGTTTGACATATAACACATGGGAGATAAATTGCAGGTTGGAAGCTAATTATTAGATAATTGAAGACTGATATCTGAGAAACAGGTATTAATTTAATCACTTACAATTTGTGGGTCAAGTATCACGGTTGTTGATATTCATACATTCTATGCTTTGGTTCCTTTTATATTGTCACTTCATTAATTAATTTCCACGTTCCATTAGAGTTACTTGCCCTGTCTTTAAATTTAGTAATATAATAATGCTTTCGTCTGTTTCCAGCATGTTCTTAACCCTGTTTCTGTATTTCCTATAGTGAATTTCAAATGTCAAAGGGCGTTTTATATATTTCTTGTATAATTTATGTCTCTCCTTGATATGGCCAAGTAGTTAGGATGTTACCCATGGTTTGTTGACTTCTTTTGCCTTAATTTTTATTGTTTTAAGGAGAATATTTTCATCCACTACCCTTGTTATGGCATCTGAAACTGTATTATAAGCAGTATTTGGATTGTTTTCCATGTCTATGTTATCGAACTCTTCTTTCATTGCCCGACATAAATGCTCTTTATTGACATTGTTATAATCTCTATAGGAAAAAATTAAAGGTTCTTTTTCACTCTTACTTTTACAATGAATAACTGGAGCAAAATGATCAGTTACATCGGTCAACAAAATACCGGATCCTGATATAAAAACGAGGCCATTAGTCCATATGTGATCAATGACCGTGGCATTCTTCTTATTTACTCGTGTGGGTTTATTGATGCATGGATAATATCCAAAACCGGCTAGTAAATCTATGAACATTCTAACATTTGTTTGCGAATTATTAAGTAAATTGATATTAAAATCCTCTAGCAAAATACATTTTTTACAAGTTACAGCTATGTCCCTAAGAATATTTTCTAATATTTCTATAAATGACAGGATGCTTGCATTTGGTCTCCAATATAAAACACCACAGGTTATGCGTTTACTTAGGTAGTATCACTCATCATACTCTTTTCACAAATTTGGCAAGAAATAATATTTTTCATATACAGACATACCTCCCCCTCCATAATGGTTTCTATTATTAGCATATAATATATATCCTTTCAATTTATATAAATCCTAAGTATCTTTGGAAAGTCGTGTTTGACAATGACATTATATCAATATTACGAGGATTTGCAGAGATACCGGAATGTAATAGAAACTTTTCTAAATTACTGGGAATATTATAAATGTTGAACAGTAACAATATTGGACAAAAATTTTCACTGTTTAACAATTTATCAAAATCTTCTTGATTACAATATTTAGAAATAGGCAATGAAATATTTAAACCAATTAATTCATCAGAATTGCTTAAATCATCTTAATCATAATTTATATTAAAATGATAATTCAAGATATTAAATTCAACATAAGTTAACACTGACAAACTCTCATTCAGCAGATCAGGAATTTCATCATCCTCCAAGTGCGGAAAAAAAGCCATTATGAATGAAAACTATACATTATGAATGAGAACAATACAATTTTTCATGTCTATACAAGTACTTACAGGGCACCTTTAATCTTTTTTGATCTTGTACTTCAGATCACTGTGTTGTCTCTGAGCTCCTCATCTGCCTGGTCGGATAGTTGACTTGGAGGGTGCTGCACTGACGGAGCCATGGCAGCAGCTGAACCAACAGCAGAGCGACTCCCATCTAGCTGAACAGCAGTCGGCATCGGCCGGAACAGCATCAGCCACAGCACCCACATCAGCCCTATGTTCCTCCGAGGTCTTCGTGGTGAATCCCTGCAACAGTGCTATCCGTTCCCTCCGCTCTTGAATGATAAAATTAGTATGACTGAAGTAGGCAATTTTCCCTTCCGTTCTTGCCTTCTTTAGCTCCGGTAATTGGGCATATCTTGCATGTACAGACGATTCACACGTCCTCAATGATATAGATGTTTGTGTTTTTAAGTTTGGCGGAGTTTTGCAGGGCTAGCTGACGCTCTTCTAATTTATTGAAGCAAGCCACCACAGAACGGGGACGAGTGACTCCCGAATTGGTAGTGTGAGTGTGGCTCACTCTGTGAGCCCGCTCAAGCTGAACTGGGCCCAGTTTCAGCTTAACTCGATGCAGTCTCTGAATCTTGGCCTGAGTTTGTTCCCACGTCTCGTTTGGGTTTTCTTCGAGTCCATCAAAGCGAAGATTGTTCCACCTCGAGTAGTCTTCCTGGTAATCCATCTGATCATTTAGCTTGTTTAACTTCTCTTCAAAGGTAGATTTCTTGCTTATTTCCTTCTTCAGTGTAACTAATTCTTCTTTGAAAGTCTTATTATCACACTTCAAGATGTCCACTTCCTTCTGTGTGAATTCCAATGAATGAGTCAATTCTGTGTTGAATAGCTCAAGTTACCTCATTCTGTTAGTTAGATAATTCAGAAGTAACTCCATTGCATCCTTATATGCTTTCTGTTGCATTTCCAGCATGATCTTGATGTTCTCTACAGTCAGCATTTTCTTTGATATTAAGTTGTCAGTTGCTATCTTGCAGAAGTTTGTCATCTCTAATAGCAGGCACAGAGCAAAAACAGCACGTCATCACACTAAGGCGGCCAGAACACCTCTCAACATTCCTAACTAAGCAATTCCTATATGCAATCCACAGGCTGTTCAGATCCAGTTCATTCTAATTCACTGATTCCAGCTCCTCCCGTACTTTGGTCCTGTATTAATCTGCCATTTCTTTGATTCTCAACGTCTTCTCTTTCAGTCTTACTCCCTGACTGCTCCTCTCTCCCCTAGTCCACCTCACTCCTCTCATCTTGATCTTGCATACCACGATCATATCATCTGACAAACTTCCATATCGTCCTCTCACGGCCCTCGTATCAGCAACCATTCCCAGCACTGACCTCTCTACAAACATGTAATCAATCAGGCTCCTTTCAACATGATCTCCGTTCCCACTATACCATGAATATTTATGTGCATCTTTGTGTTTGAAATACGAGTTACAAATGCACAACCTCCTTTCCTGACGCATATCTTTCAGTCGCTTCCCATTATCATTTCCTCCTGATACTCCATTTCAAACCATTATGTCATCCTCAGGACCAGTACCTACTTTTCCATTCATACCACTTATTACGATCACTTTATAGCTCTTGGGCATTACTCCCACTGCTTCATCCACCTCATCCCAAAGCCTGCCTTTCTCACTCCCGTCATCACGTGGTGCATACGCTACAATCACTCCCACTTTCACCTTTTCAAATTTAAACTTGACAAACAACTCAAGCTGACACATCTGTAGTTTCTCAATCCACTCTGCCACACCTCACTAATCAACAAAGCAACTCCTTCCTTCTATCTTCCTCCCTCATTCATGTCCGATCTTACACATTTCATAATAATAATAACAAAAACAACAGCAACAACAACACAGGTAGAACATTTGTTGGTGGTTGATTAGCTGTTGTTCTTTGGTTAGTTGGTTGTGGTTGTTGTTTGTTTGGTTGGTTCGTTGTTTGGTTGGTTGTGGTTGTTGGTTGGTTGGTTGTGGTTGTGGTTGTGGTTGTTTGGTGGGTTGGTCGGTTGGTTGATTGGTTGGTTGTGGTTGTGGTTGTTTGGTGAGTTGGTCGGTTGGTTGATTGGTTGGTTGTGGTTGGTTGGTTGTGGTTGTGGTTGGTTGGTTGTGGTTGTGGTTGGTTGGTTGGCTGTGGTTGTTTGGTTGTGCTTGTGGTTGTTTGGTTGTTTGTGGTTGGATGGTTGTGCTTGTGGTTGTTTGGGGTTGGTTGTGGTTGGATCGTTGTGCTTGTGGTTGGATGGTTGTGCTTGTGGTTGTTTGGGGTTGGTTGTGGTTGGATCGTTGTGCTTGTGGTTGTTTGGTTGGTTCGTTGATAGGCTGATTGTGGTTGGTTGGTTGTGCTTGTGGTTACCTGGTTGGTTGGTTGATTGGCTGGTTGTGGTTCGTTGGTTGTGCTTGTGGTTGGTTATTTGGTTGGTTGGTTGCTTGTTGTGGATGGTTGGCTGTGCTTGTGGTTGGTTGTTTGGTTGGTTGGTTGTGGTTGTTTGGTCGTGTTTGTGGTAGGTTGGTCGTGCTTATGGTTGTTTATTTGGTTGGTTGTGGTTGGTTGGTCGTGCATGTGGTTGTTTGGATGGTTGGTTCTGGTTGTTTGGTTGTGCTTGTGGTTGTTTGGTTGGTTGGTTGTGCTTGGTTGGTTGTGCTTCTGGTTATTTGGTTGTGGTCGTGGTTGTTTGGTTGCTTGGTTGTGGTTGGTTGGTTGTGCTTCTGGTTGATTAGTTGGTTGTATTTGGTTCGTTGTGGTCGTGGTTGTTTGGTTGGTTGTTGGTTGTTGGTTGGTTGTGGTGGTGGTTGTTAGGTTTGTTGTTGTTGTTGTTGGTGGTGGTGGTGGTGTTGGTGGTCGTAGTGGTTGTGGTGGTTGTTGTTGTTGTTGTTGTGGTGGTGGTGGTGGTGGTGGTTCTTGTTGCTGTTGTTGTTGTTGTTGTGGTGGTGGTGGTGGTGGTTCTTGTTGTTGTTGTGGTGGTGGTGGTGGTGGCAGTGATTGTTGTTGTTGTCGTTGTTATTATTGTTGTTGTGGTGGTTGTTGTGGTGGATGTTGTGGTTGTTGTTGTCGTTGTTGTTGTTGTGGTGGTGTTTGTGGTGGATGTTGTGGTTGTTGTTGTTGTTGTTGTTGTTGTTGTGGTGGTGGTGGTGGATGTTGTGGTTGTTGTTGTCGTTGTTGTTGTGTGGTGGTGGTGGTGGTTGTGATTGTGGTTGTTGTTGTTGTGGTGGTGGTGGTGGTTTGTGTTGTTGTTGTTGTTGTTGTGGTGGTTGTTGTTGTGGTTGTTGTTGTTTTGGTTGTTGTTGTTGTGGTTGTTGTTGTGGTTGTTGTTGTCGTGGTTGTTCTTGTGGTGGTGGTTGTTGTTGTTGATGTGGTTGTTGTGGTTGTTGTTGTTGCTGCTGTTGTGGTTGTTGTTGTTATTGTTGTTTTTGTTGTTGTTGTTGTGTTGGTTGTTTTTGTTTTGTTGTTGTGGTGGTGGTGGTGGTTGTAGTGGTGGTGATGGTGGTGGTGGTTGTTGTCGTGGTGGTGGTGGCTGTGGTTGTAGTGGTGGTAGTGATGGTTGTTGTTGAAGTGGTGGGGGTGGGGGTGATTGTTGTTCTAGTGGTGGTGGTTGTTGTTGTTGTTGTTGTAGTGGTGTTGGTGGTTATGGTTGTTGTAATGGTGGTGGTGATTGTTGTTCTAATGGGGGTGGTGGTGGTGGCTGTTGTTGTTGTTGTTGTTGTTCTGGTGGTGGTGGTGGTGGTGGTGGTGATGGTGGTGGTGGTAGTGTTTGTTGTTGTGGTTGTGGTGGTGGTTGTTGTTGGTTGTTGTTGTGGTTGTTGTTGATCTTATTGTTGTTGTGGTTGTTGTGGTGGTGGTGGTTGTGATGGTGGTTGTTGTTGTTGTTGTGGTGTTGGTGGTGGTTGTTGTTGTGGTTGTGGTGGTGGTGGTTGTTGTGATGGTGGTGGTTGTTGTTTTTTATACGAGTGAAAAGCACATCAATATTCTTTTTTACAAGTTATCACAGTTTCAATGAGGCTTCTGGTGTAATATGAACCTCAATAATGAGCAAAGAGTCCTTTCTTTTTTTTTTTTTTTTACAATCAATTGGGCTCTACGTAATTTTAAAATGCTTCTACTGCAGATAAAAAAGAAAATATAAGAAATTTCTTGCTTGTTTCCGTGACCCCCTAAATCATTTGAAAATTATTGTCATTAAACAACCCAGATGTCAGCTCAATCTACGTGTCAATCGATTTCTTGTTATATGTTTCATAAATGGGATTTTTTCGCCTTCAGAAATGTCAACTGAATTTTTGAAATACTTCGGAGTCTTTCGCAATCAGTTTTGAGTACATTTGTGGTTCGCTCGAAAATAGGTTTACATAGCCGAAAAGTTTATGCTATCAGCCGTAGCTAGTTGACAACTAGCATTACTTTTTATCCTTCAAGTCACGGCAAAGACGAATTAAAAAAAGAAAAAAAAAAAACAATATATTCAAAAGAATTACAGAATCCAGTTAATTTCAACACGACATTTCAAGCTGACGCTCCTGCAACCTGATTTTTATCAGACCCATCACGAACAATAAAACGGCAAACACTATATAAAGAACCCATTATCGTTTAAAACTTTACATCTCAGTGAGGCTATTTATTAATATTTCCCTAATAATGCATATCCGATAATCAATATCTAAATATTTTCTTGGAAACCACTTATTCCCTTTCGGGGTGATCTTACCTTGGTAAATGTGGATAATGATATCACACAACAGACATAATGGGAAAATATTCCATTTTTAAATTTAATCAGCAGGCTCAAGATGCCACTTTACTGCATTAGTTATATGGATAAAAATAATATCCGTTTTATCTTTAACTTTCCAAATTTTTTACAGGTCTCTAATCAAAAAATATTCTTTGGGGCTAAACCTATGAAATGTCAGTCCTCTTTACCAAGGAATCGATTTTATCCCACTTTTTACCTCATTTAGACTTGTTAATGATTTATTTTTCAAAAATTGAATTTTTACACCTTCAGAAATGTTTCTGGAAATTTAGATACAATTAGGAATGTTTCCAAGCTAATTTAGAGTACATTTGTGGAAGTTGCATATTAAGTGTTTTAGCCATCACTTATACTGTTTCTAGGATCACAAGTAAAATATTTTTGAATTACTCCTAAAGAGAATGTTTTTACATTAAAACAACAACTTCTACAATTTTTCTATCCTGAAGCTACCACTACGATTTCAAAATTCACAATTGACCTTCCTAACGAAAAAAAAACGTTATCCAGACGACATTAATTATGTACCCTTCCTCCAACCTGCATTTTCCTTTTTTAAGCTGTCACGCAGTATACAGTATAGCTAAGCAGATAAGGACCAAAGATAGATATAAATAGCAATGAAACATATATCTCGGTATTTCGATAGTGTTTATACTTTCCCTTAAAATTTTTTGTCTATTGCCCACCCTATTCCTTCTCAAGAATTATCAGAGTTTTTAAAGGATTTCACCTAAGGAAATGTGTCTTAAGGTGTAACACGAACCTTCAGAATGTTCAAATACTTTACTTTTTTTTTTTTAAATTAAATGAGGTGGCTCTAATTAATTTTCTAGTGCTTCTACTATAGATAAAAAAGAAACTATCCGAAATTTCTAGCTTTTAAGGTTACCCCCACCTTAACTGAAACTTATTTTTCTTAAACACCTCAGATGCCAGCTCTCCTTAGGTGTCATTTGATTCCTTTGTTCATTTTTTCACTCTCAGAAATGTCTTCTGAGTTTTGGATACCATTGGGTGTGTTTCCCAATCAATTTTGAGAACATTTGTTGAAGTTGCATATTTAGCGATTTTGCCCAAATATGAGTTTATACATCCACTCTAATAAAATAGTATAATAGTTTTTACTTACCACCAATTGGCATTTCTTTTTCTTCTTGAAGCCATAGATAAGATGAATTTTAAAGAAAAAAGACAATAAACATCGGATTTTAAAACTTCAGTTAATTTGAAAACGACAGACAACATGACATGTCGACGCCACCGCAACCTGATTTATTTTTTAGACAACGAACAAAAAAAAAAAAAAAAAAAGGGGGGGTATGTGAGGAACCAAGTCTATCTATCTATTGCCAGGCGCCTCAATCCCGTTTGGGGTAGCCACAAACAAATCGCTTCCACGTCTCCCTGTCCCCCGCCATTTCACTGCCCTGCTCCCAACTCACAACCCCCTCTCTCATATACCTCTCTACCCCATCCCTCCGTCTCATCCTCGGGCACCCCCTCCCTCTTCCCCCCTCCACCTCACTCACATACACTCTCTTCGTCAGTCTTTCACCCTCCATCTTCTCCACATGGCCAAACCACCTCAGTGTGTTCCTCATAACGCTTCCTATCACATCCACATCCACACCACAACGCTCCCTTATATCCTCATTCGTCAGCCTGTCTCTCAAATTGACTCCACAGGCTCCTCTTATATAACTCATTTCCACTGCTCTCACTCTTGACTTGTGTCCTTCCAACAGCGTCCAAGCTTCACTTCCATACGTTAGAGTTGGTATCACAATACTGTCATGTAGTAACTTTTTCACTTCCATTCTCACTTCCCTGTTTCTTATCACTGCTTTCAAAGAACCAGCAACCTTTCTTCCCTGCTGTACTCTCTCAAGCACTTCACCCTCCAAACCTCCATCCTTACTCATGACACTACCCAAGTACTTAAACGTACTCACATCTTCCAATTCCTCACCATCCAACCTCGCTGTACATTCACTGAATTCACCTCTCTCAAAGACCATCACTTTACTCTTCCTTACATTCACCTTTAGATTCCGTTTCTTACTCTCCCAAACTCATCCACCAAGCCCAGCAGCTCCCCTTCGTCTTCACCCAACAACACAGTATCATCTGCAAACAACAGTACAGGGAGTTTCCAAACACTATCCTCTCTCACCAGGGCCACTCCAACATCCACTACCCTACCTTGTACCTCTTTTATTACCCCATCCATAAACAGATTGAACAACCATGGAGACATGACACACCCCTGTTTCAACCTAACTTCCAAAGAGAAAAATTCACAGTCCACCATCCACACGCACAGCATTCAACAACTTCCCATCTACTCCATATATTCTTAATACTTTCCACAATCCTTGTCTATCCACCCTGTCATATGCTTTCTCCAAATACATGAAAGCCGCATACAACTTCTTTCCCTTCTCTAGAAACTTTTCCACTAAAGATCTAAGAATGAATATCTGATCTACACAACCTCTTCCATTCCTAAAGCCTCCCTGTTCTTCTCCAACTAATTCCTCTTCTTTCTCTAACTCTGTCAATAAGTATCCTACCATACACTTTTCCTATTATACTAAGAAGACAAATGCCCCTATGATTACCACACACTTCTTTTTCCCCTTTTCCTTCGTACAAGGGAATAATTATACCTGCCTTCCAATCCTCCGGGATTCTACCTTCCTCCCAGGCCAATCTGCACATCTTCCACATCCATTCTACTACTATCTCTACCCCATGCTTCAGCATTTCACCACACACTCCATCAATTCCTGGGGCTTTCCCCAATTTAACTTTCTTCATTGCTTCCACAACTTCTATCCTACTGATTTCTTCCTGTCTTCTCACATCACTCTTTCTCCCAGCCATTCCACAGGCACTTATACTCGCATTACATCCATCCTGTATGTCCAACAATTCCTTAAAGTGTTCTCTCCATCTGCTCACTTTTTCTCCCTTCACTAGTAATCTACCATTTTTATCTTTCACTCCCCTGCTAACCTCACTTCCACTGTCTTACTCTCTTCACCTCTTTCCAGAACATTTTCTTAGTCCCTCCACTTTACACTCAAATTCCTTCCAAATTCCTCATCCACTCTTCTTACTCTCTTACTAATCTTTTCACCTCTCTCTTTCTACATATAACTCTTCCGCCTCTCAACTTCTTCCACGCCCCTATTTCTCATCCATTCATTGTATGCTTTCTTATTTTGTGCCACAGCCTGTCTCACCTCTTCAGTCCACCACGCTGTTCCTTGCACCCCGCTCCGTCTTCTCTTCCTGCCACACACCACATCACATTCTGCACATATTTCTTTAGTAAATATCCTGTACACACCTTCCACGTCCCCCATCTGCTACAATTCATATTTGCCCAATCGTTCCTCCACTTCTCTTTTATACTCTGCCTTTTTCTCATCCTCTTGTAACCTTTCCACTCTCCTTGCAACTACTCCTTCCTCTCGTCTTTCCCTCCTCCTATTCCTCCATCTTACTTGTATCCTAATTCTGGTCACCACCAAGTAGTGGTCATTCCCCCAACCTCTATAAGCTCTTGCATCCATTACACATCTTCGCATCCTTTCATCCACACACACAATCAATCATTGCCTTCCTTTCATTCAGTTCACCACCCACCCTTCTCATCACTCGCCATATATACCTGTGGATCATTTTATGCCTGAAGAGGGTACTGGCTATCACCAACCCCCTCCCAGCACAAATGTGCACTAACGCACTGCCATTCTCATCTAACTCAGCAGGCACACCCCACTCACCAACTATTCCATCCACCTTCACATTCCCTACTTTACCATTCATATCACCAATCAAAAACACTCTCAATTAATGTTTATAATTATTATATCTCAGGAAGTCTATTTACTTTTTCCTAATAATATATATCTGATAACGAATACTTGAACATTTTTTTTAAACGATTAACTTTTAAGCGCGTGATATTACATTGATAAATATGGATAATGATACCACACGATCCGTCATACTGGGAAAATATTCCATTTATTAAATTTGATCAGGAGGCTCAGGAGGCCCTGGTTATATCAGATAAAAATAATTTTTGTCGTCTCTAAATTTCTAAGATGTTTACAAGCCACTAGTCAAAGGAAACTCTCGTTCCCAGCCTTCTTTCCCTATGAATTGATTTCATCCTACGTGATACCTCATTTATAATTGTTACTGATTTTTTCTTTCAGTCGGAATAGCTTCATCTTCGATAGTGTTTTTTGAATTTTAGATAGATTTGGGAGTTTTTCCCAGGTAATCTGAGCACTTTTTTGGAAGTTAGATATTTAGTGTTTCTCTGTCTATAATGAAGAGTTTAGGATCATTCAAGTGTAATAGTTTTGAATTACTCTAAACGCGGATGGTTTTACCGTAATAAAACTTTTTTTTTTTTTTAATCCTAAATTTACCACTACAAATAAAAAGTCACAAATGATCCTCTTTTTAACATAGAAATCCAAATAATATCCAGACGATATTAATACAGTTCATTCACTCTTAACCTACGTTTTTTTTTTTTTTTTTTTGTAAGTGCCATGCATTAAATTTTGGTCTACTGAGATGAGGAATACTGTAAAATTACAAATGGTAATTAATTATATGTATCCGTATTCCGATTGTCTGCTTACTTTCTCGTATTAATTTTTACGTGAGAGTCAAAAGCTCATCAATATTCCTTCTCACGAATTATCACAGTTTGAGTGATGTTACCTAAGGAAATGTGGCTTATAGTGTAACACAAGCCTTGATAATGTGCAAATATTGTTGTTGTTATTTTACAATCGTGGGTGTCGATGTAATTTTAGTGCATCTATTCCAGGCAAAAAAGAAAAGATTTAAAATCTGTTCCGATGACGCCCACATCAAACGAAACTCATTTTTCTTAAGCACCTCAGATTCCAGCTCTTTTTACGTGTCAATCGATTTCTTGTTATTTGTTTCATATGTTTCCTAAGCGATTTCACCCTAGGTGTTACCTCATTTAGATTTGTTTCCGTTTTCTCTTTTAGATTTGTTTCCGGTTTCTCTTTTGATGAGGAATTTTTTTTCACCTGCGGAAGTGTTTTTCTTTAATTTTTGATACAAATAGTAATGTTTTTCAGGAAATTTAGAGCACCTCCGTGGAAGTTGAATACTTAGTGTTTTCCCCCTCAGTTATGCGGTTTTTAGGATCACACAAGTAAAATAGTTTTGAATTGTTCCTATAGAAGATGCTTTCATTGCAATAAAATAATTGTTCAATTCTTTTATCTGAAGTTACTACTACAAACAGAAAAAGTCGCAAATGAACCGATTCCTAACGTTAAAATCCAAATACTCTTGAGACGACAATATTGCACTTCATTCAGCTTTCCATCAACCTACACTTTCTTGCATGTGTCATGCACTATATGTCCGCGGAGATGTGGAACAAAGTTATAAATGGCAATTAATTATGTATCTCGGTATTGCGATAGTTTATACTTTCTCGTATTAATTATTGTGTCTAACGCCCATCAGTATTCCTTCTCATGAGATATCACAGTTTTTGGAGATTCGTACCTAAGGAAATGTTGCTTAAGGTATAACACGATCCACCAGAATGTTAAAATGTCCTTCTCATTATTTTTTTTAACATTAAATAGAGTGGCTCGAAATAATCTTATAGTGCTTCTCCTGCAGATAAAAAAGAAAATATCCGATATTTCTCGCAATCGAAAATTATTGTTCTAAAACACCTCAGATACCAGCTCTCCTTAGGGGTCAATTGATTTCATTGTTGATTTTTTCACTCTCAGAAACGTCTTCTGAGTCTTGGAAATAATTGGGTGTCTTTCCCAATCAATTTTGTGTACATTTGTCGAACGTACATATTTTGCCCAAATATAAGTTTATACACCCACTCTAATAAAATAGTAAAATAGTTTTGATCTACCACCAATTGGCATTTCTTTTCCTTCTAGAAGCCATAGATAAGATGAATTTCAAAGAGAAAAGACAATAAACTCATCGGATATTAAAGCTTCAGTTTACCTGAAAATGACAGACACAAAAGGTCGTGTCGACGATTCCGCAACATGATTTATATTTTAGACCCATCATTAACAAAAAAAAAAATAAATAAATAAAAAATGGTGTATGTGAGGAACCAAGTAATGTTCATATTTTGTGTATCTCGGTATGGCTATGTTTTTAATTTTTCCTAATAATATATATCTGATAACCAATACCTAAAAAATTTTCATTTAAACATTTTAATGCCTGACTTTCAGCGCGTGATATTACCTGTGCTAAATATGGATAATATATCACACGATCCGTTATACTGGGAAAATATTCCATTTATTAAATTTGATAAGGAGGCTCTGAAGACCACTTTAAAGCCCTAGTTATGCAGATAAAAATATCTGTTTTGTCTCTAAATCTCTAAGCTGTTTACAAGTCACTAGTCAAAAGAAACTCATTTTCCAGCCATTTCTCCATGTGAATCGATTTCATCCTACGTTACACCTCATTTATATGTGTTACTGACTTTTATATATTTATTTTTTTTTTAGTCGGAATCATTTCACTTTCGATAGTGGTTTCTGAATTTTAGATAGAATTGGGGGTGTTTTGCAGGAAGTTTTAGCACCTTTTTTGAAGTTACATATTTATTGTTTTCTCCGTCAATAATGAATTTTTAGGATCACTCAAGTATAGTAGTTTTGATTTACTCAACGCGGACGCTTTTACCGTAACAAAACTGTTTTCTTTCTTTTAACCTAAAGTTACCACTACAAATGAGAAAAGTCACATATAATCCTCTTTCTAACGTAGAAATTAAAATAATCTCCAGACGATATTAATGCATATATATATATATATATATATATATATATATATATATATATATATATATATATATATATATATATATATATATATATATATATATATATTTTGCTGTCATGCATTAATTTAGGTCTACGGAGATTATTAAAGTTACAAATGGTAATTTATCATATGTATCGGTGTTGCGATTGTGTTCATACTTTCTCGTAATAATTTGTAGATAAGGGTCTATTGCTCATTAATATTCCTTCTCACTAGTTATCGTAGTTTTGACTGATTTTACCTAAGTAAATGTGGCTTATGGTGTAACACAAGCCTTAATAATGTGCATATAATCTTTTTATTTTTCTTATTCAGTTAATCATGAGTGTCCATGTAATTTTAAGTGTTTCCACTGGAGATAAAAAAGAAAAGATTCGAAATTTATTTATTTCGGTGACGGCCACATCAAACGAAGCTTATTATTCTCAATCACCTCAGATGCCAGTTCTTTTTACGTGCCAATCTATTTCTTTTTATATGTTTCATATGTTTCCTAAGCGATTTCATCCTAGGTGTTACCTCATCTTGATTTGTTTCCGATTCTCTTTCGATGAGGAATTCTTTCACTTGCGGAAGTGTTTTCTAAATGTAAGATAGTTAGTAGTGCTTCGCAGGTAATTTAGAGAACCTCTGTGGAAATTGTATTCTTAGTTTTTTCCCCTAGGTTATGCGGTGTTTGGGATTGCTTATGTACAACTGTTTTGAATTATTCCTATAGCAGATGCTTTTATCATAACGACAATTGTACCATTAATTTATCAAAAGTTACTACTACAAACAAAGTCGCAAATGACTCGATTCCTAACGTTAAACTCGAAACGATAATAATGCAGAGCTGTGGCACAAAGTTATAAATGACAATTAATTATCTCGGTATTGCATTAGAGTTTATACCTTCTCGTATTATTTTTTTTAATCCGAGAGTGAGGAGCACATCAATATTCCTTTTCACAAATTATCACAGTTTGTTTGTCTCATGGTGTAACATAAAGCTCAATAATGAGCACTTTTTTTTTTTTTTTTACAATTAACTTGTTCTACGTAATTTAAAGTGCTTCTACTGTTGATAAAAAAGAAAATTTAAGAAAATTCTTGCCTGTTTCCGTGACCCCCTCTCAATTGAAACTTATTGTCGTTAAACACCTCATATTTCAGCTCAATCTACTTGTCAATCAATTTCTTGGTATGTTTCATGTTTTGTTTTTTTTCACGTTCAGAAATGTCTCCTGAATTTTTGAAGTACTTAGGAGACTATCGCAATCAGTATTGAGTATATCTGTGATTCGTTCGATAATAGATTTACTTAGCCAAAAATCTTATGCTATCAGCCGTATCTAGTTCACGGCAAACAATTAAAAAAAAAAAACTACGTTCAAAAGAATTTTAAATTAAAGTTATTTTCAACACGACATTTCAAGCTGACGCTCCTGTAACCAGATTTTTATCAGACTCATCACGAACAATAAACACGCATACACTATATGATGAACCCATTATCGTTTATAAATTGTATATCTCAGTGCGGTTATTTATTAATATTTTCATAATAATGTATATCCGATAATCAGTACCTAAATATTTTCTCGGAAACTTTATTCCCTTTCCGGGTGATCCTACCTTGGTGAATATGGATAATGATATCACACAATCAACATAATAGGAAAATATTCCATTTTTAAATTTGATCAGCAGGCTCAAGATGCCACTTTACTGCATTGGTTACATAGATAAAAATGATATCCGTTTTATCTTTAACTTTCCAAATTTTTTACTGGTCTCCAATCAAACGAAATTCTTTGGGGCTAAACCTATGAAATGTCAGTCTTCTTTACCAAGGAATCGATTTCATCCCACGTTTTGCCTCATTTACTGATTTATTTCTCCGAGATAAAATTTTTACACCAGAAATATTTCTGGAAATTTAGATTCAATTAAGAATGTTTCCATGCTAAATTAGAGAACATTTATGGAAGTTTCATATTAGTGTTTTCGCCATCACATGCGGTCTTTAGGATCACAAGTAAAATATTTCTCAATTACTTCTAAAGAACATGTACAATTTTTCTATCCTGAAGCTACCACTACAATTTAAAAATTGACAATTGACGTAACATAAAAAAACGTTATCCAGATGACATTGATGAAGTTTACTATTTCTCCAACCTGAATTTTTTTTTAATCTTTCATACATTTAATAGCTACGCAGATAAAGAACAATGGTAAAATAGCAATGAACCATATATATCGGTATTGCGATAATGTTTATACTTTCTAGTAAAAATTTTTATCTATTATCTATCAGTGTTCCTTCTCAAGAGTTAGAGTTTTTAGAGGTATTTACCTAAAGAATTGTGTCCTTCAGAATGTTAAAAAACTTTTTTTTTTTTTTTAATTAATTCGTGGCTCGAAATCATTATATTGTTCAGTTAAAAAAGAAAATATCCTAAATATCTTGCTTCTATGGTGACCTCCCCACCTCAGTTGAATTTATTTTTCTTAAACACGTCAGATGCCAGCTCTCCTTAGATTTCAATTGATTTCTTTGTTGTCTCAGAAATGTCTTCTTAGTTTTGCAAGTAATTGGGTTTGTTTCGCTATCAATTTTGAGTACATTGTCGAAGTTTCATAATTAGCGATTTTGCCCAAATGTAATTTTATACACCTACCCTAATAAAATAGTAAAATAGTTTTGATCTACTCCCAGGTTGCATTTCTTTTTCTTCTTGAAGCCAGGGATAAGATTAATTTTAAAGAAAAAAGACAATAATCTCATCGGATATTAAAACCAGCTAATCTGAAAACGACAGGCACAACAGGTCATGTCTACGCTTCCGCAACCTGATTTATTTTTTAGACCCATCATGAATTAAAAAAAGAAAAATATTAACCAAGGAATGTTTAAAATTTGTATATCTCAGTACGTCTATGTATATACTCTTTCCTAATTATATATATCTGTTAACCAATACCTAAACAATTTTCTTTTAAACAACTTATTGCCTTTCTGCGCGTGATATTACATTTCTAATTATGGATAATGATATCACACGATCTGTCATGCTGGGAAAATATTAAATTGATCAGGAAGCTCAGGAAGACACACTAAAGCACTAGTTAAACAGATAAGAATAATATCAGTTTTGTCTCTAATTCTCTATGTTGTTTACAAGTCACTAGTCAAAAGAAACAAATTTTCCACCCTTCTTTCCCGACGAATCAATTTCATTCTACGTGATACCTCATTTACATGTGTTAATGATTATTTCTTTGAGTCGGAATAGTATCACATTTGATAGTGTTTTCTGAATTTTAAATAGAATTGTGATTGTTTCCCAGGTAGTTTTAGCAACTTTTTGGAAGTAACATATCTAGTGTAATCTCCGTAAATAATGAAGTTTTTATGATCACTCATGTAAAATAGTTTTGATTTACTCAACCGGATGGTTTTACCGTAACAAAACTTTTTTTTTTTTTTGTTTATCATATAGTTACCACTACAAACGAAAAGAGTCACAAATGATCCTCTTTCTAAAATAAAAATCCAAATAATCATCAGACGATAATATTACAGTTCAACTAAATTTTTTTTTTTTTTTTTATGTACTAAATTCAGATCTACGGCGATGAGGGATAAAGTTACAAATGGTAATTTATCATATTTATCGGTATTGTGGTTGTGTTCATACTTTTTCGTAATAATTTTTAGATGAGAGTCAAATGCTCATTAAAGTTCATTCTCACGAGTTATCAGTTTTGAGTTATTTGACCTAAGGAAATGGCGTAACACAAGCCTCGATAATGTGCAAATATTCATTTTATTTTTCTTTTGCAGTCAATCATGAGTGTCCAGGAGACAAAAAAGAAAAGATTCGAAATTCATTTGTTTCGGTGACATCCACATCAAACGAAACGTATTCTTCTAAAGCACCTCAGATGCCACATCTTTTTTCGTGTTTGGATTTCTTATGTTTCATATGTTTCCTAAGCGATTTCATCCTAGGTGTTACCTTTCAGACTTGTTTCTGTTTTCTTTTTCGATGAGGAATTTTTTCACCTGAGGAAGTGTTTTCTAAAATTTAGATTCTGTTGGTAGTGCTTCGAAGGTAATTTACAGGATTTCCTACTTCGTGTTTTAAACTCATGCGGTTTTTGGGATCGCTTATGTACAATAGGTTTGAATTATTCCTATAGCAGATGCTTTTATCATAACAAGACAATTGTACTATTCTTTTATCAGAAGTTACTACTACAAAGAGAAAACGTCTCAAACGACCCAATTCCCAACATTAAAATCCAAACAATCTACAGACAACAATAATGCACTTCATTCTGCGTTCCTTCAACCTGCATTATTTTACATATGCATTATACTACGATGTGGAACAAAGTTAAAAATGGCAATTAATTATGTATCTCGAAAATGCAGTAGAGTTTATACTTTCTCGTATTAAATTTTTATCCAAGCGTGAAAGGCACATCAATATTCCTTTTCACAAGTTTTCACAGTATGTGGCTTATGGTGTAACATGAAGCTCAACAATGAGCAAATAGTCTTTTTTTTTTTTTTTAAACAACTGGTTCTACTTAATTTTAAAGTGCTTCTACTGATGATAAAAAAGAAAATATAAGAAAATTTTTGCCGGTTTCCGTGGCCCCCTTTATTACTCGAAACTTATTGTCATTAAACACCTCAGATGTCAGCTTAATATACGATTCAATCGATTTCTTGTTATATGTTTCATAAATGTGATTTTTTCGCCCTGAAATTTTGAAATATTTAGGAGTCTTTCGCAATCAGTTTTGAGTATATTTGTGTTTCGTTCGAAAATAGGTTTACCTAGCCCATAATCTATGCTATCAGCTGTAACTATTTCACAAATGGCATTACTTTTTATCCTTAAACTCACGGCAAAAATGAATTAAAAAAAAAATAATACATTCGTAAGAATTTTAGAATCCAGCTAATTTCAACACGAGAGTCCAAGCTGATGATCCTGCACCCTGATGTTTATCAGACCCATCACGAGCAATAAAACCGCATATACTCTAAAAGGAACCCATTATCGTTTATAATTTATACATCAGTGCGACTACTTAATATTTTCCTGATATTCTATATCCGATAATCAATACCGAAATATTTTTTTGGAAATTATTTATTCCCTTTCGGGGTGATCTTACCTTATGATATCACACAATCGACATAATGGGAAAATATTCCTTTACTTCATTAGTTACAAATATAAAAATATCCGTTTTCTCTTTTCCAAATTTTTTACAACTCTAATTAAACGAAACTCTTTCGGGCTAAACCTATGAAATGCCCGCCATCATTACTAAGGAATCGATTTTATCCAATATTTTACCTCATTTAGACTTGTTACTGATTTTTTTTTCCGAAACCGAATTTTTTCATCTTCAGTAATGTTTCTGGATTTTTATATAGTTAGGATTTTTTCCAAGCTAATATGGAGAACATTTCGGGACGTTGCATATTTTGTGTTTTCGCCAGAATCACAAGCAAAATATTTGTTAATTACTCCTTAAGACAATGCTTCTACGGTTTTAAAAAAAAAATCGACTTTCTATCATGAAGGTAACAGTACAATTTCAAAATTCACAATTGACCTTCCTAACGTTTTTACTTTATCCAGACGTCATTATTTATATTAATTTACTGTTCCTTCAACCTGCACTTTTTTAGGCTGTCATGCACTATATAGATACGCAGTTAAGGAGCAAAGTTATAAATAGCAAAGATTCATGTATCGCGGAATTGCAGTAGTGTTTATACATTCTCGTATTAATTCTGTGTCTAATGCCCATCAGTAATCCATCTCATGAAATATCAAAGTTTTTCGAGATTCGTACCCAAGGAAATGAGACAAGGTGTAACACGAACGTTCAGAATATTAAAGTATTCATTTTATTTTTTATTTTTTTAACTTCAATCAGCAGGCTCGATGTAACTTTAATGAAGTTATACTCTAGATAAAAAAGAAAACCGAAATTTTTCGCTTCTCTCGGTGAAGCCCACATTAATTTAAACTTACTGTTCTTAGACACTTCAGATGCAAACTCTGTGATTTTTTTACCCTCAGAAATGTCTTCTGAATTTTAGAAAAAACTGGGAGTCTTTCCAAATCAATTCTGAGTGTGTTTGTTGAAGCTGCATGTTTAGCGATTTCGCCGAAAGTAGGTTTATACAGCCATCACTCCACAAAAAAAGTTTTGACCTACCCCCAAAGTTCATTCTATCAGCCGTAACTAGTTCACAATTTCCATTACTTTTATCTTTCAAGTCACGGCCAGTATTAATATAAAAACACAATATACTCATCGGAAGACAAAAGTTCCAGCTGACGCTCCTGCAACTTGAGTTTTATCAGGCCCATCATGAACAATAAAACTACGTCAATGAGGAACCAATTATCCTTTGTAAATTGTACTCTCAGTACGGCTATTTATGTTTTGTCGATAATGTACATCTGACAATCAATACCTAAAATAATTTCTTGGTAACCATTTATTGCCTCTCGGAGATATTTTCCCTTGGTAAATATGGATAATCATGTCACACAACCTACATAATGGGAAAATAATTCATTTTTGAATTTGACCAGCATGCTCAAGATGGTACTTTATGGCATTAAATACTATATACAAGAATATCCATTTTATCTCTAATTTTCCAAAATTTTTATAGATCTCTAATTGAATAAAATTCTTTGGGCGTAGACCCATCTAATGCCAGCCTACTTTACCTTTGAAGCGATTTTATCCTGTTTTACCTCATCTAGCCTTGTTGCTGATTTATTTTTCCGAGACGTAACTTTTCTACCTCAGAAATGGATCAAGAATTTTAGATACAATTGGAAATGTTTCCCATCTAATTTAGAGTATATTTGTAGAAGTTGCATATTTAGTGTATAATTATTTTGAATTACTCCTAAGGAGGATCCCTTTACCATAACAAAACAACTTATATTTTTTTTTTTTCCTAGAGCTACCATTACAAAATCAAGAGCCACATGTGACCTTCCTCCTGACGTTGAAGTACCTTATTCAGACTACATTAATTCAGTTAATTTAATGTCCCTTCATCCTGCATTTTTTTTTTGTGTATGTATCTGACATGAAATGTATGCAAAGGCAGATGAGGAACAAAGTTATAAACAACAATGAACCATAAATCTCGGTATTGCGATAGTGTTTATACTTTCATATAAATTTTTGTGTTTATTGCCTATCAGTATTCCATCTCAAAAGTTATCAGAGTTATTAAAGGTTTTTACCTAACGATATGTATCTTAAGATGTAACACGAACCTTCACAATGTTCAAATACTTTCCTTTTGTTTTTTTTTTAAATTGAATCTGGTGCTCGAAATAATTTTATAGTGCTTCTACTGCAGATAAAAGAGAAAACATCCGAAATTTCTCGCTTTTGTCGGTGACACACGCCTCAATTGAAACTTTTTGTTCTTAAAAACGTCAGATTCCAACTCTACTTAGGTGTCGATTGATTTCTTCGTTGATTTTTTCACTCTCAGAAGTTTCTTCTGTTTTGGGAATATTTGGGTGTGTTTCCCAATCAGTTATGAGTACATTTGTTGAAGTTTCATATATATTGCGATTTTGTCCAAAAATAAGTTCATACACCCACTATCTTTGGCTTACCCAATTGGCATTTTAAAGAAAAAGGACAATGATCTCAAAAAGACAGATACAACAGGTTAGGTCGATGCTTCCGGAACCTGATTTATTTTTTAGACCCATCATTAACAAAAATAAATAAATAAACGCCATGTATCCGGAACCAAATAATGTTTATAACTTTATATCTCAGTATGGCTATGTATTTAATTTTTCCTAATAATATATATCTGATAACCAATACATAAACAATTTTCTTAGAAAAGTTTTACTGCCTATCAGAGTGATATTACCTTGCTAAATATGGATAATGATATCACACGATCCTTCATATTCCATTTATTAAATTTCATAAGGAGGCTCTGGAGACCACTTTAAAACCATAGTTATACAGATTTTAAAAAAAAATCTGTTTTGTCTCTAAATCTCTGATGTTTACAAGTCACTAGTCAAAAGAAACTCTCATTTTCCATTCTTCTATCCTTTTGAATCGATTTCATCTTTCGTGATACGTGATTTAGATGTTACTCATTTTTTTGAGTCGGAATAATTTCACCTTCGATGGTGTTTCAGGAAGAATTGGGAGTGTTTACCCAGGTAATTTGAGCACCTTTTTTAAAGTTACATATTTTTGGTTTTCTCCGTCAACAATGAAGTTCTTACGTTCACTCAAGTATAATAGTTTTGAATTACTCAACACGGATTGTTTGACCGTAAGAAAGCCATTTTTTTTTTTTTCCAAGAAAACTACAAATAAAAAAAATTAAAAATTATACTCTAACGAAAAAATAAAAATAATCAGACGATATTAAAAAAGTTCATTCACTCTTCCTTTAACCTGCGTTTTTTGTACCTGTCATGCACTAAATTTAGGTCGTTGGAGATGAGGAATAAAGATACAACTGGTAATCTCTTATATGTATCGGTATTGTGCTCGATTTCTTTCTCATTAATTTTTAAGTCAGAGTAGCTCATTAATATTCCTTCTCACGACTTATCACAGTTTTGAGTGATTATCTAAAGAAATGTGTTTTATGGATTAACACAAGCTTTGATAATAGGCAAATATTCATTTTTTTTTTTTTTTGTCAATCATGGTTGTAGATGTTATTTTAAGAGGTTCTACTACTGATGAAAATGAAAAAATTCAAAATTTATTTATTTCGGTGACACCCACATCAAACAAAATTTTTATTAAACACCACAGATGCCAGCTTTTTTACGTGCCAATAAATTTCTTGTTATATGTTTCATATGTTTCCTAAGCGATTTCATCCAACGTGTTACCTCATTTAGATTTGTTTCCGTTTTCTCTTTCGATGAGGATATTTTTCATCTGCGGAAGTGTTTTTTTAAATTTTAGATACAATTAGTGCTTCCCACGTTATTTAGAGTACCATTGTGGAAGTTGTAAACTTACTGTTTTCCCTCCTCAATTATGAGGTTTTATGATCACTCAAGTACAATGGTTTTCAATTATTGCTATACCAGATGCTTTTATGATAAAACAATTGTACCATTCTTTTACCTGAATTTACTTCCAGAAACAGAAACAATCGCAAATGACCCGAGTCAACATTAAAATGCAATCTAGTGATGACAATAAAACACTTCATTCAGCGTTACTTCAACGTGCATTTGTTTAGCATGTGTCATGCACTATATGTCTGCTAAGATGTGGAACAAATTTATAAATGAGAATTATTTATCTCGGTACTGATACAGATAATACTTTCTCGAATTATTTTTTTATGCTAGAGCGAAAAGCCCATCATTATTCCTTCTCACCAGATGCCACAGTTAGAGGGTGGCTTATGGTGTAAAATGAACCTCAATAATGAGCAAATTTTTTTTTTTTTTTTTTTTTTTTACAATGACCTGGCTCTAAGTAATTTTAAAGTGCTTCTACTGGAAATAAAAAGAAAATATAAGAAATTTCTTGCTTGTTTCCGTGACTCCCTAAATCAATTGAAACTTATTTTCCTTATACACTTCAGATCTCAGCTCAGTCTACGTGTCAACCGATTTCAGGTGATATGTTTCTTAAATGTGATTTTCTTATCAGAATTGTCTTCTGAATTTTTGAAATCCTTGTTATTCTTCCACAATAAGTTTTGAGTATATCTTTGGTTAGCTCGAAAATAAGTTTACCTAGCCTAGAAGCTTGTGCTATCAGCCGTAGATAGTTCACAATTGGCATTACTTTCTATCCGTCGAGTCAGGGCAAAGATGAATTAAAAAAAAAATACACTGATAGAAATTTAGGAATTCAGTTACTCAACGACAGTTCAAGCTGACGCTCCTGCAACCTGATTATTGTCAGACCCATCACGAGCAATAAAACTGCATACACTATATACGGAACCCACTTTCGTTTATAAACTCTACATCTCAGTGAAAATAATTAATATTTTCCTAATAATGTATATCCGATAATACAAAAACATCTGGGTGATCTTACCTTGGTAAACATGGATAATGATATCACGCAACCGACATAATGGGAAAATATTCCATTTATATGTTCAATCAGCAGGCTCAAGATGCCACTTTACTGGATTAGTTACATAGATAAAACTATGTTTTATCTTCGTTTCCAAAATTTATATTGGTCTCTAATCAAACGAAACTCTTTGGGGCTAAACCTACGAAATCGATTTTATCCCATGTTTTACATCATTTAGCCCTGTCTGATTTATTTTTCTGAAACTGAATTTTTACACCTTTGAAATGTTTCTGGAAGTTTAGATAATTAGTAGTTTCCACGGTAATATAGAGTTCATTTGTGCAAGTTTCCTATTTAGTGTTTTCGCCATCACTTATGCGATTTTTAGGATCAAAATATTTTTGGAATACTCGTAAAAAGAATACTTTTACCTTAAAAAAAAAAAAAGTACAGTATCTCTATCATGAAGCTAGCACTAAATTTAAAAGTTCACAAATGACCTTTCTAACGTTTTTACTTTATGCTGACGACATTATTTAAGTATTTTTTACGCCATCATGAATTATATAGATACGCAGATAAGGACCAAAGTTATAAATAGCAATGAATCACATATCGCGGTATTGCAACAGTGTTTATACGTCCTCGTAATTATTATAGTGAGTATCTAGAGCCCATCAGTATTACTTTTCATGAGATATCACAGTTTTTCGCGATTTGTACCTAATGAAATGTGGTTACTTAACATATGGAGAAGCATCAGCAAGAGAACACTGCAAAAAACTGCATAAGAAGAGAGGTGATAAAGACGTAAAGAAATTCAGTTTCCCAAACAGAGCAATTGATCAATGGAATGCACTACAGAATGAAATAGTGTGTGCCAAAACAATTCACAAATTTAAAGATATGTACGATAAATATGGTTTAAGACACGGGACAGTACGAGCTTGACTCATTCCTGTAAAGATAAAATTAGGTAAGAACACACACACACACACACACACACACACACACACACACACACACACACACACACACACACTTCCAGACACATGAGAACACACACACACACACACACACACACACACACACACACACACACACACACACACACACACACACACACACACACTTCCAGACACATGAGAACACACACACACACACACACACACACACACTTCCAGACACATGAGAACACACACACACACACACACACACACACTTCCAGACACATGAGAACACACACACACACACACACACACACACACACACACACACACACACACACACACACACACACACACACACACTTCCAGACACATGAGAACACACACACACACACACACACACACACACACACACACACACACACACACACACAGGCGTAGGCAAAAATATTATCCTTCTGCCTTCTAAATGTGGGCGATAATAAAATATTAACAACTTAGATGTGTAGTGTTCCTAACATTACACATAAAAACCGCAGATCGAAACATGCCTACATTACGGAGCTTTGACATATTAACCACAGAATCAACCACAGACCTTTCTTATCATTACCACTGGACATCCCTAGAAAACTTCACCATGGTAATACAACCCATTGTAGTTCTTTGTGGGATCACTACAGCTGTTTGGGGGAAATAACAATGCACGACATGCCAACAAACCAATAAAATACACCTGTGATGTTTCACTGACGTCCATCAAATAGCCTAGGAGAAGTTAGTGTACAAACAAACAAATTACTGGACAAAAACAGAGACCGAATGTCATGCATCAGTATATGACGACCTGACAAAACTGTTCCCATCCTGCTTTCTAGGTGTCATCATAGTTATAGCAATAATAATAATAATAATAATAATAATAATAATAACAATGATCATCATCATCATCACATGTTATTAGGCACGATACAGAGGAGGACAAACACTGATATAGCATGTGTCGACGCAATGCAGAATCTGTTTGCCAGGACAGAATGTTGGGTTGCTGTCAAACATTAATTCAGTATTACTATAACCCTACCATTACAGCATATTATGGCAATGTTTGGTTTCATATGTCAAAGCTGTGTTCACGTGTTTTTTGTCAGGGAATTATGGTGTTTGTCCTCTGCATCATGCGTATTGACATTAGATTACGACTACTACTGCTACTACTACTACTACTGTTGCTGCTGCAGTTATTTTATTATTATTATTATTATTATTATTATTATTATTATTTATTATTATTATTATTATTATTATTATTATTATTATTATTATTATTGCTATAACTATGATGACACCTACAAAACAGGATGGTAACAGTTTTGTCAGGTCGTCATATACTAATGCGAGACATTCGGCCTCTGTTTATGTCCAGTCGTTTGTTTGTTTTTCCGCTAACTTCTCCTAGGCTACTTGATGGATGTCAGTGAAACATCACAGGTGCATTTTAGTGGGTTGTGGGCATGTCGTGCGCTGTTATTTTTCCCGAACAGCTGTAGTGATCCCACAAAGGAATACAATGGGTTGTATTACCATGGTGAAGTGCTGTAGGGATGTCCAGTGGTAATGATAAGAACGGACTGTGGTCGGTTGTGTGGTTAATATATCAGAGATCCGTAATGCAGGCACGTTTGGGTCTGCAGCTTTTATACGTAATGTTAGGAATACTAAACATCTATGTTGTTCTTATTATTATAATTATTATTAATGCATACCACGTATATTCACCGGTAAAGGGTGAACAACAGACCTGGTGGCCCGAGGATGAGATGAGGGATAATGTGGTGTCAGAGTGGGGGAGGAATAGTGTCTATGGTGGGTGGGAGAGAGGGGGGGGGATGCAACTGGAGTAGAGGTGCAAGGTAAGTGACAAATTGTCGACGATGGGACAGGGACGATGTGGTTAGTAGATACACAGGCATAAGGACAATCATATGTATTGTTATACAGACATATTGGATTAGTAGTAGGAGTAGCAGTAGTAGTATTGAGGGAAATTAGACACAATGGGAAAAGGGGTATTAGTAGTGGCAGTGCCAATAATGATAATAACAGATTCAGAAGTCTTGTGCTAATGTTTGTGTGACAATGATGTGAGGAATAATGTAATACAATAGAGGTTATAGGACCGGACGACTAGAAACCCCCTGAAGAATATGACGGTTCGCAGTACGAGGATACGGGGAAGTAAGAGTAATAAAAAAAAAAAAAAAAGGCAGAGACTGAAGGAAAATAAAGCACATATGAGGTGAAGCAACAGTTAAGGCCTGGATAACGTGGCGTAGCTGGATACCACAGCTGTATCTTCGTTGTCTCATAATATTTTTTGTTTGCATATAATTTCATCCGTGCTCGGATGTTTCGGCCACGGATTTTGAGCCATGGGCCACCACCCTTGGACGTTTTGGTTATAGGTTAGGTTAGGTTAGGTAAGGTTCACAACTGTTCACATTTCAAAACGTCCTAGGTTGGTGGCCCATGGCCCAAACGTCCTTGGCCCAAACGTCCTACATTTATTTTCATCTGGTTATAGTAAATTATTGGTGAATGCTCTCCGCTCCCCATCACAATGTGGTTTCTACGTCCAAAAATAATTGCAACATTTATAACCATCAGCACAGCTACTGTGGGAATCAGCATTAAATTCACAATCATTCTATATTATAGCTATAGGCAATTCAGGAATAACATATTCACAAAAATTATCGCTGCAGTGATAAAGACCAGTTGCAGCTTATATACAACGGCTTAGTGCATTATTTGTATGATGAGGATCCGAAACAGATGGGTCGTCTGGACCAGTTTCACAGAACTCCATAATAACATAGTAGTCTAAATTATAATATATGCTATGTATGTTACGAACGAATAATGTTTCGCAGGTGAATAGTATGGGAATGTTTCGAATCCAGTGTCACTAGGTTTCTCACTTTTCGCCTCGTAGCTCAGTTCCAAACTACCACTCACGGTTGTCCGTTCGCCTGCCCTCTCTCTAACCCTGACTTCCACTTCCTTCCACCGAGGGGGGGGGAGGGTACAGAAACTTTGGTGCATGGGTGTACACACACTCAAAAACGTACCATGACAGGGAGCTCAGATGAGTTTCTTACTGAACAATCCAGCTGTCTCGGTAGGGTTGGAAGAAGGCATTTATCAAACGCTTCATTCGTGGTGTCAGTTTGTATCGTGCAATAGGTTTAACGATACTTTTTTGAGTGCGTGTACATCATGCAGTTCGAACGGACATCAGCAATGAATGGGCTGCTGTGCAGAAACATTCCTGGATTCATTCCACCTTCTGACCAGAGCTGAAATTTTAGTTCGTCCACCTTAACTTGGAGACTTTAGTTCGGTTGCAACGTCTTTTTCTTTTCTAAACGTCATATTAATGACAGCCCTACAATATATAGATGTATATATATATTACCATTTCCACGTAAACAGCATCATATCCTAATGTTAATCTTCTGTTGCAATACACTGGCAGAAGAAAGCAATACAACCGACCTGCAACCGTTCCGTAACATTTCGTTGTGTGCAACATCATTATTTTAGTGTTCATTTTGGTTACAGTTTGACATTTTAAATAGCGATCTGGTAATTTAAAGTTAAGGTACAGTGGATAGCGTATAGTATGAAATACTATAGGGCATTATTCTCCATTAACAAAGATCCTCAACTCCTTTCAGCTTCGTTGATGGCCAAGTGTTGTCAGACTGAAGGCATTCTTGGCTACTAAGCAAGGAGATTCATTCCTGCAAAAAAACTATGCCTCATCGAATTTCATGCAACCACGATTGGGTATTTAACCTGTAAGATCAGTTCAGTTCAGGAAAATGAAAATAAACCAACAAGAGCATTGCCATTACAACCTTGTTTTCCTTCTTCCCCTTAGCTCCTGTCATTTAGTTGTTATCAACACACCCCACCAATGCTGATGGCACAGATACAGTATCTTCTCTCTCTCTCTCTCTCTCTCTCTCTCTCTCTCTCTCTCTCTCTCTCTCTCCTGGTGGCAGCCTGTCTGGCTTCTTCAACAACTGCTTCAATATGATGAGCAGAACCAGCAGCAACGCGACCTCCACCCACATCACCAGCACCACATCTGCACTGTCTTGTCTTGTGTCGCCCTTACCTTTACGCCACCACTGAAACACCACACAGGAACAACACAGGGAATGGCAAAGTCTTTATTACTGTCCACTTTTCTATATTAAAATTTTATTCTTGCTACGTACAGACTTAGTGCAGTCCTCAAGTACAGTAGGGGTTAACGAAACTGTTTAGCCAGTAAAGTTCGAAATTAAAAGTATGGAGACAACAAGAACAAAATATAGCATCGTCAGAGTGAAACAGTTAATCCCTTCAGCAAGAGTAGTTTATATTACTTTTCCCTGCAAATAGACAATTGTATCTTGCCTACTAAAGCTCAGTAGTAGTGAACTGGTTAATGAATCCTTTATATAGTCTCTCCAGTTTTAAAATCCTCAATTAATTTAAAAAGAATCGTCCATACGAAGCAAAAACAAGTCTAAAAGAGTACCATGGTAGTGCTGGGGATCATGTAGAACAATTCTAATTACTTGTGTCATCTTCACAAATAGGAAGAATCTTAGAAGTGGAAAAAGGAGGGCAGTTGCTTATACCTAGGGTCGTATTGTTCTTCGTTTCGAAGGTTTTCGCGCACATCGTCCATAGCAATTTATTTTTTTTCACATAACACCATCATAATACCTTGAATATTATTAATGCAATTTATGCGACGTTACAGATATATATATATATATATATATATATATATATATATATATATATATATATATATATATATATATATATATATATATATATATATATATATATACACACACACACACACAACAAGAACATACTGTATACAAAACAGTGTAATTCACTGAAGAAGGAAGCTTCGTCTGCCACGGTTATATAATTATTGTCCATGAAAGAATCACAGTACAAACAAAATAATCACACAATATGAGAAATCTCTCTCTTGTTATTCCCTGCAAGATCTCTCAAGTTCAATAATAAAACTAGCTTAGTGAAACTAATTGTAAAGGTGTTAATATACCAGATACTTGCGTTCCAGGGCCCTTGGTGTCGTGTGGTATGGAGTGGTGTGTTTTGGGAGGGTGTTTCTGTGTGGTGTGCTGAGCTTCTCTTAGTCGCTACAGTCTTTAGGTGTGAAACACATCTGCGCACGAAAATCGTTAGTGAAATGCAGACAGCTAGAGTCGTTCCCAGAGAAGTTGAAGTACCTAAAAATTACCAACAATTACAGTAATAAAACAAGAGGAATGGAAAATGTTATTATCGTTGACTATTTCATATGAAGACAGGAAGCCTGAGGAGAGAATGAGTGACAAATGTCGAATTCTTGTGAGGTTATGAAGATCTATAGCTGTTTATTTCCCATACAAAGTAAAGTCGTCTGCTCTATAGTTTAGAACGTGGGTGAAGGATCGAGACCAAAGATACCACCCACGGAAGAGACCATTTCCTCATGCATTTTTACCAGAGACATTCTGCTGTCTGAACTCAATATATTAAGCATACAACCTAGAAGTAAAATCAACACTAATTCGGCGGTGGGTTACATTTGCGAGGTTAGGGGCAGGGTTTCATGAAAGGTTTATGAAACATAACTAAATACTTATTCACTCATCTTCTTTTCCCAATTAAATTTTTGTCTGCATTGCAAACAATTGAAATTGTAGTGTAGCATTTTAGTTTTGTGTCAGAGAGAGAGAGAGAGAGAGAGAGAGAGAGAGAGAGAGAAGGGGGAGGACTGAATCAAGTTATCTCGTGATGGAGACCATTACGGTCATTATATGTTCCTGGTAAGTACCGTATCACATTTTTTTTTTTTTGATTAACGCATTTGTCATCTTGTATTTTAAAATATTGATAAATATTGCAGTACGAAAAAGATGCCTGAAAGCCTGAGGAGACGTGAGTACGGGCCTACTGTAGGTGAAAGGCAAGAGATGGGTCGAGATGTTGCTATGGTGTGATGGTGATTGGGGTGGTACAGAGAAAACAACGTAAAGAGTGTGTTGTTAGCGAAGAGGGAATTTTCAGGAAATGACCAACACATTCCCCAGCACTTCACTCATAGTATATACGAATGTGTGTATATGCAGTATATATATATATATATATATATATATATATATATATATATATATATATATATATATATATATATATATATATATATATATATATATATATATATATATACAGAGAGAGAGAGAGAGAGAGAGAGAGAGAGAGAGAGAGAGAGAGAGAGAGAGAGAGCGAGAGAGAGAGAGAGAGAGAGAGAGAGAGAGAGAGAGAGAGAGAGACCTATAACCTATTTTTGTAGATAGATAGATAGATAGATAGATAGACCGATATATTGATACATATTATCTATCTATATAACCATATATCTATTTATCTATCTATCTATCTATCTA
>NC_136955.1:32431249-32448749 GCF_032717465.1 Coenobita brevimanus
CCAAAGATGATTGTTGTGTATATGTACGCAATGACTTATCTTGCTCTCGTGTTCCTGAACTTGATTCTTCTGAATTCTCTACTTTCTGGCTTTGGCTTTCTTGTCATTCTCTGACTGAATATATCTGCACACTTTACTTATATCCTGATTCTACTATCAAAAATTCTTCGACTATCTTGCTTCTACAATTTAACACATTCTATCCATTTCTCCTTTCTCTGAGATCTCCCTTCTAGGAAATTTCAATGTTCACCACCACCTTTGGCTCTACCTCTTCTTTCACTGATCCACCTGGTGAATAAGCTTACATCTTTTCTATCCTTAATGACCTAGAGCAGCTTGTACAGCACCCTACCCGTGTCCCTGACCGCCTTGGGGAGACCTCCAACATGCTTGACCTCTTCCTTACAACTAATCCTTCTGCTTACACTATTAATCTTTCCTCTCCGATGGGCTCCTCCGATAACAACCTAATTACCTTAACATGTCCTATTGCTCCGGTACGGGTTGTGAACCCTCCAAAGAATCGTCGACTGTGGCACTTTGGAGGTGTGGATTGGGAGGCCCTCAGGTAATACTTCTTTGATTTTCCATGGAATGATTATTGCTTCCATGGCAGGGACCCCTCTGAGTCTGCATTGCACATTATGGAGGTTATTCTCTCAGGCATGGAAGCATACATTCCGTTCTCATATACTTTGACTAATGCAAGAAAGCCATGGTTTAATCATGCTTGTTCTAATGCTGTCCACAACAAGGAGAGGGCCTATAAAAGGTACCAGAACCAACCCACCCGTGAATCACATCTTGCTTATGTTTCTGTGCGGAATTGTGCTAAGTCTGATCTTCACTCTACTAAAAATAATTCCGTCTACTAAATGCTCTCAACTCTCCAATTCGAATTCTTCCCACTCCTGGCACCTTGCCAAAAACCTTTCTAACAACTTTACCTCATCATCCTTCCCTCCTCTTTTCTATTCTGATGGCTCTGTAGCTATTTCTTCTACTGATAATGCAGATCTCTTTGCTCAGACTTCCTCCTCCAATTCCACCTTAGATGATTCCGGTGCTGTTCCTCCATCACTTCCCCCTCTGAAATCCTCATGGCCGACATTAAAATGTCTTCAGCTGATGTATTTTCTACTATCACTGGCCTTAATACTAATAAGGCATATGGGCGTGATGGAGTCCCTCCTGTTGCCCTCAAGAACTGTGCTTCTGTGCTTACACCCTGCCTAGGTAAACTTTTGCCTTCGTCTGTCAACTTGTACCTTTCCTTCTTGCTGGAAGTTTGCTCTCATTCAGCCAGTCCCAAAGAAGGGTGACCATTCCCAACCCTCTAACCATCGTCCAATCGCTTTAACATTCTCAAAAGTTTTCGGGTCAATTCTTAACAGAAAAATTTTAAAGCATCTTTCCTATCACAATCTTCTTTCTGATCGTCAGTACGGGTTCCGTCAGGGACACTCCACTGGCGATCTTCTCACCTACGTTTCAGACTCCTGGTCATCCTTCTTTCGGGACTTTGGCGAAAGTTTTGCCATCGCGCTTGACATCTCAAAGGCTTTCGATCGAGTCTGGCATAAATCTTTAATTTCCAAACTGCCCTCTTATGGTTTCTATCCTTCTCTCTGTGCCTTCATCTACAGCTTCCTTTCTGGTCATTCTATGACCGATGTTGTTGACGGCCATCGTTCTTCTAGATCTATCAACAGTGGTGTTTCTCAGGGTTCTGTCCTATCATCGACTCTCTTCCTTCTATTCATCAATGACCTTCTAAGCTGTACACCTAACCCTGTCCACTCGTACGCTGGTGATTCCACCCTTCACCTTTCTATTCAGTTCCCGCAACGTCCATCTCAGCAGTTGTTTCAACAGACAAGGGACAAGGCTATGGCAAACCTAAAGTCTGACGGCTCGTATCTCTGACTGGAGCAAAAATAATCCTGTTGTTTTTTAATGCATCAAAAACTCAGGTTTTACACCTATCAACCAGACACAATCTTCCATAGGAGTACCCACTAATGTTTAATAATATCCAACTCAATCCTGCATCATCCTTGAACATGTTTGGGGTTTCATTCACTCAGGACTTATCTTGGAAAGATCATATTGTATTTCTTGTAAAATCTGCTTCCAAGAGATTAGGTGTGCTAAGCCGCCTCCGTACCTTCTTTACCCCTGCACAGTTGTTGGCTTTACTGTATACACGAGTTTTATTTGCCTTGTGTGGAGTACAACTCATGTGTGGCGTGGCTCCCCACATACAGCTCTTCTCAATAGGGTGGAGTCAAAGGCTTTTCGTCTCATCAACTCTCCTTCTCTTACTGGCTCCCTTCAACCTCTGTCTCTTCGGTGCACTGTTGCATCTTTATCTCTTTTCTATCTCTACTTCAATGGTCAATGCTCCTCTGAACTGCTTTCATCCCTTTACCTCTATGATGGGCGTATAGCACCCGTCTAGCAACAAACTCTCATCTTTTTTCTGTCCAACTCTCTAATGCAGGAGTTAACCTTTACTCCCAGGCCTTCATTTGTGCAACAGGTCAACTCTGGAACTGTCTCCCTCTGTCTGTATTTCCTACTTCCTATGATGTTCAGTCTTTCAAACACAGTGTGTCCAGGCAATCTCGACATGATGGGATCTTGAATTTGGCTTTTTTTTTTTTTTTTTTTTTGAAGGAGCGGTTTGCGAGCCCTTGGCCTTTGGTTCCTTCTTGTATAAAAAAAATCAAATCTTTAAGAACACAGCAGCTGAACAGAACTACTGCCACCGATAGTGGGTTTGTAAAGATGTGCATAAAGTGTCTCCATGAAGAGGAGGTAGGAACTGTACTGGCTTCTAACAAGGACTGTGAAGGAGGTTCGCTTGACAGGGTGATGCGCGCGCGTGCATGCGTGCGTGCGTGCGTGCGTGTGTGTGTGTGTGTGTGTGTGTGTGTGTGTGTGTGTGTGTGTGTGTTGTCTGATGGCACTAAAGGGTGGTTTAGTGATTGATCTACCTGTTCGAGCTGATGTACCTATGTGTTCGCGTACGCGTGTTTTTAGATGTCTGTCTTTCCGTTATATGACGCCTGGCAGCCATCACACGTATATCTGTAAACAACAGAGGACTCTAGGTGTATGGGTACCTTGTCTTTGATTCTGAAGAGGGTACCTACCTGTATATTTCTTGTACTAAAAATGACTATGAAATCTATTTGTGAAAATGTGTAGCTGAGTTGTTTGCGTAGCTTGTTTCTCAGGTGAAAACTATGTTATCCTCTGTAATCAAGCTTAAAGTAAATACTGTGTTTCGGGACGCTTTGAACTTTTTTAGCCATAGAGGTTAATAGCTTGTTAATAGCTTTGCCAATGTAAAGGTCAGAGAAAAATTTAGGGAATCCGTATTATAAAGCATATTTGTTATGTACTCTATTTCCTTATGAAGCTGAAAATAATTTGAACAAATATGGTAGGCTCGGTTAGTCAGAGTTGTTACCATATTACGTTTATAATTTATTGGAACGAATGAGTTGAATTTCGTACATAATCCCGAGAATGCTGGTTTACGGTAGACATTGGTAACGAAAGTGGTGCCTGTTCTGGTGATATCTGTACCTAAAAATGGAAGATTATTATCTTTTTCTGTCTCAGCTGTGAATTCTATGTTTGGATGTCTCGAATTAAGGTAGTTTAAAAATCGCGGTATGTGATCTGGAGATTTAAAAATAAAAAGGTGTCATCTACAGACCTCCGATAAAACGATGGCTTAAAATCCTCTGGGCAATCTTTAATCCAATTCTTTTCATGAAAGCTCGAGAAAATGTTACTTATGTTGGGACAAGGGGGTTTCCCATGGCTACCCTATCTACTTGTCTGTAAGCGTGCTCACTGGTTAAAAATATGGAGTCTTTTACAGCTAAATTCAATCATTTACGCATTTCGCTACTGAAGCCGGAGACTGTGTCATGCTCCTTAAAAAGTTCACTGACGCAACTATTAATAGTCTCATTTAGCGGGATATTGGGAAATAGAGATTTAATATCAAAACTAGGCATAACACAACTGTCGATGTTTAAGGCTGTTATTTCCCTAACGAAAGAAAAGGTGTCCCTACAAGCGTACTGGTTAGTGGAAATGAGGCTGAAAACAGGTACCAGATATTTAACTATGTTATAATTATAGGTTCCTATGACAGATAAAACTGGTCTTAGAGGACATCCTAGCTTGTGGACTTTGGGGAGCCCATACGTTATACCTGGCTGTGAACCACTCGGTCTTAGATGTGGTAAACTTCGTTACATAAAGTCCTTTCCTCTACCGTCCTTGTGAGAAATCTGTTAGCCTTGTCTTCTGACTTTAGTATTAATTTGAATAAATTATCATTTACTCTAGTAAATTTTGTTGCATCATGCAGAATATTTAGCACTTTGTGAATATAGGCATTCCTATCCAAAGTAACTGCACCATTCCCTTTATCCGGTTTGACAATTATTAATTAAGAATCGATTAAGATTTTTTATGGCTACCTATTCATATTTATTGAGGTAATCAAATTTGTGATGTGAACCTTGTGAATAAAATGACTCAAATGTTAAGTGGCGAAAGGAGTTTTTAAAACAGTCCGTCCCCCTCTTCTCCGGGTCGTAATATTCGTGGTATGAAAGATTTTTATGTAATTATTCAAACTCAAGGAAATGGTTCACAAATTATGGTTTACTTGCCGTAATAGAAAATTTAAGTCCATTAGATAGACCAGCCTTTTCAACTGGGGAAAGAACTCTACTTGAGATTTTAGAGATTAAGTTGTCTAGAGGCAGACTGGCACGAAAATTATAACAAGGTTTAGTTAACTCAGATATCTGAACAAATTCCACCCTCGATATCGCTGTGTAATTTCGTTTGCTACCTAGTCACTTCAGATGGTTAGTCAATCCATGAAACCTTTAAGTTTATCCCATACACCATTAACTTTACTGCAGTCCTCTTTCAATATATATATATATATATATATATATATATATATATATATATATATATATATATATATATATATATATATATATATATATATATATCCGGAACAGAGACAGATTTTGAACACTTCAAGTGAGAATACTAAAATCACTACTGTCCCGCAAAGTTCCAGGTTCAAAACAAAAGACTTAGGTAAAATTACAAGTTAAAGTATAATGCTCAAACTAACAACTAAACATTCAGGACTCATAAGGATAATGTAATGGCAAAACAGGTTACTTATATGGTTAACTGCAATAACCTCTATTAACACGAATTTAGCAAAAGCAAATTTATCTAAGTCAGCCCTGATAAATGAGAAAACCGAATAATGCTCAGTTAAAGTAATATATAATCTTATTACAGGTACAAAATATTCACACACACCGCAACTCAGCCAGGAGACAGGGCGTGTGTGCTGGGCATTCCCCAGGCCCTGTCTTCCCCCTTACCTTTACTCAAGACAACCACCAGCAACCGGGCTACAGCAAGGCCCGGTCTCCTCGAATTGAGGAGAGAATCATCAACAACAAAAACAAAATATTACTAACTTTGGCTGACAGTAGAAACTTTACATGAATCACAAAAACCTTCCCAGGCCTACGAATTAACGCCTTAGGCTACACGGTACAAGAAAAATGGCAACAACACATGCTCAAATTATACAGCAGCTAGATGGCTGGAGACTTCCTGAGCACTCACAAGAATAATAATACACTATACAGGGGAGGACAGAGATGTGAACAAAATGAGGAGTAGATCTAAGTGGCGATGGCTGAATCGGTAGAGAGGCGGCTTGCAGTCCTGATGGACCCAGGTTCGAATCCCGGCTGGGGCAGGGAACAGTTTAAAGATTTGAATTTCATAAAAGCAGACTTTCCTGATCTACCAGATAACCCGCCGACATGTCATAAAAGTACCCACGCTAATACCAATACACCAGTCCTGTATGAGACAGCCCTAGCATGTATTCAATATGGACGGTGGGTGTTAGCGCCGAAGTGGTGACATGTAGAGAGGTGTATGGTATGTAGGAGGACTACTGAGCCTTGAGAGCAGGCTGTGAAGCCTATGCCCAGAAGTCAGACACAAAAAAAAAAAAAAAAAAAAAAAAAGCAAAGACTGAGCTCATTATATAGGGGGCCGGCAGAGCTTGATACAACTTGCAAGAAGGACGCGGAAATGAAGGCACAGGGGAGGAAGAGCTGACAGTCCTGCTCTGAACAACAGAAAGAACGACTTACTCTACTATAAGGGGGAGAAGGGAGGAGTGAGGTACAACAGGCAAGCCTGGTCACTATGGAAGCCACGAGGCGAATCGTGATCAAACATGCAGCATACTGTACGTTAGAATTATACAAAGGATGATGAAATCATAGGCTATGTACCACCTCCCAACAAAGAAAAAGAAATTTACAAAGGAAATTTCTTATTACTCTGAAACAATCTGTCTAAAGTCTAGATAAGCAATCTGCAATAACATTTTCTTTCCCCTTGACATGTTGTATGTCTAATGAATACTCCTAAAGAAGTAGACTACATCTTGTCAATCTCTAATTTTTATCTTTAAACTTACTAAGGAATTTCAGTGGGTTATGATCGGTTTAAATGACTATGAGGTCAAAACCAGAACAAATAAAATGAAAAATGCTGTAGACCCAAAATCAAGGCCAAAAGCTCTTTCTCAATAGTTGAGTAGTTCTTTTGAGGTGGAGTGAACTTCTTACTGTAATAAGATACAGGGTGTTCAATACCCTGATCATCCTCTTGCAGCAAAACAGCCCCAGCTCCTGTATCACTTGCGTCAACAGCCATCTTAAAAGGCTTAGCAAAATTTGGAGTAGCAAGCACTGGCTGACTTAATAGGATAGCTTTAAGTTTACTGAAAGAGGATTCACAGTTATCAGTTCAGACAAATTTAACTCCCTTTTTCAGTAGGTCTGTAAGTGGTGATACAAGAATTGAAAAGTTAAGAACAAATCTTCTGTAATAACCTACCATTCCCAAAAATCTTTGTAGCTCTTTCCTATTTTTAGGTCTGGGAAGATCACTTATAACCTGAACCTTAGCTCCTGGTGGTGCATCGTGTCCATCACCAGTTACGTACCCAAGGTACCGAACTTTAGCTTGACCAAACTCACACTTTGATAAATTAGCTACAAGATTAGCCTGAACCAAACGCTCAAGAAATTTACTGACATGGCATAGATGATCTTTCCAGTTGTCACTGAAGATTAATACATCATCAACATAAACAACACACCCTGCCAAACCCTCTGTTACAACATTCATGAGCTTCTGAAAAGTGGCTGGTGCATTCTTCATACCTTATGGCATTACAGAACATGCAAAAGTCTTTCCTAGTGTTACAAAACATGAGATCTCCCTAGCACGTTCAGTCATAGGTAGTTGCCAGTATCCCTTTAACAAATCAAACTTACTTATGTACAGTCGCGAGCAGATGAAATGGAGACACCAGCACACACACCTCTGGGTCGCTTCTACCCGACTAGTTACTAGGTGTCGGGGGGAGGGGAGTGAGAGAGGAAGAGGGGAGGGGGGGAGGGAATGGAGGGGCTGGTGGAGGGAGAAAGGGCAGGGGATTGTACGAGAGGCGTAACCATGGCTGTCCAGGTTTTACTTTATCTTAAGGATGTAGGATTGACTTTGGCCGAGCTTAATTAATCATGATGTCATACATATCACTGATAAGGTAATGGGTTTGTAACTTTAAGTTGTTTTCCATTTAAGCGAGAGAGCAATATATTGTATTACACATGAAGATATGGCTAGCTTCGCAGCTCAACTGTGGCTTCATAAGAATCAAGGCAAGAGCTAAATCGTTAACCTAAAGTTTCACAATGGCTACCCCGAGTTGAAGAGGGACAGGGAGTGAGAGAGGAAGAAAGGAGATGGTAGGCTGGGGAGGGAGGGGGGGAGGGGGAGAGCTTTTGGTGAGTGGAAGGGGAGGGAGAAACAGTCTTGGCTGTCCGAGAATGAAGGTGGTTGTCAGGCATCACATTTTGATATTGACGAGTTTGTTAGTCATTATTCCCATTCTGACAACTTTCCTGGTGTGTGTGTGTGTGTGTGTGTGTGTGTGTGTGTGTGTGTGTGTGTGTGTGTGTGTGTGTATAAAGGGAACTGCGGTTCACATGAATGGAACCCTCACTTCACCAGAAATGAGCTTATATTCTGCAAGAGGGTTTGTCTCACTCCGTTCCTCACAATTTTCTTTTATCATAAAAAACATGAATACCTGTGGTTCTCGTATTTTATATTATTAATAATTATTGCTAAAACACATTAAGCACTGAAAATAGCCCATTCATTAAAGAAATTGTAATCATTACAGTTGTAATATCGAACAAATACTGACGTATGATGACAACTAAAAATCAATACATAGCTTTGTAAATGTGAAATCCATCTAATTCGGTTTCATATTCTTTTGATCCCTAGCATTCCCAAGATAAAAAATGTGTATAATCATGGCTAGAGTCTGATGACATATAGCAAGGCATATTTATGATGACATCCTGAATGACGAGCACAATCAACCTATTAAAATGTTCATCCATTAATTGTTGGGCACCAGAACCATCACAGACAAGTGTTAACCCGACGTGCACATATTTTCTTCACCTTTGGCTTATGACTACAATACTATTCTCCTCATTCCCCAATATTTTCCACCACACCGCTCAAACAGGTGTTACCCCCTCCCTCTTGAACCCCTTCCAGTTTCACCTCTCACCAATGAACCCCTCGAATGGAACTCGCACCTGGGGAGGGATACGTTTGAGACAGAAAAGCCTATTATAATTTAGCAATCGTCTCTCCATCGTGAGCAGCAGCCTTGTGTGATACCCATAGTGCTGATGAACTCTTCATCTCGGTTTAGCCAATATGAACCATTAGGTTAACGCTTTGGCTGTTGTATAGAATCTTATGAAGCCACAGTTCAGCTGCAAAGGTGCCAACTTCATCTATGACACAACAAACTACTCTCTCGCTTCAAGTGAAAACAGTTTTAAATTAAAACCCATTATCAGTGATGTGATTGACATCATGATTAATTAAGCTTTCCCAAAATCAAATATTAATCTATAATCAAGATAAAGTAAGACCTTGACAGCCATGGTTATTGCCGCCCCTCCTCTCCTCCCTTCCCTTCCCTTCCCTCTCTTGATCTTTCTCCCACCACCAGCCCCTCCATAAACCCCCCTCCCTCTCACTCTCCCGTAACTCGTCGGGTAGAAGCGACCCAGAGGTGTGTGTGCTGGTGTCTCCACTTCATCTGCTCGCGACTGTACCTAGCCTTTCCGATCTTGTCTATGCAATCTTCCACACGAGGGAGAGGGTAAGTGTCTGTTTTGGTTATCTGATTAACACGTCTGTAGTCGATGCAAAGCCGCTGTGACCCCCCTGGCTTAGGGACTAGAGTGACAGGAGAACTCCACTCGCTCTGACAGGGTTCAATCATCTTGTGGTCCAACAGGTAGCCAAGCTCCTTCTGGATGTGAGGAACTTTCACTGGGTTCACACGGTAAGGAGGCCGTTTAATTGGCTTTGCGTCTCCAACATCGACATCATGCATCAACACAGTGGTTCTTCCTGGAGTGGCACGGAACACTTGCGGGTACTCCTGCAGTAATGCCGAAAACTCCTGCCTTTCCTTGGGAGCTAGATGAGAAACCTTAGTCTGGAGATCATTCATGATATCAGGAGTCTTCCCCAAACTATCACTCAGACTCATACTGCATGGGAGAGCTTCACTTGCAGACTCGGGTGGAACAGCTACAGTGCAGACTGGGTTATTTTCGTCCCGCCTGTGATATAACTTTAGCATGTTGATGTGACAAAGTTGCTTGTTCTTTCTACGATCTGGTGTGGCGATGACATAGTTGACATCACTGAGTTTCTTCTCCACGAAATAAGGACCACTAAACTTGGCTTGAAGAGGTTGCCCATGCACCGGTAGCAGAATCAAAACCTGATCTCCTGGGTGAAAGTGGCATAACCTGGACTTCTTATCATACCAAGTCTTCATCTTCTCCTGAGCAGCTCCTAAATTCTCTCTCGCCAGCTATAAAGCAGTGGACAACCGTTCTTTGAACTTCATCACATACTCCAGCAGGTTGACGTCATCTTCCTCCGACAGCCAGCATTCCTTGAGTAGCTTAAGGGGTCCTCTTACTTCATGGCCAAACAGTAGTTCAAAGGTGAGAAGCCCAGTGATTCATTTGGAGATTCTCTTGCGGCAAATACAATGAATGGAAGATCTTTATCCCAGTCTTTCTGATGTTCCAAACAGTATTTCCTGAGCATCGATTTGAGTGTTTGATGATACCGGTATTTCTCCAACGCTCCTTGGGTCTGGGGATGGTAAGCTGAAGACGTGATCTGGGTGATCCCAACTCTTTCAGAGACTGCTTGAAAACATTTGACATGAAATTACTTCCCTGGTCTGACTGTACCTCCTTGGGCAGACCAAACTTGGTGAAAAACCCTAGCATTTCCTTAACCACGTTCTTTGCTGAGATATTTCGAAGTGGAATGGCTTCAGGATAACGAGTAGCCATATCAATCAGGGTCAAGACATAAGAAAATCCTGAAGAAGTCTTAGGAAGAGGGCCCACAATATCCACCAAAACACGGGTGAATGGCGCATCAAAAGGAGGAATGGGAACTAGAGGTGCAACCTTTTTGGTCTGATTACACTTCCCCATAACTTGACAGGTGTGACAAGACAATACCAGGAAACATCTCTGAAGTTACCTGGCCAGTAGAAGTGTTTCAAAATGCGTGCCACAGTCTTCCTCACTCCAAGGTGTCCTGCCAAACTGGAATCATGAGCCACTCTAATGATATCCTGCCTACAAACACGAGGGATGACAACTTGATGTACAACCTCCCATTCACAGTCGGCTGATGCTGCTGGGGGTCTCCACTTTCTCTTAAGTACTCCTGACTTTATATAATAACAAGTAGAAGCACTAGCTGACTCTTCCTCACTGCAAGCAGAGTTAGCTAGACCTTTTAACTCAGGATCAGCAACCTGCAACTCAACCAACTCTTGACGAGACAAGTTATCAACATTACGGGGTACTGCCTTATCTGGTGAGTGGTCCAAATTAGCAAGAAAAGTGTCAGCTAGGATAACATCATCATCATCATCATTGTCCTCTAAGTCACCAGTAACTTTAGACTTAGCCCTAGTGACAGCACATGCAGAGAACACATCAGGGACATTACAATCCTGGGTCGTAGTCACTGGTTCACTAGACAACTGAGGAGCTGGACACACTTGACTTCCACCAATATCATTTCCAAGTAAGAAAGTTACACCTGACGTTGGGAGTGTCTCAACCAACCCAACCATAACGGAACCAGACTAAATTCACTCTGCACAGAGGGACAGAGAAGTAATTATTCCCTACACCTTGTAAGATTACAGTTTCATCAGAGGAATTAACATTAGAGCCTAGAACACTGGTCAGCATAAGGGATTGGCAAGCACCTGTATCACGATATATTTTAAATGATTTCCTGTCATTACTGTCCAGAGGACTGACAAAACCATCAGACAGGAAATTAGCACATGAACTCTTGAGAGTGTCATCCACGTTACTGCTCAAAAGAGGAGCTTCATCATGAGAATTTAATTTACCCCTCAAAGCAGGTTCAGTTAACTCAGTTAAAGAATTCTGGGAACTCTCAAGGGTGGACACTAGACGAATTGACTGAATATTTAAAGACTCCTTTTTGTTCACATCACGCTGTCTCCTGAAACATTTCTCCGTAGTATGACCAAGCTTACTACAATAAGTACATTTACTTTTCTGAAATCTAGAGGTGGAGCTGGTATTTACTTCCTGAGAAACATCATCTTTATTCTCTTTCCTGTTACCTGTACTCTGAGTAGTGGCAACGTACTTACTCTAAGCTTTCCTGTTTTCTTTAGAATATCTCTTGTGAGTGAGATCTATTCATCAGCTAAAACTGGAGCATCAGACAAATTATTTATTCTTCTCTCATCAAGATATAGGCTTACATCTTTATTAATACACCTTTTGAAGTCCTCCAGCAAAATCATCTGCTTATATTTATCAAAATCAGAATTTACATTCTTAGAATTTAACCACTGCTCTAACAGATCTTTGATTTTTGCATACTCAACATGGGATTGCTTATCTTGCTTGTAAGTTGTCCTAAATTTTACTCTATAGGCTTCAGGAACAAGCTCATAGGCCTTAAGAATCAAGCTCTTAACTACATCATAATTATCAGATTGATCCTGAGGCAAAGATGCATAAGTTACTTGAGCTTTACCGGTGAGAACAGTCTGAAGGACTACTGGCCAATACTTTTTGGGCCAATTAAAACCTGTAGCTACCCTCTCAAACAACTGAAAAAACTTTGTTAAATCAGATTAATTAAAAGGAGGAACAAGTTTAACATTTTTAGCCACATCAAAATCATCAGAGCTAGATAATCCAGTTCCACCTTGTTTCATGCGATACTCATGGTCTGCCTGAATCCTAGCTAGTTCAATTTGTGCCTGAGCCTGTGCCTGTGCCTCCTGAATACGAGCCTGAGACTCAGCCTCCTTAGCACGAGCCTGAAACTCAGCCTCCTTAGCATTTGCCTGAAACTCAGCCTCCTTAGCAGGGCTAGCTGTAACTTAGCTATTTTAATCTGCGTTTGCTCATCTGGGGGAGTTACATTAAACAAGCTTTTTCAACAATTTGATCTTTAGAATGATGAGAGCGAACAGCAATTCCCAAATGTTGAGCAACAAGCTTAAGTTCATTCTTTGTTCTGTTTTCTACATCACACAGTTTGCACATTTGACAAAAAATCTTTGGCTTCATCAAGAGTAGTAATAGTAGACATCATGAATAAATCACAGTCACAAAATATCAAGCAATATCCTTATGATAATATCCTGAATATCCTGATAAGAGGTCGCCAAATTTATGTTACGGAACAGAGAGAGATAATGAACACTTCAAGTGAGAATACTAAAATCACTACTGTCCCGCAAAGTTCCAGGTTCAAAACAAAAGACTTAGGTAAAATTACAAGTTAAAGTTTAATGCTCAAACTAACAACTAAACATTCAGGACTCATAAGGATAATGTAATGGCAAAACAGGTTACATATATGGTTAACTGCAATAGCCTCTTTTGTCACGAATTTAGCAAAAGCAAATTTATATAAGTCAGCCCTGATAAATGAGAAAACCGAATAATGCTCAGTTAAATTAAGATATAATATTATTACGGATACAAAATATTACTAACTTTGGCTGACAGTAAAAACTTTACATGAATCACAAAAACCTTACCAGGCCTACGAATTAACGCCTTAGGCTACACAGTACAAGAAAAATGGCAACAACACTTATACTCAAATTATACAGCAGCTAGATGGCTGGAGACTTCCTGAGCACTCACAAGAATAATAATACACTATACAGGGGAGGACAGAGATGTGAACAAAATGCGGAGTAGATCTAAGTGCCAATTAATGCAAAGACTGAGCTCATTATATAGGGGGCCGGCAGAGCTTGATAAAACTTGCAAGAAGGACGCGGAAATGAAGGCACAGGGGAGGAAGAGTTGACAATCCTTCTCTGAACAACAGAAAGAACGACTTTACTATAAGGGGGAGAAGGGAGGAGTGAGGTAGAACACGCAAGCCTGGTCACTATGGAAGCCACGAGGCGAATCGTGATCAAACATGCAGCATACTGTACGTTAGAATTATACAAAGGATGATGAAATCATAGGCTATGTAACAATATATATATATATATATATATATATATATATATATATATATATATATATATATATATATATATATATATATATATATATATATATATATACACACCCAGACTGTGTCGACCTGAGCAGGGGGGACACAATCTGGCAGCACTATGGTGTGGTACTACCACTCCGCAGCCAAGTTGTGGTTAGGAAGAATTCTGCCAGCGTATTCCCTGCGTGTCGTAAAAGGCAACTAAAAGGGGCGGGGTGAGAGGACTGGGGACCATCTCCTCTGTTTCTTAGGTCTTACAGTGAGGCAGGGAATAGAAAGAGATGGGGGATTGAGTTATCTCATACCCAGATGATTGGGCCCATGAATGTTCGTGGATGTAGTACGACTGAGGAGGAGATTGGGAGAATGTGAGAAGAAAGTTGGATGTGTTAGCTTTGAGTTAAACAAAGATGAAAGGGAAAGGTGAGTCTAAGTTTGGAAGTGTGGATGGAAGAATGTCAGGTGTTGATGGAGGAAGGGCGTGAGAATGTGGCCTCGATGGTGAGCCCGGAAGTGCAGCAGCGTGTGACTGAATGAAAGGAGGTGTCACTGAGACTGATGTCGGTGAAAGTGAAATTTGAACATGAGTTGTAGGTATCTGTGAGCGCATATGGGCCTGGTAGTGAAAGGGATGCACAACGGACGGAGTCTTTCTGAAATGATGTTGATGAGTGTCTGCAGAGTTTTGGAGAGAATGTGAATGTGGTAATGATGGAAGATCTGAATGCTAGAGTGGGAAGTGTGGCAGTTGAAGGCGTACTTGGTATGTATGGTGTGCCCGGAAGATATGAAAATGGGGAACGAGTGTTAGGGATGTGTGTTGAGCGTGAGATGGTAATTGGAAATTCCTTGTCTGAGAAGATATAAGTATACACGATTGAGACAGGAGGGTGGAAGAGTTATTGATAGAGCATTGATGGACTATGTGGTTGTGTCCAGGAACGTAATAAGAAGATTGTTGGATATGAGAGTTTTGAGAGTGGAGGTATGTCTGACCACTACCTGGAGGAAGGAAAGTTAAGAGTAGGTAAGAGATGGGTGAGACCTAGGAGAGTTAAGTGTGGCAGGGAGGTTTGGAAAGTGAGTTGGATAAAAGAGAAAATAGCAGAGTATCAGGAGAAGTTGAAAGATGAGTGGAATGCAGTGAAAGATCAGGAAAATGGCAGTGTAGAGGAGGAATGGCAGTTGTTTCAGAGTGCTGTGGTGGGGCATGCGAAGAGGTGTGTGGTGTGAGACGAGTGGGTTGTGGTGTAAAAAAGGGAAGTGAATGGTGGTGCAAGGGAGTAAATATGATTGTGGCTGAGAAAATACATGCATATGAAATGTGGCTGCAGAGGAAGGATGAGGTGTCATATGCGAGTTATAAGAAAAAGAGGAATAGGGCGAGAAGGACTGTGCATGATCCTAAAGTGGCAGCAGATGAGAGGTGGGGAAGCAGTTGACTGAGAATTTTCAACATAATAAATTGTTTTGGAAGGAGATGAAAAGGGTGCAAAAGGGAGAGTCTGAGAAGGAACAGCGGGTAAAAGCAGAAGATGGAAGGATGTTAATTACGATGGCTGCAGTGAGGAGGAGATGGACAGAGCATTTGGAAGATTGTTAAATGCAGAGGAGGAAAGGGAGGCTGAGATTGTGGCAGATGGAAGGGTGCAAGGAATAAATGTATGGGGAGAGTTGAATGATTCTTTGATCATGATGGGGGTCTTACAATAACTTTGTAGAAACTTGTAGTGATGTTTTGTAGATCAGTTATACATATATTAGACTCGTGGACGAGCGGTTGTTATACGTGAGTAGTTTTGTAAGTAGATAATCTTCGTTCCCATTGTCATGCAATGACAGGAGAGGTAAAGATGAGTATGGGACTATTTTTATTTGTCTTGGGAATATTAACAAGTCTCTCACACACGAGTGGAGTATAGAGTCCCGCGAGCTAACCTCCTTGTCTCGCTCTCTCTCTCTCTCTCTCTCTCTATCTCTCTTCCACCCTCTCGCCCATGTTGCTAAACTCCTTCTCCCTGCTACCTGCCGGTTCTATGGCCTGTCTCCTTCTGAGCTCTGCTTCCTAAATTCTGGTGTAGCAGGGGTCGTGTCATGTGTGTTACACTGTTGTTGGAATGTTCTAGAAACCTGTGTGTGAGTATGTGTGTATGTGTGTGTATGGTCACTAGGCGCTGTCGTGTGCCTATAAAACATTCCTTGAGTTAGAGTGTGTAAGCATGTTTAGCATTGCTCGATTCTCACAGACACAATACCTCTGACTTGCTGCTTCTATCTGTCTGTCTATCTATCTGTCTATCTATCTATTTATCATGTTTTCTATAATTAATTGTATTTATAATATGGAGTCCTAACATTGCTCGGTCACGCCGCTGGAGGTCCTCCGACAGTAATTATCATTGACATATGCTAATCTATTAGTACATAATATTGTATACATATAATATTCATAGTAAATTGCAATGATCTAATAATATTACATTTTAAACAAGTTGTATACATATTTGAAGAAATGCAATGGTTGTTGTATGACATTTTGTATGATGTGTATGTATAACAGACATACGCATATAATTGTGTAATGGTAATACTGCTAGGTTATTACATTACATATTCAGTTATCCCATTAGTAATGTATAATATTTCACCTAACTTGTATGATGATTCTGGTAATACAGAATTGTGGTAAAATTGTATGATTTTACATAATATTGTAGTAACATTGTGGTAATACATAATTGTAACATTGTGAATTACTACATAATTGTATTGTAATTATTACATTGTAGTAACGTTGTAGTAATACATAATTGTAACATTTTATGAATTGTTACATAATACTGTGGTAATCCATAATTGTGTTGGCCTTATAATTGTAGTTACATTTTGTTTTGCAACTGTTACGTAATTGTGTTGGCCTTATAACTGTAGTTAAAGTTACATTAAAGTTACATCTTGTTAATGCAACTGTTACATAATTGTTACATATTGTTTGTAGTTACATAATTGTAATAATTGCAGTCCTGACACTGAATCCGGTCATGCTGCGGTCGATGATAGAGATGATGTGCCATGCCACTGGGTCGTGGAGACAACAATTTGCTTTTTTTTTTTTTTTTTTTTTTTTTATAGAAGGAGTTTATGTGATGATGTGCCGTGCCACTTGCTTGTGAAGAACATGTTTGCTTTTTGTTTCACTTATAGAAGGAGTTTATATGGTATTTTGGCATTTGTAGTAACAATTACGCTTATTTTCATTTGTTCGTTATGTGATCTTACTCTATTTCTTTTTCTTTCTTTTTTTTGTATGTATTGATTTTCTATAGTTTGTTTTTCTTCGTTTGTCTACGCTTTTTCTGTGTTGTTCATGGTTGCATAATTGCTGGTTAATTCCCTTGGGACCCTTTTTTAAGGTTTAGTTTATATTGCACCGCTGCCACCATATCTTACAATAACTTTGTAGAAACTTGTAGTGATGTTTTGTAGATCAGTTATACATATATTAGACTCGTGGACGAGCGGTTGTTATACGTGAGTAGTTTTGTAAGTAGATAATCTTCGTTCCCATTGTCATGCAATGACAAGAGAGGTAAATATGAGTATGGGACTATTTTTATTTGTCTTGGGAATATTAACAAGTCTCTCACACACGAGTGGAGTATAGAGTCCC
>NC_136955.1:32453749-32530779 GCF_032717465.1 Coenobita brevimanus
TCATAATGCTTCCTATCACACAATCATGATGACATAATACATCCTTGTTTCAATCCAACCTTCAAATAGAAAAATTCACTTAGTTCACTATCCATACGCACTGTAGCCTTAGCACCCTCGTAAATACATAAGACTTTCCACAGTCCTTGTCTATCCACCCTGTCATATGCTTTCTCCAAATCCATGAAGGCCGCATACAACTTCTTTCCCTCCTCTAGAAACTTTTCCACTAAAGATCTAAGAATGAATATCTGATCTACACAACCTCTTCCCTTCCTAAAACCTCCCTGTTCTTCTCCAACTAATTCCTCTGCTATTTCCCTCACTCTGTCAATAAGTATCCTACCATATACTTTTCCTAGTACACTAAGAAGACAAATGCTCCTATGATTGCCACACACTTCTTTTTCCCCTTTTCCTTTTTGTACATTGGAATAATTATACCTGACTTCCAATCCTTCAGGACTCTACCTTCCTCCCAGGTCAATCTGCACATCTTCCACATCCATTTTACTACTATCTCTCGTCCATGCCTCAGCATTTCACCACACACTCCATCAATTTCTAGGGCTTTCTCTATTATAAATTTCTTCATTGCCTCTACAACTTCCATCCTACTGATTTCTTCCTCTCCTCATATCCCTCCTCCCAGCCATTCCCCAGCTACTTACACTTGCATGTATGAGAAAATTTGGAGTGGGAGAAAGGAATGAAAGAGGAGAAATGGTGGTAAATTTTGCTGAAAAGTATAACATGAGTATAACGAATACATTCTTTCACAAAAGAACATGCAGAGAGTGGAAGTGGAGAAACCCAAACGGAGAAACAAAGAATGAAATCGACTTCATTACAGGAGATAAGCATAACACCATTACAAATGTCACAGTTATCATCAAAGTAAATATAGGAAATGACCATAGAATGGTGGGTTGCACAGCCAGTTTCAATTTCAGAAGTGAAAGAAAGATGATTAAACATAAAAAGATATGCCTAATTAAAGTAAACGAAAACAAAGCGGCCTTTCAGCTGGAAATAAGGAACAGATTTCAGGCTCAAGGTATTGTTGAGTGTGACACTGATGAGCTGAATGACTGACTAACAGAAAGGCTAAGAAAATCAGCGAAAGTAGTAAGAAAATGTCATACAACCAAAGCCAAGAAGTACCGTATTCAGAAAAGACACTCGAGCTTAAGAAAAAATGAAAGTAAAAACAAAGAAAGATGAACAAGGAGTGAATGAGAACCTTGTAAGACTGCTCGAAAACACAATATAAAGAGGGATCTGCTAGTTAAATTACATAAGGACTCGGAAAAAAATATGATTGAGAAGGGCGTACGTCAGGGAGATACAATTTCACCAAAATTATTTACAGCATGCCTAGACAGTAATTTCAGAAAGCTAGACTGGGAAAACAAAGAAGTGAACATAGATGGAGAAAAGTTAAACCATTTAAGATATGCAGATGACACTGTCCTAATCTCAGAAACTGAAAAGACAGTGCAAGAAATGTTAAATGACCTGAACAGAGAAGTCTCAAAGTAGGGCTAAAGATGAACCAGAGTAAAACCAATGTTTAATCCACAAACACCAAAGAACGTCATCAGAATAAGCGAAAAAATTCTTGAAGAAGTTGAGGAATACAATTACTTGGGGCAAATACTAAAATTAACGAAAGATCATGATAGCAAGATAAAAAGACGTATTTTAATTGGACGGAAAGCTTTTGGTAAACATAGAGACATTATGAAAAGTAGCTTGCCAGTTTGTATGAAACGAAAAGTTTGTAACGAATGTATAATTCCAGCTATGACGTATAGTTGTGAGATATAGAAACTGAAAAAATCGATGGAAAATAAATTAATCCGTTCTCAGAGTGCAATGGAAAGTTCAAAGTTGGGAATATCTTTAAAAGACAGGAAAAGATCGACTTGGATGAGAGAGCAGAATAAAGTCAAAAACATTATAGAAGTTATTAAAGAACAGAAATGGAGGTGGGGCAGGCCATGTAACAAGAATAAGGGATAACCAACGGAGCAAGAGGCTGACTGACTGGACACAGAGAGATTGTAAGCGTAGCACAAAAAGGCCAGACAGGAGGTGGAGAGATGAGGTAGAGAAATTTGCAGGGAAAACGTGGAAAAGATTGGCTCAGTCAAGGAATTCGTGGAGATGGCTGGGGGAGGCCTTTGTTCAGCAATGGACTTGTAATTGATGCAGATGCTGATGCTTATATATATATATATATATATATATATATATATATATATATATATATATATATATATATATATATATATATATATAGAGAGAGAGAGAGAGAGAGAGAGAGAGAGAGAGAGAGAGAGAGAGTTTATGGTATTAATTAGTTGTTTTCCTGGGAGGGGCACTAACCCTCCGTCAACCCACTTGCTAACACGTAGGGAACAGGTGTTGATTGGTTATCAAGTTACTACCCAGCGTATTAAATGATTTCCTAGTATACAGGAAATCCTTTGGCGTGTCACACAATGTAGAGTTACCCTGAACTAGAGTATCACTACACTGAGTGTGTGGATGATGGGAGTCCCCACGGAGAGGATGGAGACCGAGAGACTAACGAGGAGAGTGTATGTGAGTGAGGCGGAGACGGGAAGAGGGGGGGAGGCCGAGGAATCGGATGGAGAGGTACAGTCACGGAAAGTTCCGCATTACCCACCGTTCGGAGCATGGGTGGTCGACGAATTGTCACGGAACAGCAGCCAGACTCATTTGTCTGGTAACTGTGAGTGGGAGCGAGGGTGGCCGGGGGTGGAAGGGTTTGGAGAGTTGCTCACGTCACAATATCAATAGCCAATGATAATGTGTCCGATGTATTCTCAAAGTGCAAAAGCGGCATATTGATTGTATGGTATGTCTGAAGTCTGTCTACATTACTGCTTATATAATACATGTTTATGTCAAAGGTATGTTTCTTTGCCTTCGATTTGTAGTGTTCGATAGGAATGACAATGACAGAGACTGATCTTATGATTAGGACATCCCATGTCATTCTGTCTAAAGGAAAATGAAAAGTCTGTTAATCGCTCATATAGATTTTTTAAAATTATTATTACACACTACCCAACACTAAGTTCGAGAAGAATAATTACCAGATTAACAATGCAAATGTTTGCAGGAGGATGTTCATAGTGGGATGACAGGATAAATTATTAACCAAATTTATACGAATGTGCACACACACACACACACACACACACACACACACACAAATATATATATATATATATATATATATATATATATATATATATATATATATATATATATATATATATATATATATATATATTTATATATATATATATATTGCCCGACGCCCTAATCCCGCAAAGGGTGGCAGCAGACAAAACGAATCCAAGTCGCTCTGTCACCCACCATTTGACTACCCTCCCCCAACTCACCCCCTCCTTCATATACCTCTCAACTCCATCCCTCCACCTCATCCTCGGTCTACCCCTCCCTCTCCCTCCCTCCACCTCACCTACATACACCCTCTTAGTCAGTCTTTCATTCTCCATTCTCTTCACATGTCCAAACCACCTCTGTATTTCTCCTAATCTTCTCAACCACATCCACATCCACCCCACAACGTTCCTTCACTTCTTCATTCGTCAACCTGTCCCTCCACGTCACTCCACATGCTCCTCTCAAGTAACTCATTTCCACTGCACACTCTTGACTTGTTCCCCTCTTGCAAGGTCCACGCCTCGCTTCCATACATCAGGGTAGGGCTCACAATACTATCATGCAGTGACTTCTTAACTTCCATACTCACCTCTCTATTTCTCATCACTGATTTCAGTGTACCAACAACCTTCCTTCCCTGCTGTACCCTTTCGCGCACTTCATCCCCCAAAGTTCCATCCTTACTCATCGCACTACCCAAGTACTTGAATGCACTCACATTCTCCATATCCTCACCATCCAACCTCACCGCACACCCTGTGACTTCATTCCTCTTAAACACCATAACTTTACTTTTGTTTACATTAACTTTGAGATTCCTCCTCCTACATACTGTCCCAGATTCATTCACCAAACTTTGCAACTCCCATTCATCTTCACTCAACAATACTGTATCATCAGCAAACAGCAACACCGGAAGCTTCCAAATCTCACCCTCATTCATTAGAGCCACCCCCACATCCACTGCCCTACCTTGAACCTCCTTTACAACCCCATCCATTTATATATTAAACAGCCATAGAGGCATCACACAACCTTGTTTCAGTCCCACATTGAGATCAAAGAACTCACTCAGCTCACCATCCACTTGCACCGTAGCCCTAGCTCCCTCGAACATACTCTTCACAGAACTCAACAATTTCCCCTTCACTCCATATATTCTTAATACCTTCCACATACCTTGCCTATCTATTCTGTCATAAGCAATCTCCAAGTCCATGAAGGCAGCATACACTTTCCTTCCCTTCTCGATATACTTCTCCACTAAACATCTTAGAACAAATATCTGATCTACACACCCTTTTCCCTTCCTAAATCCCCCTTGTTCTTCTCCAACTAGCTTCTCTGTCATATGCCTAACCCTATCAATGAGTATTTTACCATATATTTTACCAGTCACACTAAGAAGGCAAATATCCCTATGGTTACCACATACTTCTTCCTACCCTTTTCTTGATTTCCAGTCCTCTGGAACCCTTCCCTCTTCCCAAGCCAATGTACACAACTTCCATATCCACTCCACAACAATCTCACCCCCATACCTAACACACTCCATCAATTCCTGGGGCCTTTCCCAACTTAATCTTCATCGCTTCCACTACTTCCATCCTACTGATCTCTTCCTCCCTCCTCTCATCTCTTCTTCTCCCAGCCATTCCCCAACCACTTATACTCGCACTGCTCTCACTCTATACATTCAACAAATCCTCAAAGTGCTCCTTCCATCTCCTCAATTTCTCTCTCTTCTCCACCAACAATCTATTATTCCTATCTTTCACTCCCCTACTATTTCCCCTTTCACACTGCCTTACTTTCTTTACCTCCTTCCAAAACAATTTCTTACTGTCCCTCCATTTCACACTCAGATTCCTCCCAAACTCTTCATCCACTTTCCCCTTACTCTCCTTCACCAGTCTCTTAACCTCCCTTCTCCTGCTCACATATACCTCTCTCTTCTCTCTCTCATCTTCTCCCCTACCTCTACTTGCTAACCATTCAATACATGCCTTCTTCTTTTGTTCCACAGCTCTTTTCACCTCATCACTCCACCATGCTGTCCCTTGCACACCCTTGCATCTCCTCCTCACTCCACAAACCACCTCACACGCTGCGCCTATCTCTTCCGTGAATATCTTACATGCGTCTTCCACCCCTTCCATCTGCTCTAGCTCATACCTTCCCAATCTTTCTGCCAGTATGCTCTTATACTCTGTCATTTTCTCACTATCTTGCAATTTCTCCACTCTTCTCACAGGATCTGCTTCCTCCTGTCTTCCCCTTCGTCTCCTCAACCACTTTCTTTGCATCTCTACCTTGGCCATCACTAAGTGATGGTCCGAGACTCCATTCCCCCACGCTCTCCACACTGTTGCATCCAACACTTGTCTTCTCATTCGCTCATCCACACACACGTAGTCTATCATTCCCTTTCGTTCAACAAGTTCACCATCCATCCTCCTCATTACTCTCCATGTATACTGGTGGATCATCTTATGACGAAAGTAGGTGTTGGCTATTGCCAACCCCTTACAAGCACAGATGTCCACCAAAGCACTACCATTCCCATCTACTTCAGCTGGCACACCTCACTGACCAACCACTCCATCCACTCGTACATTCCTAACTTTGCCATTCATGTCTCCAATCAACAACACTCTCTCGCTCCTCTCAAACTTGTCCATACATGCTTCTGCTCTCGCCCAAAACTCATCTTTCACTCTTGCCACTCGATCCTCTGTCGGGGCATACACACATACAATCGCCCACGCTTGTATACCTACTTTCATCCTCACCCATACAATCCTTGCACCCACTGTTCCATACTCCCTTATATTCTCCTTCCACTTCTTGCTTATCATCAGACATACTGCTTCTCTTGCCCTCTCATTCTCATTGACTCCCACACATATACCTAAACTATATTCCCATTCTCTCACCCTTTAACCTTACCATTTAGTTTCAATCAATCCACATATATTCACTTTTGCATCCTCAAGCACCTGAACAATCTCTCTCTCTCACTTCATCATTCACTCCTCTCATATTCCATGTTCCCACCCTAAGAATGTCCTTTGTCCGTTCCTTAGTCGTCAACGTATGGTCCGTCCGGGTCCGAGGCGCTTTATTCGCTTTTTTAGTTAGTTCTTTTTACGGAGAGAGAGAGAGAGAGAGAGAGAGAGAGAGAGAGAGAGAGAGAGAATTTTGTCTTCAAGTCATTACAAAATATAATGAGATGTTATATCATTACGAATATCTCCTGGGGAAATGTCTCATGTTAAAGTCGAGAGGGAATGAAAGCATTCAAATCTCTGCCAGAACCCAGCAAACTTCGTACCTTTCATGACAGCACCAACTCTACAGACATCTACATAGTTTTTAAATATTGTCATGTATCCTTACTAAATTAACTCAAACACACGGTCCAAGTCATACTCTGTAGACTTACACTTGATTCCCAGCCTATCACCAAACCCTCCTCTGCCTCCAATCCCGTGCCTTCCCCTCCTTCACACTTACTGTTACCAGACACATGAGGTCTGGCTGGTGCGTCACATTCACCAGTCTCACATCAGTGCTTCGAGAGGTGGGTACTGCGGAACTTTCCCTGACTGTACGTACCGAGAGAGGGGGGTGTGAGCTGGGAGCGGAGTAGTAAAGTGGCATTGGAAAGGGCAACATGGAGGCGATTTGTTTGTGGCCACCCCTTACTTGATTGAGGCACCTGGCAATATTACAAGATTGAGGCAAACTCATTCGCCTTTGTCTATCGACTTGTACCTTTCCTTCTTGCTGAAAGTTTACTCTCATTCAGCCAGTCCCAAAGAAGGGTGACCATTCCCAACCCTCTAACTATCGTCCAATTGCTTTAACATCCTGAATCTCAAAAGTTTTCGAGTCTATTCGTAACATAAAACTTTTAAAGCAACTTTCCTAAAATAACTTTCTTTCTGACCGTCAGTATGGTTTCCGTCAGGGACGCTCCACAGGCGATCTTCTCACCTACCTTTCAGACTCCTGGTCATCCTCCTTTCGGGATTTTGGCGAAAGCATTGCCATTGCACTTGACATCTCAAAGGTTTTCGATCGAGTCTGGCATAAAACTTTAATTTCCAAACTGCCCTTTTACGGTTTCTATCCTATTTGTGCCTTCATCTCTAGCTTCCTTTCCGGTCGTCCTATTGCCTCTGTTGTAGACGGCCATCGTTCTTCTCCTAGATCTATTCAGTGGCGTTCCTTAGGGCTCTGTCCTATCACTAACTCTCTTCCTTTTATTCATCAATGACCATCTAAGCTGTACATCTAACCCTATCCACTCATACGCTGATAACTCCACCTTTCACCTTTCTATTCGATACCCACAATGTCCATCTCAGCAGTTATTTAAACAAACAAGGGATGAGGCTATGGCACACCTAATGTCTGACTTGGCTCGTATCTCTGACTGGGGTAAAAATAATCTGGTTGTTTTTCATGCATCAAAGACTCAGTTCTTGCACCTATCAACTTGACAGAATCTTCCACAGGTATACCCACTAAAGTTTAATCATATTCAGCTTAATCCTGCATCATTGTTGAACATGATTGGGTTTTCATTTACTTGGAAGGATCATGTCACATCTCTTGTAAAATCTGCTTCCAAGAAATTGGGTGTGCTAAGCCGACTTCATTCCTTCCTTACCCCTGAACAATTGTTGACTCTATACAGGGGTTTTATCCTCCCCTGAGTGGAGTACAACTCATATGTGTGGGGAGGCTCCCCACATACGGCTCTTCTCAATAGGGTGGAGTTAAAGGCTTTTCATCTCATTAACTCCCCCCCTCTTACTGACTCCCTTCAACCTCTGTCTCATCGCCGCACTGTTGCATCTATATCTCTTTTCTATCGCTACTTCAATGGTCACTGTTCCTCTGAACTGTCTGCATGAATTTCTCCACCTCTACAATGGGCGTGTAGCACCCATCTAGCAGCAAACTCTCACCACTTTTCTGTCCAACTTTTTAATGCAAGAGTTAACCGTTACTCCCAGTCCTTCATTTCTGCAACAGGTCAACTCTGGAACTCTCTCCCTTTGTCTGTATTTCCTGCTTCCTTTTATCTCCAGTCTCTCAAACGCAGTGTGTCCAGGGATCTCAAAATGAATGGATCATGAATTTGGCTCCGTTTTTTTTTTTTTTTTCTCTTGGAGGGAACAGTTCTTCGGGTTAGTTGCCTTGGTTCCTTATTCCTCACATAAAAAATATATATACACATATACATATATACATACACATACACACATACAAATATATACATATATACATACACATACACACATACAAATATATATATATATATATATATATATATATATATATATATATATATATATATATATATATATATATATATTTCTCTCTTCCTTTTATTCATCAATGACCATCTAAGCTGTACATCTAACCCTATCCACTCATACGCTGATAACTCCACCTTTCACCTTTCTATTCGATACCCACAATGTCCATCTCAGCAGTTATTTAAACAAACAAGGGATGAGGCTATGGCACACCTAATGTCTGACTTGGCTCGTATCTCTGACTGGGGTAAAAATAATCTGGTTGTTTTTCATGCATCAAAGACTCAGTTCTTGCACCTATCAACTTGACAGAATCTTCCACAGGTATACCCACTAAAGTTTAATCATATTCAGCTTAATCCTGCATCATCGTTGAACATGATTGGGTTTTCATTTACTTGGAAAGATCATGTCACATCTCCTGTAAAATCTGCTTCCAAGAAATTGGGTGTGCTAAGCCGACTTCATTCCTTCCTTACCCCTGAACAATTGTTGACTCTATACAGGGGTTTTATCCTCCCCTGGGGAGGCTCCCCACATACGGCTCTTCTCAATAGGGTGGAGTTAAAGGCTTTTCATCTCATTAACTCCCCCCCTCTTACTGACTCCCTTCAACCTCTGTCTCATCGCCGCACTGTTGCATCTATATCTCTTTTCTATCGCTACTTCAATGGTCACTGTTCCTCTGAACTGTCTGAATGAATTTCTCCACCTCTACAATGGGCGCGTAGCACCCATCTAGCAGCAAACTTTGACCACTTTTCTGTCCAACTTTTTAATGCAAGAGTTAACCGTTACTCCCAGTCCTTCATTTCTGCAACAGGTCAACTCTGGAACTCTCTCCCTTTGTCTGTATTTCCTGCTTCCTTTTATCTCCAGTCTCTCAAACGCAGTGTGTCCAGGGATCTCAAAATGAATGGATCATGAATTTGGCTCCGTTTTTTTTTTTTTTTTCTCTTGGAGGGAACAGTTCTTCGGGTTAGTTGCCTTGGTTCCTTATTCCTCACATAAAAAAATATATATACACATATACATATATACATACACATACACACATACAAATATATATATATATATATATATATATATATATATATATATATATATATATGTTATGAGTCCATATTATAATTACAAATTATAATAGATAGATAAATAGATAGATAGACAGCTCTATGCGAGCCTGGGAATGGGAAATGATCTTGCAAGTTACACTGAGGAAAAGCTGACGACAGATTACGAAGTAGCCAGTAAGGAGATGATGCAGTTAGTTGTCAGCAATTCACCAGGTGAAGAAAGCCTTGTTGACCATACACACACATACACACATACTCACACACAGGCTTCTAGAACTTTCTAACCACAGGGAACACACGTGATACGACTCCTGTTTCACCAGAATTTAGGAAAGAGAGGTCAGAAGGAAGCTAGCCATAGAACAGGCAACTTGAGAGAGAGACAGAGAGCGAGACAGGGAGATAGCTCCCGGGACTCTATACTTCGCTCTGTGTGAGACTTGTTAATATTTCCAAGACTAAAAATAGTTCCATACTATTCTTTACCTCTCCTTGTCATTGAATGACAAATGGGAAAGAAGATTACTTACAAAGCTACTCAAGTATATCCACCGCTCGTCCACAAGGTTAATATATATATAACTTCTTTACAAAGGAGTTGCAAAGTCTTTTTATGACATTTGGTAGCAGCGAAAAGAACGCACCTCGTCTTCGAATCAACAGTGAATTTCTACAAAGGCAGGCAACACTCTACAAGATTAACTTCAGTTCTACAGTGAACGAACTACAACCATCTACAATCAACTACAAGTAACAACTCTACGAGTCGTCTGTATAATCTTCTACACGCACCTACAAGTAGCGGCAGTCTTCATCCTACAACGAGTAAATCACAAGAGAAAAGGACCGAGAAAACATCGACAAAGAAAAACAAACGAAGATTGAGACACGACTCATACCTCATAACCACCAGACCTCACCCTCCTCTCTCTGCTACATCCACCCAACCCCCAACGCTGACGCAGGAGTGAAGAGGTCAAGACGACGAAGCAAATACCAAGTCCATATTCACAACTCATGTTACTCACTCATCTTCACTCGTTACTCATCGCTACTCATTTACTCACCACAGCTACCAGTGTGGGAACCCGACGTCACCATGTGCTGAGATGACATAACAACGCGAGTCTGCCATGCCAAGCAACGTGTGACTGACACCAGGCACCTCTCACCCACTACTCATTACTCATTATTCACATAGCTCCTACTCATACTCATTTATTTTCACAGTTGTTGGAAATTCGACGTTCTATGCTGAGGTTTGCCTGTGACAGCTGTTAACCACCACAAACACCAGGCCATGGAATTTCCTGAGTAAGATCGTCCGTCAACACAGCACTAGAATTATCAAGAGATCTTCACTCAAACCTGCATTTTTCTTCCGAGATCGACTTTTGTATCGACACACCTCTACGATCTGTATCAAGTGGGTAAAATTATACTTACTCATTTCTTCTCAGTGCTAAAATTAGCTATATTCAACTTTTTTTTACTTATTTCCATATATACACATACACTCACTGTCTATCATTTATTTCAACTTATTTACTCATCTATTTTGTTAGGACAAACAAGAGGCGCATTTCATACCACCATATCTTAATGACATGAACATCTTCGCCACCACCCACGTTAATACCAGATGACACACAATTTGCCACAACAACAGACTCATAATTAAGAGAGTACCAAGGCAACACACAAGATGACAATTTGCCACAACAACAGACTCACAATTAAGAGAACCCCAAGGCAACCCACCCCTTGTACAAACCTCACCACACACTAAAGATCAAGGAACAAATACGGCAGTTTCAGATGATGAGTGGGAAATCCCCTCTGACGTAGCAAGTGCGGACTTTGTCGCTGACTTGCCCACGTATGCCAAGATACTTAACAGGGTTCACCGGTCCGGTCGTACATATTCCACCATTCCCTCAAACAACGATAAACACGTCCAAGTTGAATTAACAGCAAACAGTGAAAATGAATAAAAAAAACAAACACCAAGTGTTTGTGTATCACGAGGATAAAACTGCCCCAAAATTCTCTGGCACAGACAAAGATCGCATTGATGTCATTTCATTAGTCAGTCAGTGCGAACAAATGTTCATCAAGCGCCACATACTAGATGAACAAGAGAAAATTGCTATTTTTTCATCTTGCAAAAGCCAGGAAAGATGTCCAGCGAGCAATTTGCTTCGCTCAGACAAGCTCCATAGAGCTAGGACATGATGAATTTAAAACTGAATTTTTGAAGAAATTTTTTTAAGGTATGAACTTCTTGCCAGGTATAATTCCAGAATTACATAAAATTGTAGATCTTGTAAGGGAGCACACCACGAACCATGTGCTCAGTGAAATAACTGCTGATGTCTCCACAATCAAAAGAACATTGTTAGTTACTTTGGAAAATTCTAATTGGATAACAGATGATGGAAAGATGTCCCCAGACCTCGTCGTGGACATCATTGGTTATGTAGCTGCCTTGTGTAAATTACCTGATAGGACCCTTAAGATCGCCAAGACGATCGCGTACACCCCAGGAATGTGCTTACTAGACTTAATGAACGAGGTAGAGATGCAGTCCAGTAAAGCAGGTATGGTCGACACACATGCATATTCTGGTAGAATGAGGGTGCCTGAGACAGTATCAGCTGTGAAAACATCTACACCGACCCCAAACAGAGAACAAAATCGATCGCGACCCGAAAGCAGGCAGACCAAACAACCAAACATGACAAGGCCTCGATCACTGACGCCAGGCTACAGGCAGTTTCATAAGTTTTCGCGCAGCCCGAGCAGGTCTCGCGCCATAAACAACACTTCTTATGGGAAATCACATCGTAGGTCACAGTCAAGGAATAGGTCCATTCTGTCATTATTGTGCAAAACCAGGACACACAAGGTATGAATGCTTTATCAAGGCAAAAGAGGACAAACAAAAGACAAGGATTTGGTCCTTACTGTAGGCATCATAGATACCAAGGGCACTGGACCAGTGATTGCAAAACAGTGGAAAAAATAATGTCTATGTTCAAATCGGGGGAAGACCAGGTCATGACAAAAAACGAACAAACATAAAGAAAAACAAGTCTAAACTTCACATAGGAGGCATGTTGGGAAATGAGTGTATCTTGATACCAGCTGTATGTGAGGATCAAAACGTTTCCTTATTTTTAGATACAGGCTCTCCAGTGAACTTAATAACACATGAAGAACTAAATAGAATTCTTAAAAGTAAAAAGAAAGTAACTTTTCTGGATGAAGCTGATTTAGATTTATACACAGTAGATGGACAAGAGATTAAATATCAGTTTCACAGAGACTACAAGACCATTCTCTGCATTTTTTTATATCGTTGAAAACTTAGCAATTAAAGCTCATATGTTACTGGGCTTAAGATCCATGAGAGCTGAGAACATAAACATACTCCCACAAATGAATGGAATAGACTTTGACAATGAATTCATAGAGGAAATAACTTCAGAGCCCTCACCGATTGGTAGAAGTGAGCCAAAAAGAATTGGTAATATTAAAGGCCTAAACAAACATACACAAACAGATGAGTGTATAGGTCCACTCCCACTACCAACCCCATCCTCCAGAATTAGTGACCCAGATAACAGTACTGATTTTTTCAATTTTTCCAGCCCATCTCACTAATGATTTAGTTATACCACCTAATTCATACATAAAGAGCAAATTACGGAATAGTACTGTTCTTGTCTTAGAAGAATTATGTAAAGTAAGGGGATTGTCAGTAGAAAACGCATTATGTCATACGAACGACGAAGGGCAAACTCAGATATTCATAATTAATCACATGAATGGGGAAGTTCATTTGAAAAAGGGAACTTGCATAGTTAATATTGAAAAATGTCCCGCCCCTGTGAAGGAAATAGTTATAGCTGGAGTGACAAGTGAGATAAAATCTACGGATAGAGAAAGAATAAAAGAGAATTTAATTCACTCAGGTGAATTTGATGAAGAAAATGATTTGTTAACCCTGCTGGAAACACACAGGGACACCGTAGCATTGCCCGGAGAACAATTAGGGTGTACTAACTTGATTAATCACATGATTAATGTGCACCCAGAAACACCACCAATTTTCGTACCAGCTTACCGCATACCACACTCCCAACATACACTTGCAAATCAGTATGTCGATGAAATGTTAAAACTTGGAATTATTGAGCCTTCAGTCTCCCCGTGGAATTCCCCCTTATTCTTCGTGCCCAAACGAAATGGAGAAATGAGTGCGGTACTAGATTACTGTAAACTAATCACACAATCCCAGACAGATTTCCCATGCCATTGCTAAGCGACGTTCTACAGAATATTGGTCCTGAGAATAATATATCATCGACCATCGATCTCCTAAACGGCTATTATCAGATTCCAGTATCGAAGGAGTCACGTAAATACACTGCCTTTTCAACAAACATAGGCCATTATCAATATACAAGAATGCCAATGGGACTGAGGACAGCCCCAGGCACATTCCAGCGTCTTATGAATTACGTATTGTCCGGCATTTAAGGACAGGGAATATTTGTTTATCTTTACGATATTATTATCGCAACGAAGAATATTAAAGATCATCTCAGGAAATTAGACTTACTCTTACGAAAGCTTAGTGATGCTGGTTTAAAAATTAAACTTTCTAAATGCAAAGTTTGCTTTAAGGAAATAAATTTCTTAGGCCACAAATTAAGTTCTGATGGTATTCACACCACTGATGACAAAATACAGGCAGAGAGATTTTCCTGAACCCACTACGACTGACGAAGTTAGACAATTTTTAGGTCATTCGTACCACAGTTCTCTCATATAGCCTTTCCTCTATTCCAACTACTCAAAAAAGATGCTGTATTCCAATGGGAAGAAGAACAAAAAAGGGCATTTAACAATCTACAAATTAAACTAACAAATGCACCTTGTTTAGCATATCCAGATTACACAAAATCATTTCTTATTTGTACAGACGCATCAGTTAAAGGATTAGGGGCTGTACTGATGCAGGAGGATAAAAGAGGAAAGAATCAACCAATTGCATTTGCCAGCAGACAAACAAGAGGTGCAGAGAAAAATTATTGCACTACAGACTTAGAGGCACTTGCAGTGGTTTTTGCATTACAAAAGTTTCGAGATTTGGTATATGGTTACGAAATCCACTTATTCACCGACCATAAACCACTGGTGGGTATGTATAAAGAAAAACTCCTTTCTGGGAGAGCAAGATGGAAATGTACAGTTGAAAACTACAATGTACAAATTCATTATATACAAGGTAAAATGAACATAGTAGCTGATGCATTATCTAGGAACCCGAACACAATTCAGGTCGCGGCGTTAATCTCAAAGGAAATATCAAAAACCACGATGATATCGCAAAGGCACAAAGACTTGACCCAATATGGTCTAAAGTTAGAAAGTGGAGATGACATACAATTACCCAAACTGCATGTCCCACTTGAACAATTCACAATGGTCAATAATACATTATACAAAAGTATCTCTAAACAACCAAAACGCCAAAGAAATACTAACCAGTTGGTAGTACCTAATGACATGATACCCCAAGTATTACGATTGATACACGACAGCCCACATGCAGGACATCCTGGAAAGGATAAGACATTCAACCAAGCTCAGCTGTTATATTACTGGCCTTCGTTACGAAAAGATATAAACAATCGTATAGACAAATGCGAATCGTGCGAAACACAAAGGATACCCAATCACACCTGCACCGATGGGTAATTACCCTGTACCACATCAACCATGGGACGTTGTCGCTGTTGATTTACTTATTCGTAACAACGGATCATTTTTCCCGTTATGTCATTTAAGCTCCACTTGAAGATAAGACAGCAGAGACAGTAACAAAGGCAATAACAGATAATGTAATATGTCACTTTACTGCCCCAAAGGTACTAATAAGTGATAATGGAGGAGAATTTAATTCTGAGATCATACAAGAAATATGTAAACAATACAACATTAAAAAGGTTAACGTTTTAGCCTATCACCCAGCATCGAATGGGTTGGTAGAGAGACAAAATAAAAAAAGTATTAGATGTACTACGACACATTCTCAGTGAAAATTATGCAAGCTGGGATGATGGGATTCCCAGAGTAGAAGTATCAATTAATGGATCTATAAATAAATCCATAGGTGACATACCACATTTCATTACATATGGAACAGATAAAAAATTACCATATGAGCTCCTAGAAGGTGACAGCATGCCTATATACAATTACGATGATTCCTATAAACTCCGTTTACGTGCATTCCAGGACATTCACAAAAGAGTCAAAAAACAATTAACGATGTCCAAAGAAGAAATGATGGAGGCATTTAACAAGAAGGCAAGAGATTCACCTATCAGCTTAGGAGACATTGTTTACGGTATCATTCATACGAGAGACCAAAATTTGAGGGCCCATACAGAGTAATTAACATAAAAGCAAACAAAGTTTTAATTGTCACTTTCAAGTGGCGAGGAGAAACAAGTTCATATTGACCATTTAAAACGAGTTCAAGGGAATTATCCCATAATTATTCAGCCTCGGATACAACCGAACAGGCGAACGTACCTCAAGAAACCAAGCAAGAAAACAACAATGATTACAAAAAGAAATTAAGGTCATATACCAAATAATCGAACATAGGTGCAACTGTTACAATCAAATCTACAGTACATCATTTACGAGAATTAAATATCGATTTAAACTCCTTCTATAAACGAAATAATCAACCGTAACGCACATCATCGCTATCATCGACCATAGCATGACCATATTAGGAAATTAATAGTTTTTTTTTTTTCGGTAGGTTACGATGAAGGGCCTTACGCTATGGATTCTCCTCTACATAGGAAGAGGATATGCGCACTTAGACCCCCAACACATAGTACGACAAGGATACCTCATAGCTCCAACGGCCACGACTACAATTGTTAAGGACGTCATGAGTACTGAAATAAGTCTAGATTACTTGTATGAATTACCTACTTATCTAGACAAACTTGCGACGCCGATGCGAACTCTGGACTTCATGATAGGAAATTATGTTTCAAAAGCACATAACACCAAGGAAGTGAATGAAATGGTAAAGTTAGCGAAATGGAAACTAGAACAGGCAAAGTCAACTATGCTCATCATGATCCAAGATCTCCCATCTTATGGAACGGAGGTACTGAGCGACAGGAACAATATCACACGTACTCGCCAGAAGCGCGGTTTGTTCGACCTGGGTGGCGCAGTTCTTGGGAATATCTTTGAATTGGCTACAGAGGATGACCTTAAAGAAATAAACAACAAATTTAATAAGATAGCTCAGGTACTAACATACCATCACAGGACAGAACTCAGCAATGAAGACAATTGTGAAAAATCTGAAAAAATCAGAAAACATAGCTCTCGAGAGTGTAGATAAAATAAATGGAATGGAGGGAAACGTTACACTTTTCCAATACTTCTCCATCATCACAGAACATATTGACACGATTCTACTACAATTAGAGAACACTAGAGATCGTTTTAGGGCGCTTATGCAAGGAATTTCGAATGTTGGTGATGGCAAGATCACAATTGACTTATTCCCAGTTCATGAGCTACGTCAGATAGTCAAGGCATACATAAACATAAATTGAAGCCGTTGTTCCGCAGTAGGGAATTCATGCAATATTACCCATATTTAGAAGCAACACTAACACCAACATCAGTAGTAGTTCATGTACCATTCATCACTGAAGACCTGTTCACAGTATACCAAATACACCCCTTCCCCTATAAAAATAACAACACTTTGGTCATCATCAACATCAACACAGACACCGAACTCATCAGGGTCTCCAAGAGACGGGACACTCTCACTTTCGCAAGTGAATCAACGATTGAACGAAAGTGCCGCACATCCTTATATGCTCTTCATCTTTGTCCTGCGTACATTTTCACGTTTCAGCCTACTGATACAGTCCCTTGTGAAATGGCTATCATCAGAAATGACAATATTCATCATCATTGCAACTTCACTTTTGCTCCAGATAAGCTTGTACACCATCATCGCATTGGACACAGTTTTTTTTATTTCCCTCATAACACATCAGTTTACATAGTCTGTCCAGATATACCACTATCTCATACATCAGCATCAGGATTATACATAGCACCAGACTACTGTGCGGTATTTACACCAGCCATGTCCACTTTATCCACCATCAATCACTACGCCATTCTCAATCATACACACAAACATTTCCACCCACTGCCTGATATGGACTTAAACATGAGCACAAGTATTAAGTTCACTTCACCTAAGTTTGAAACTATGCAACTGATCAATGAAACAATGAAGCCCTGGGAAGATTTGAGTTTGAGTATGTTCAACCCATATTATGTGTATAGCCCAGCACCTACTGTCTTGATAATCTTCTGCATTGTATTTGCAGTACTGCTGTTCGCAATACACAGAATGCATGCAAGAATTGCTAATTTGGAGTCAGTATTTAGTGGGGGGAGAGTTAACATCCAAGTTAACCCCCCTGAATGAAGTGTACATATTTTGTATATAGTATTAATTATATATATATAAAAAGAAAAAAAAGAAAAAGAAGAATGACCCATGTATGGCATACCAGTACCATTACCTTTCAATGAAATATTAATAACTCTTACCATAATCTTAATTTTAAACTGTTTTTTTTTCTTGCATGTATGCATTTCACTACAAAAACCCAAGTACATATTGTATTACAGTTAAATAATTTACTTTTAATGCATTTATTCAAATATGTATACAACTTGTTTAAAATGTAATATTACTGAATAATCACTATTTACTATAAATATTATATGTATACAATATTATAATCAATATTATGTACTAATAGATTGGCATGTGTCAATGATAATTGCTGTCGGAGGACCTTCAGCTGCGTGGACCGAGCATATGTTATGAGTCCATATTATAATTACAAATCATAATAGATAGATCAATAGATAGATAGACAGCTCTATGCGAGCCTGGGAATGGGAAATGATTTTGCAAGTTACACTGAGGAAAAGCTGAGAACAGATTACGAAGTAGCCAGTAAGGAGATGATGCAGTTAGTTGTCAGCAATTCACCAGGTGAACAAAGCCTTGTTGACCATACACACATACCCACAGACAGGCTTCTAGAACTTTCCAACCACAGGGAACACACGTGATACGACTCCTGTTTCACCAGAATTTAGGAAAGAGAGGTCAGAAGGAAGCTAGCCATAGAACAGGCAGGTCGTAGGGGGAAGGGCTTAGCAACTTGAGAGAGAGACAGAGAGAGCGAGACGGAGATAGCTCCCGGGACTCTACTTTATACTTCGCTCTGTGTGAGAGACTTGTTAATATTTCCAAGACAAATAAAAATAGTTCCATACTAATCTTTACCTCTCCTTGTCATTGAATGACAAATGGGAAAGAAGATTATCTACTTACAAAGCTACTCAAGTATAGCAACCGCTCGTCCACAAGTCTAATATATATATATAACTTCTCTACAAAGGAGTTGCAAAGTCTTTTTATGATATATATATATATACATATATATATATATACCCCTGGAGGTAGGGTTTTTTTTTTCAAGAATACTCCCCCAGTATCCCTGCTTGTCGTAAAAGGCAACTAAAAGGGATGGCGGAGGGTTAGTGCCCCTCCCTGGAAAACAACTAACTAAAAAAACAAATAACAAGCCTCGGACAAGGACTGACCAAACGATGACGACCAAGGACCGGACAGAGGACATGGTAATTGGAACTTGGAATGTAAGAGGAGCGAATGATGAGGTGAAAGGGGGAGAGATGTCCAGGTGCTTGATGGTGCGAAAGTGGATGTATGTGGAATAACTGAAACAAAATGGAGAGGAGACAGTGTGAGAGAATGGGAGAATGGATGCAGGAGTAGGTGAGAATGAGAGGGGAAAGGAAGGAGTATGTATAGTTGAGCGTAAAAGATGGAAGAGGAGCTTAAGACAGTATGGATCAGTTGGGTCAAGGATTGTGTGAGTAAAGTTGAAAGTTGGATACAAATGTGGGCGATTGTGTGTGTGCGTGCCAACGCAAGATCGTGCTAGAAGAGCGAGAGAAGAGTTCTGGACAAATGTAGAAGTGTGCATGGAAAAGTTTGGAAGGAATGAGAGTGTTTTTGATTGGAGATATGAATGGTAAAGTTGGGAATGTGAAGGTGGATGGAATAGTTGGTGAGTGGGGTTTGCCGGCTGAGATAGATGAGAATGGGAGTGCGTTAGTGGACATTTGTGCTGGGAGGGGGTTGGTGATAGCCAATACCCTCTTCAGGCATAAAATGATCCACAGGTATACATGGCGAGTGATGAGAAGGTTGGGTGGTGAACTGAATGAAAGGAAGGCAATGATTGATTATGTGTGTGTGTGGATGAAAGGATACGAAGATGTGTAATGGATGCAAAAGTTTATAGAGGCTGGGGGAGTGGACTTTCTGACCACTACTTGGTGGTGGCCAGAATTAAAATTCAAGTAAGATGGAGGAATAGAAGAAGGGAAAGACGAGAGGAAGGATTAGTTGCAAGGAAAGTGGAAAGGTTACAAGAGGATGAGAAAAAGGCAGAGTATGAGAGAAGTGGAGAAACGATTGGGCAAATATGAATTGGAGCAGATGGGAGACGTGGAAGGTGTGTGAAGGATATTTGCAGAATATGTGCGGCATGTGATGTGGTGTGTGGAAGGAAGAGAAGATGGAGGGGGGTGCAAGGAACAACGTGGTGGACTGAAGAGGTGAAACAGGCTGTGGTACGAAAGAAGAAAGCATACAATGAATGGATGAGAATTAGGGGCGTGGAAGAAGTTGAGAGGCGGAAGAGAGAGTTATATGTAGAAAGAAAGAGAGGTGAAAAGATTAGTAAGAGAGAGTAAGAAGAGAGATTGGATGAGGAATTTGGAAGGAATTTGAGTGTAAAGTGGAGGGACTGTAAGAAAATGTTCTGGAGAGAGGTGAAAAGAGTAAGACAGGGTGGAAGTGAAGTTAGCAGGGAAGTGAAAGATAAAAATGGTAGATTACTAGTGGAGAAGGGAGAAAAAGTGAGCAAATGGAGAGAACATTTTACGGAATTGTTGAACGTAGAAGAGGGAAGTAATGCGAGTATAAGTGGCTGGGGAATGGCTGGGAGAAGGAGGGAGGTGAGAAGACAGGAAGAAATCAGTAGGATAGAAGTTGTGGAAGCAATGAAGAAAGTTAAATCGGGGAAAGCCCCAGGAATTGATGGAGTGTGTGGTGAAATGCTGAAGCATGGGGGAGAGATAGTGGTACAATGGATGTGGAAGATGTGCAGATTGGCCTGGGAGGAAGGTAGAGTCCCGGAGGATTGGAAGTCAGGTATAATTATTCCCTAGTACAAAGGAAAAGGGGAAAAAGAAGTGTGTGGTAATCATAGGGGCATTTGTCTTCTTAGTATAATAAGAAAAGTGTATGGTAGGATACTTGTTGACAGAGTTAGAGAAAGAACAGAGAAATTACTTGGAGAAGAACAGGGAGGCTTTAGGAAGGGAAAAGGTTGTGTAAATCAGATATTCATTCTTAGATCTTTAGTGGAAAAGTTTCTAGAGAAGGGAAAGAAGTTATATGCGGCTTTCATGGATTTAGAGAAAGCATATGACGGTGGATAGACAGGGATTGTGGAAAGTGTTAAGAATATATGGAGTAGATGGGAAGTTGTTGAATGCTGCGAAGAGTATGTACGATGGTGCGAAGGCTGCAGTGGGTGTGGATGGTGAACTAAGTGAATTTTTCTCTTTGAAAGTTGGTTTGAAACAGGGATGTGTCATGTCTCCATGGTTGTTCAATCTTTACATGGATGGGGTAATAAAAGAGGTACAAGGTAGGGTAGTGGATGTTTGAGTGGCCCTGGAGAGAGAGGATAGTGTTTGGAAACTCCCTGTACTGTTATTTGCAGATGATACTGTGTTGTTGAGTGAAGACGAAGGGAAGCTGCAAGGCTTGGTGGATGAGTTTGAGAGTGTGTAAGAAACGAATCTAAAGGTGAATGTAGGGAAGAGTAAAGTGATGGTCTTTGAGAGAGGTGAAGTCAGTGAATGTACAGCGAGGTTGGATGGTGAGGAATTTGAAAATGTGAGTACGTTTAAGTACTTGGGTAGTGTGATGAGTAAGGATGGAGGTTTGGAGGGTGAAGTGCTTGAAAGGGTACAGCAGGGAAGAAAGGTTGCTGGTTCTTTCAAGGCAGTGATAAGAAACAGGGAAGTGAGCATGGAAGTGAAAAAGTTACTACATGATAGTATTGCAATTCAAACTCTAACGTACGGAAGTGAAGCTTGGACGTTGTTGGAAGGACACAAGTCAAGAGTGAGAGCAGTGGAAATGAGTTATTTAAGAGAAGCCTGTGGAGTCACATGGAGAGACAGGCTGACGAATGAGGATATAAAGGAGCGTTGTGGTGTTGATGTTGATGTGATAGGAAGCGTTATGAGAAACACACTGAGGTGGTTTGGCCATGTGGAGAGGATGGAGGGTGAAAGACTGACGAAGAGAGTGTATGTGAGTGAGGTGGAGGGGGGAAGAGGGAGGGGGAGGCCGAGGATGAGATGGAAGGATGGGGTGGAGAGGTATATGAGAGAGGGGAGTGTGAGTTGGGAGCAGGGCAGTGAAATGGCGGGGAACAGGGCGACTTGGCGGCGATTTGTTTGTGGCCATCCCAAACGGGATTGAGGCATCTGGCAATATATATATATATATATATATATATATATATATATATATATATAGTTATATATATACATATATATATATATATATATATATATATATTTTATGTGTCCGACTCTGGGCATAGGCTTCACGGCCTGCTATCAAGGCCCAGCAGTCCTCCTACATACCATACACCTCTACATGTCACCACTTCGGCGCTAACACCCACCGTCCATATTGAATACATGCTAGGGCTGTCTCATACAGGACTGGTGTATTGGTATTAACGGGGGTATTTTTACGACATATTGTTACATAGCCTATGATTTCATCATCCTTTGCATAATTCTAACGTACAGTATGCTGCATGTTTGATCACGATTCGCCTCGTGGCTTCCATAGTGACCAAGCTTCCGTGTTGTACCTCACTCCTCCCTTCTCCTCCCTTATAGTAGAGTAAGTCGTTCTTTCTGTTGTTCAGAGCAGGAGTGTCAACTCTTTGTCCCCTATGGCTTCATTTGCGCGTCCTTCTTACAAGTTGTATCAAGCTCTGCCGGCCCCTGTATAATGAGCTCAGTCTCTGCATTAATTGCAACTTAGATCTACTCATTTTGTTCACATCTCTGTCCTTCCCTGTAGTTATTATTTTTGTGAGTGCTCAGGAAGTCTGCAACCATCTAGCTGCTGTGTAATTTGAGTGTAAGTGTTATTACATTTTTTTCTTGTAGTGTATAGCATAAGGTGTTAATTCGTGGGCCTGGTGAGGTTTTTGTGATTGATGTGAAGTTTTGCTGTCAGTCAGTAGTAATAATATTTTGTATCTGTAATAATATATCTTGCATTAACTGAGCATTATCCGGTTTTCTCATTTTATCAGGGCTTACTTGGATAAATTACCTCTTGCTAATTTCGTCTTAATAGAGGCTATTGCAGTTAACCATATATTTAACCTGTTTTTTGCCATTACATTATCTTTATGAGTCCTGAATGTTTAGTTGTTAGTTTGAGCATTAAACTTTAACTTGTAATTTTACCTAACTCTTTTGTTTTGAACCTGGGGGCGGATTCTGAAAGCTCAGAAATCCTCGCAAATCCACCATCTTTGGGCGTAAGAGCAACTTTTCACTTAAGTGCATATTCTGGAGCCCTAGAAAACGAGCGCAAATCCTATGCGGCGTTGTCAATTCTCCTCGTAGAGTTGCGCCATGTGAGGGGCAGCCCTAAGTACATCGTAAGCCTTATAACTCCCCTATTTTTAAAAATGTAGCTCAAACATCCCTCAAATCCTGATAATTAAATCATGCATCAATTAATCCTTAAGTGCTTACAACTGATGCGATTTTTCAAAAAATAATAAGTACAAGTAGCAGAAGACCATCGTAGACGATGCCAGAATACTATAACGGAGCAAGTACTACATCGACATATGTGGTAAAACTAGCATTGTCGGCCAATATTGCCTTTACTACAAACAGGTTATAGCCTGTTGATATAATGTTCACAAAAATTCGATTAAACAAGCCAGTGTTAAGAAGAAACATTTAAAATATGGTGATAGCCTACATGACACAATGTCGAAAAAATTATGAATCCTCGCACTTATTTCTTCCTCTGAGAAGTTCACTGCCCTTCTGTACATAATATTTTGGTGGTCTTCCACTGCTTCAATACTGTCTTGGAAATTATGACTGGCGGTGTGGAAACATCGTCTGCTACAACTATGACGTCATACTCCGGTGTACTGTGATTGGTTACTCAGGTTTAAATAGAGAAACCTTCCTCTTCTTGATTGGCCAACACTTGCCCTGGCGTAACCTGGTGTTGGTCTTAAGACTGTCGTACAACACTCTCCAGAATACCACTTATCAAAACCTCGTATGCACATCGCAAAAGTTCTCGCAGATTTTCTCGTAACCCAGACATCTTTCAGAATCCGCTACCTGGAACTTTGCGGGACAGTAGTGATTTTTAGTATTCACACTTGAAGTGTTCATTATCCCTCTCTGTTCCGTAACATAAATTTGGCGACCTCTTATCAGGATATTCAGGATATTATCATAAGGATATTGCTTGATATTTTGTGACTGTGATTTATTCATGATGTCTACTATTACTACTCCTGATGAAGCCAAAAATTTTTTGTCAAATGTGCAAACAGTGTGCGATGTAGAAAACAGAACAAAGAATGAACTTAAGCTTGTTGCTCAACAATTAGGAATTGCTGTTCACTCTCATCATTCTAAAGATCAAATTGTTGACATGATTAATGAAAGCTTGTTTAATGTAACTCCTCCAGATGAGCAAACGCAGATTGAAAAAGCTAAGTTACAGCTAGCCCTGCAGGAGGCTCGTGCTAAGGAGGCTGAGTTTCAGGCACAAGTTGACCTTGCTAGGATTCAGGCAGACTATGAGTATCGCATGAAACAATGTGGAACTGGATCATCTAGCTCTGATGATTTTGATGTGGCTAAAAATATTAAACTTGTCCCTCCTTTTAATGAATCTGATTTAACAAAGTATTTTCAGTTGTTTGAGAGGGTAGCTACAGGTTTTAATTGGCCCAAAAAGTATTGGCCAGTACTCCTTCAGACTGTTCTCACCGGTAAAGCTCAAGTAACTTATGCATCTTTGCCTCAGGATCAATATGATAATTATGATGTAGTTAAGAGCTTGATTCTTAAGGCCTATGAGCTTGTTCCTGAAGCCTATAGAGTAAAATTTAGGACAACTTATAAGCAAGATAAGCAATCCCATGTTGAGTATGCAATAATCAAAGAAGATCTGTTAGAGCAGTGGTTAAATTCTAAGAATGTAAATTCTGATTTTGATAAATTTAAGTAGATGATTTTGCTGGAGGACTTCAAAAGGTGTATTAATAAAGATGTAAGACTATATCATGATGAGAGAAGAATAAATAATTTGTCTGATGCTGCAGTTTTAGCTGATGAATATGTTCTCACTCACAAGAGATATTCTAAAGAAAAAAGGAAAGCTGAGAGTAAGTACGTTGCCTCTACTCAGAGTACAGGTAACAGGAAAGAGAATAAAGATGATGTTTCTCAGGAAGTAAATACCAGCTTCACCTCTAGATTTCAGAAAAGTAAATGTACTTATTGTGGTAAGCTTGATCATACTATGGAGAAATGTTTCAGGAGACAGCGTGATGTGAACAAAAAGGAGTCTTTAAATATTCAGTCAATTGGTCTAGTGTCCACCCTTGAGAGTTCCCAGAATTCTTTAACTGAGTTAACTGAACCTGCTTTGAGGGGTAAATTAAATTCTCATGATGAAGCTCCTCTTTGGAGCAGTAATGTGGGTGACACTCTCAAGAGTTCATGTGCTAATTTCCTGTCTGATGGTTTTGTCAGTCCTCTGGACCGTAATAACAGGAAATCATTTAAAATATATCGTGATACAGGTGCTTGCCAATCCCTTATGCTGACCAGTGTTCTAGGCTCTAATGTTAATTCCTCTGATGAAACTGTAATCTTACAAGGTGTAGGGAATAATGACTTTTCTGTCCCTTGGTGCAGAGTGAATTTAGTCTGGTTTTGTTAATGGTTCCATTATTTTTGGGTTGGTTGAGACACTCCCAATGTCAGGTATAACTTTTTTACTTGGAAATGATATTGGTGGAAGTCAAGTGTGTCCAGCTCCTCAGTTGTCTAGTGAAACAGTGACTGCAACCCAGGATTGTGATATCCCTGACGTGTTCTCTACATGTGCTGTCACTAGGGCTAAGTCTAAAGTGACTTAGAGGATAATGATGATGATGTTATCCTAGCTGACACTTTTCTTGCTAATTTGGACCACTCACCAGGTGAGGCAGTACCCCGTAGTGTTGATAATTTGTCTCGTCAAGAGTTGGTTGAGTTGCAGGTTGCTGACCCTGAGTTGAAAGGTCTAGTTAACTCTGCTTGCAGTGAGGAAGAGTCAGCTAGTGCTTCTACTTGTTATTATATAAAGTCAAGAGTACTTATGAGGAAGTGGAGACCCCCAACAGCATCAGCCGACTGTGAATGGGAGGTTGTACATCATGTTGTCATCCCTCGTGTTTGTAGGCAGGATATCATTAGAGTGGCTCATGATTCCAGTTTGGCAAGACACCTTGGAGTGAGGAAGACTATGGCACGCATTTTGAAACACTTGTACTGGCCAGGTATCTTCAGAGATGTTTCCTGGTCTTGTCACACCTGTCAAGTTGTGGGGAAGTGTAATCAGACCGAAAAGGTTGCACCTCTAGTTCCCATTCCTCCTTTTGATGCGCCATTCACCCGTGTGTTGGTGGATATTGTGGGCCCTCTTCCTAATACTTCTTCAGGATTTTCTTATATGTTGACACTGATTGATATGGCTATTCGTTATCCTGAAGCCATTCCACTTAGAATTATCTCAGCAAAGAACGTGGTTAAGGAAATGCTAGGGTTCTTCACAAAGTTTGGTCTGCCCAAGGAGGTACAGTCAGACCGGGGAAGTAATTTCATGTCAAATGTTTTCAAGCAGTCGCTGAAAGAGTTGGGCATCACCCAGATCACGTCTTCAGCTTACCATCCCCAGACCCAAGGAGTATTGGAGAGATATCATCAAACACTCTAATCGATGCGCAAGAAATACTGTTCGGAACATGAGAAAGACTGGGATAAAGGTCTTCCATTCGTTGTATTTGCCGCAAGAGAATCTCCAAATGAATCACTGGGCTTCTCACCCTTTGAACTACTGTTTGGCCATGAAGTAAGAGGACCCCTTAAGCTACTTAAGGAATGCTGGCTGTCGGAGGAAGATGACGTCAACCTGCTGGAGTATGTGATGAAGTTCAAAGAACGGCTGTCCACTGCTTTATAGCTGGCAAGAGAGAATTTAGGAGCTGCTCAGGAGAAGATGAAGACTTGGTATGATAAGAAGTCCAGGTTACGCCACTTTCACCCAGGAGATCAGGTTTTGATTCTGCTACCGGTGCATGGGCAACCTCTTCAAGCCAAGTTTAGTGGTCCTTATTTCGTGGAGAAGAAACAGTGATGTCAACTATGTCATCGCCACACCAGATCATAGAAAGAACAAGCAACTTTGTCACATCAACATGGTAAAGTTATATCACAGGCGGGACGAAAATAACCCAGTCTGCACTGTAGCTGTTCCACCCGAGTCTGCAGGTGAAGTTCTCCTATGCAGTGTGAGCCTGAGTGATAGTTTGGGGAAGACTCCTGATATCATGAATGATCTCCAGACTAAGCTTTCTCATCTAGCTCCCGAGGAAAGGCAGGAGTTTTCGGCATTACTGCAGGAGTACCCGCAAGTGTTCCGTGCCACTCCAGGAAGAACCACTGTGTTGATGCATGATGTCGATGTTGGAGACGCAAAGCCAATTAAACGGCCTCTTTAAAGTTCCTCTCATCCAGAAGGAGCTTGGCTACCTGTTGGACCACAAGATGATTGAGCCCTGTCAGAGCGAGTGGAGTTCTCCTGTCACTCTGGTCCCTAAGCCAGGGGGGTCACAGCGGCTTTGCATCGACTACAGACGTGTTAATCAGATAACAAAAACAGACACTTACCCTCTCCCTCGTGTGGAAGATTGCATAGACAAGATCGGAAAGGCTAGGTACCTAAGTAAGTTTGATTTGTTAAAGGGATACTGGCAAGTACGAATGACTGAACGTGCTAGGAAGATCTCATGTTTTGTAACACTAGGAAAGACTTTTGCATGTTCTGTAATGCCATATGGTATGAAGAATGCACCAGCCACTTTTCAGAAGCTCATGAATGTTGTAACAGAGGGTTTGGCAGGGTATGTTGTTTATATTGATGATGTATTAATCTTCAGCGACAACTGGAAAGATCACCTATGCCATTTCAGTAAATTTCTTGAGCGTTTGGTTCAGGCTAATCTTGTAGCTAATTTATCAAAGTGTGAGTTTGGTCAAGCTAAAGTTCGGTACCTTGGGTACGTAATTGGTGATGGACATGTTGCACCACCAGGAGCTAAGGTTCAGGTTATAAGTGATCTTTCCAGACCTAAAAGTAGGAAAGAGCTACAAAGAGTTTTTGGAATGGTAGGTTATTACAGGAGATTTGTTCTTAACTTTTCAATTCTTGTATCGCCACTTACAGACCTACTGAAAAAGGGAGTTAAATTTGTTTGGACCGATAACTGTGAATCCTCTTTCAGTAAACTTAAAGCTATCCTATTAAGTCAGCCAGTGCTCGCTACTCCAAATTTTGCTAAGCCTTTTAAGATGGCTGCTGATGCAAGTGATACAGGAGCTGGGGCTGTTTTGCTGGAAGAGGATGATCAGGGTATTGAACACCCTGTATCTTATTACAGTAAGTAGTTCACTCCACCTCAAAAGAACTATCCAACTATTGAGAAAGAGCTTTTAGCCTTGATATTGGGTTTACAGTATTTTTCATTTTATTTGTGTTCTGATTTTGACCCCATTGTCATTTATACCGATCATAACCCACTGAAATTCCTTAGTAAGTTTAAAGATAAAAATCAGAGATTGACAAGATGGAGTCTACTTCTTCAGGAGTATTCATTAGACATACAGCATATCAACGGGAAAGAAAATGTTATTGCAGATTGCTTATCTAGACTTTAGACATTGTTTTAGAGTAATAAGAAATTTCCTTTGTAAATTTTTTTCTTTGCGGGGAGGTGTTACATAGCCTATGATTTCATCATCCTTTGTGTAATTCTAACGTACAGTATGCTGCATGTTTGATCACGAGCGTGTTCTACCTCACTCTCCCCTTCTACCCTTATCGTAGAGTAAGTCGTTCTTTTTGTTGTTCAGAGCAGGATTGTCAACTATTTGTCCCCAGTGGCTTCATTTGCGCGTCCTTCTTACAAGTTGTATCAAGCTCTGCCGGCCGATATATAATGAGCTCAGTCTCTGCATTAATGGCCACTTAGATCTACTCCTCATTTTGTTCACATCTCTGTCCTCCCCTGTACCGTTGTTATTATTTTTGTGAGTGCTCAGGAAGTCTCAAATTACACAGCTGCTATCTAGCAGCTGTGTAATTTGAGTATGTTATTACATTTTTCTTGTACTGTATAGCATAAGGTGTTGATTCGTAGGCCTAGTAAAGTTTTTATAATATTGTCAGCCAGTGGTAATATTTTGTATCTGTAATAATATATCTTGCATTCACTGAGTATTATCTGGTTTTCTCATATTATCAGGGCTTAGATAAATTTACTCTTGCTAATTTCGTGTTAATAGAGGCTATTGCAGTTAACCATATATTTAATCTGTTTTATGCCATTACATTATCCTGAATGTTTAGTTGTTAACTTTAACTTGTAATTTAACCTAACTTTTTTGTTGTGAACCTGGAACTTTGCGGGACAGTTTTCTCTGTTCCGTAACAATATATATATATATATATATATATATATATATATATATATATATATATATATATATATATATATATATATATATATATGTTAGGACTCCACATTATATATATATATATATATGTTAGGACTCCACATTATATATATATATATATATATATATATATATATATATATATATATATATATGTTAGGACTCCATTATATATATATATATATATATATATATATATATATATATATGTTAGGACCACATTATATATATATATATATATATATATATATATATATATATATATATATATATATATATATATATATATATATATATATGTTAGGACTCCACATTATAATTATAAATCATGATAGATAGATAAATAGATAGATAGACATAGCTCCAGGAAGCCTGGGAAAGGGAAATGATCTTGCAAGCTAACTGAGGAAATGTTGACAATATACAGGAAGTAGCAAGTCAGGGGATGATATAGGTAGTGTGTCAGGGAGATAGCATACGAACAAAGCCTAGCGACCATACACACACAAACACACATACTCACACACAGGTTTCTAGAACTTTCCAACCACAGTGTAACACAGTGACACGACCCCTGCTACACCAGAATTTAGGAAGCAGAGCTCAGAAGGAGGCTAGCATTAGAACCGACAGGTAGTAGAGAGAGAGAACAAGAAGAGGGGTCCAACTAGACTTACTTAGTGTATTCAGTCTATGGAATACATGCACTACACAAGGAATGAATGCTTGATTTTCTCTGAAGATAATAAACCAAGATAAACTCCCTGTAATCATCTTTAATTCCTACTACAAGAATTGATAACTACATTTAGTTGGCAGCAAATGTACGGACATCGTCTCTGAATCAATAGTGAATTTCTACAAAAGCAGGCGAGACTCTACAAGATTAGCTTCAGTTCCACAGTGAATTCCTACAAAATACAGGCTAGAAGGCAATGAGCCTACAAGTCTACAAAACAACTCTATAATCTTCACGTAACTTCAAGCAGCAGCAAGAAGAATAAAAAACAAAGTAAAGAAAAAGAAAGACCAAAGCAACAAGCACACAAAACCCCAACACTCTCTCCCGCCTACCTCTATCGCTGACGCAGAGGTCAAGACACGCAGCAAAACACCAGAGCCACATTTATAACGCGTTACTCACCTTTCTTCACCCAGATTATGCATCGCTTCTCATTTACTCACCACAGCTACCAGTGTGGAAGCCGACGTCACCATGTGCTGAGATGACATCACATAGCGAGTTTGCTGACATAAGGCCACGCCAAGCAACGTGTGACTGACTACAGGCACTTCTCACCCACTACTCATTACTCATTATTCACATAGCTCCTACTCATACTTATTTATTTCCACGGTATTGTTGGAAATTCGACGTTCTATGCTGAGGTTTGCCTGTGACAGCTGTTAACCACCACAAGCACCAGGCCATGGAATTTCCTGAGTAAGATCGTCCGTCAACATAGCACTAGAATTATCAAGAGATCTTCACTCAACCCTGCATTTTTCTTCCGAGATCGACAGTTACATCGACACGCCTCTCCGATCTGTATCAAGTGGGTGAAATTATACTTACTCATTTCTTCTCAGTGCTAAAATTATGTATATTCAACTCCTTAACTTATTTCTATATATACACATACACTCACTATCTATCATTTATTACAACTCATTTACTCATCTATTTAGAACATTAAAAAAAGCCACCTTTCATAACACCATATCTTAATGACAGGGATATTTTCGCAACCACCCACGTTAATACCAGATGAAAATCAGTTAGCTCCAACAACAGATTCACAATTAGGAGAGCACCAAGGCAACACACCCATTGTATAAAACTTAACACAAATATCAAAAAACAAATACATCAGCTTCAGGTGATGAGTGGGAAACCCCCCCTGACGTAGCAAGTGAGGACTTAGTTTCTACCTTGCATACCTATCAGAATACACTTGATATAGTGCAACGTGCAGGCGAATCATATTCCACCATTCCCTCACACAACGATAAAGAAGTCCAAGTTAAATTAACAGAGCAAACAGTGAAAATGAATAACGAAACAAATACCGCGGATCATATTTCCCCACATGTTTATGTTTACCATGAAGATAAAACTGCGCCAAAATTTTCTGGCACAGAAAAAGATCGTATTGACGTCATTTCATTGGTCAGTCAGTGCGAACAAATGTTCATCAAGCGCCACATACTCGATGAATAAGAAGAGAAAATTGCAATTTTTCCATCTTGCATATGCCAGGAAAGATGTCCAGCAAGCAATTTGTTGAGATCAGACAAACTACTCAAGGCTAGGATATATGATATTTCAAAACTGAATTTTTGAAGAAATTTTCTGGAGGTATGAACTTCTTGCCAGGTATAATTCCAGAATTACATAAGATTGTAGATTTTGTAAGGGAGCACATTGCAAACCATGTGCTCAGTGAAATAACTACTGATGTCTCCACAATCAAAAGAACATTGTTAGTTACTTTGGAAAACTCAAATTGGATGTCCCCATACCTCGTCGTGGACATCATTGGTTATGTAGCTGCCTTGTGTAAATTACCTGATAGGACCCTTAAGATCGCCAAGACGGTCGCGTACACCCCAGGCATGTGCTTACTAGACTTAATGAACGAGGTAGAGATGCAGTGCAGTAAAGCAGGTATGGTCGACACACCCGCACATTCTATTAGAATGAGAGTACCTGAGACAGTATCAGCTGTGAAAACATCTACACCGACCCCAAATAGAGAACAAAATCTATCGGGACCCGAAAGCAGACAAAACAAACAAACGTGACGCGAGTTCGATCACAGACACCATGCTACAGGCAGTTTCATAAGTTTTCGCGCAGCCCGAGCAGTTCTCGCGCCAGAAACACTACATATGGGGAGTCACCTCGTTGGTCACAGTCAAGAGATAGGTCCATTCTGTCATTATTGTGCAAAACCAGGACACACAAGGAATGAATGCTTTATCAAAGCAAATGAGGATAGACAAATGACACAAGGATTTGGTCCTTACTGTAGGCATCATAGATATCAAGGGCATTGGACCAGTAACTGCAAAACAGTAGAAAAAAATGTGTCTTCAAATCGGGGAAAGACCAAGTCATGACAAAAAAACGAACAAATGTAAAGAAAAGCAAGTCTAAAATTCACATAGGAGGCATGTTGGGAAATGAGTGTATCTTGATACTAGCTGTATGTGAGGATCAAAACGTTTCCTTATTTTAAGACACAGGCTCTCCAGTGAACTTAATAACACATGAAAAAATAGAATTCTTAGAAATAAGAAGAAAGTAACTTTTCTGGAAGAAGCTGATTTAGATTTATGTACGGTAGATGGAAAACAAATTACAGTAAATGGTATGATAAGGTTAATTATCAGTTTCACAGAGACTACAAGACCATTCTCTGCATTTTTCTATATCGTTGAAAACTTAGCAATTAAAGCTCATATGTTACTAGGCTTAAGATGCATGAGCAGAGAACATAACTACAGTATACTCCCACAAATGAATGGAATAGACTTTGACAATGAATTCATAGAGGAAATAACTTCAGAGCCCTCACCGATTGGTAGAAGTGAGCCAAAAAGAATTGGTAATATTAAAGGCCTAAACAAACATACACAAACAGTTGAGTGTATAGATCCACTCCCACCACCAGCCCCAGCTTCCAGAATTAGTGACCCAGATATCAGTATTGATTTATCAGTTTTTCCAGCCCATCTCACCAGTGATTTAGTTATACCACCTAATTCCTATATGAAAGTTACCATAAAGAGCAAATTACGGAGTAGTACTGTTCTTGTCTTAGAAGAATTATGTAAAGTAAAGAGATTGTCAGTAGAAAACGCATTGTCAGATGAACGACGAAGGGCAAACTCAGATATTCATAATTAATCACATGAATGGGGAAGTTCAGTTGAAAAAGGGGACTTGCATAGTTAATACTGAAAAATGTCCCGCCCCTGTGAAGGAAATAGTTATAGCTGGAGTGACAAGTGAGATAAAATCTACGGATAGAGAAAGAATAAAAGAGAATTTAATTCACTCAGGTGAATTTGATGAAGAAAATGATTTGTTAACCATGCTGGAAACACACAGGGACACCGCAGCATTACCCGGAGAACAATTAGGGTGTACTAACCTGATGAATCACAAGATTGATGTGCACCCAGAAACACCACCAATTTTCGTACCAGCCTACCGCATCCCACACTCCCAACGTACAGTCGCCAAACTTTCCACCTGGGCCACCTAGCTGCGAGAGGTGGGTAACGGGTGCTGGCAACAGTGTATCTGTTTGTTCGTGTGTACATGCTCGACGAAAGTTCGGATCATCAACTCTCTTCGTCCGTAGTGAACCTCCGTCAGAGTCAGAGTTCATCCCATAGATGGCTGAGTACGGAGTTGGGTGGGGAGAAAAATGTCCCAGGATTTGAGTGGGGAGAAAACTGTCTCAGGATTTGGGTGGGGAGAAAAATATCTCAGAAGTAAGGCGGCTTTCCCATCGGCTCAGCCAGTTGCATGAAGGCGTTTGCACGGAAAATTGTAGTGTGCCACAGGTCGCACTGACCAAGGCCAAATAAATTTTACTATATTAATTTTATAGTAAGGTAATATATATAATATTATGATATAAATATATACTATTTTATATAATACAATAGTATATATAATACTATACTTATTTGGCCTTGGTCCGTGCAACCTGTGGCACGCAACAATTCCATGCGACAGGTTTCCTGCAACTGGTCGAGCTGGTGGGAGAGCTGCCTAAGGGGGGAGCTTTGCATAGTGAAGGCCAGGGCAGGCGCCGGACGGGAGGGGGGGGGGAGAGGTTACGTTATCCATACCGCCTGTGTGGGAGAGCTGCCTAAGGGGGGAGCTTTGCATAGTGAAGGCCAGGGCAGGCGCCGGACGGGGGTGGGGTGCGGAGGTTACGTTATCCATACCGCCTGTGATAATAATTGCCGAACTAGTTTTTGAGATCCATTACCACTCTACTAAATATCTGCATTCTTAACAATACTAAACATTTTATTTTCTATGTTGTTTTTACATAATTCCAATAACATGTTAATGCACTATATACTGGAATCGCTCCGAGCCTTTCTCTCTCGCACTCTCTCCTTATATCAGTCATTCCATTTCATAGTGTTATCACTGGATACCATTGTCAGTATAGGTTGAAGAGGAATGCATTTACCTAACATCTAAGTCCAGTTACAAGTAAGATTACCTGCCATATTCACATCACGAATGACACTGACCAATAAACATTAGGATGATGTTCAGACACTGTTAACGGTTGCTTTTTTCCAAGTTGGTAGTACTTCAGGTAGATGTTTTTATGTGTTCTCTGGTGCACCACGAGGTTAAAATACTGTCACTTCAACAGGCAAAGAGTTTGTGCATATTGTTGTCGAATGTGGCTATTATATCAGCTCTGATAATTACTTACTGTATCATATTTCACATGACTATGGTCATTACAGCACACTTTTAAAGTATAGTCCATTCATCTAACGAATGACTGAAATACACATTACAAGGAAAACTGATTGTGAGCAGTGCCGCTTATGTATGAGGTCACACATTTACACGCTCATCGATTATTCACCGAACATTATCTCAACATTATAGCAAGATGATGACACCACCTCTCCATCACAGTATACAAAAGCTTCCAGTCATTTTATGCACAATTGCTATTGAATCATGAATTGTTGGGATATTTATATCACCACTGCCTGTGATATTACTTATGTGGCTGGTAAATGCAACATAACGAACATGAAATTATCATTACAGGCTGGAACACTCAGGGGTGGACACATCATGTCAGTCGACTCATGACTAGCTGACTCGAGGCAGTATTCTGCCTCAACGAACATGTTTCAATCTCCGACATCTACAATTCCTATCTCTTCTACTTAGTTTAAATTAATATCCGCCCAGTGAGTAATCCTGTAACGACTAATGACCTAACTTATCTAATCATGTCTTGGATCAAGAATGGTATTTCAATAGGTTTAATCGAGACCGGTCCAGGACTAGCGAAATGCAAAACGAACAGACACCGGCATCTATTTTTCTACCGTAAGGGTCGGTCACGCGACGATTCTTCGTCCCAATATTCAGTAGACAATTTTTAGCCATGGGTTTATCATGTAATAATGAAAAAGAATACGTTTATAAATATGTAGTATATGTGGACATGCGGTCTTTCAGATTTTTTTACTTACTGTTTTCAATACTCGCATTATCCAATACTTTCGAGAAGTTCCTTTGAAATTCTGTCGGCTAAAAATTGTCGACTGAATATTGGGATGAACTCTGACTTAGGTTCACTATGGAAGACGACAGTCGATGATCCGACCTTTCGTCGTGCATGTACACACGAACAAACAGATACACTGTTGCCAGCACCCGTTACCCACCCCTCGCGGCTAGGTGGCCCAGGTGGAAAGTTTGGCGACTGTACACTTGCAAATCAGTATGTCGATGAAATGTTAAAACTTGGAAATATTGAACCTTCAGTCTCCCCGTGGAATTCCCCCTTATTCTTCGTGCCCAAACGAAATGGATAAATGCGTGCGGTAGTAGATTACCGTAAACTAAACAATCACACAATCCCAGACCGATTTCCCATGCCATTGCTAAGCAACGTTCTACAGATTATTGGACCGGAGAATACTGTATTCTCAACCATCGATCTACTAAATGGCTATTATCAAATACCGGTTGCAGGGGAGTCACGTAAAAACACTGCCTTTTCCACAAACAGAGGCCACTACCAATATACGAGGATGCCGATGGGACTGAGGACAGCCCCAGGCACATTCCAGCGTCTTATGAATTACGTGTTGTCCGGAATTTTAGGACAAGGAATATTTGTTTATTTTGACGATATTATCATCGCAACGAAGAATATTACGGATCATCTCAAGAAATTAGACTTACCCTTACAAAAGCTTAGTGATGCTGGTTTAAAAGTTAATCTTTCTAGATGCAAATTTTGCTTTAAGGAAATAAATTTCTTAGGCCACAAATTATGTTCTAATGGTATTCAGAGAGATTTTCCTGAACCCACTACGACTGACGGTTAGACAATTTTTAGGTCTAGCTGGGTACTATAGGTCATTCGTACCACAATTCTCTCATATAGCTTTTCCTCTATTCCAACTACTCAAAAAAATATGCTGTATTCCAATGGGAAGAACAAAAAGAGGCATTTAACAATCTACAAATTAAACTAACAAATGCACCTTGTTTACCATATCCAGATTACACAAAATCATTTCTTATTTGTACAGACGCATCAGTTAAAGGATTAGGGGCTGTACTGATGCAGGAAGATAAAAGAGGAAAGAATCAACCAATTGCATTTGCCAGCAGACAAACAAGAGGTGCAGAGAAAAATTATTGCACTACAGACTTAGAGGCACTTGCAGTGGTTTTTGCATTACAAAAGTTTCGATATTTGGTATATGGTTACGAAATCCACTTATTCACCGACCATAAACCAATAGTGGGTATTTTTAAAGAAAAACTCCTTTCTGGGAGGAAAGCAAGATGGAAATGTACAGTTGAAAACTACAATGTACAAATTCATTATATACAACGTAAAATGAACATAGTAGCTGATGCATTTTCTAGGAACCCGAACACAATTCAGGTCGCGGCATTAGATCTCAAAGGAAATATCCTAAACCACGATGATATCGCAAAAGCACAAAGACTTGACCCAATATGGTCTAAAGTTATATACAAGTTAGAAAGTGGGGATGACATACAATTACCCAAACTGCATGTACCACTCGAACAATTCACAAAGGTCAGTAATACATTATACAAGATTAACCCTAAACAACCAAAACGCCAAAGAAATACTAACCAGTTGGTAGTACCTAATGACATGATACCCCAAGTATTACGAACGATACACGATAGCCCACATGCAGGACATCCTGGAAAGGATAAGACATTCATACAGGCCCAGCTGTTATATTACTGGCCTTCATTACGAAAAGTTATAAACAATCATATAGACATGCGAATCATGTGCAAAACACAAAGGATACCCAATCACACCTGCACCGATGGGTAATTACCATGTACCACTCAACCATGGGACGTTGTCGCTGTTGATTTACTCAAGATGCCATTATCATTCAATAATAACCTATACCTATTCGTAGCAACGAATCACTTTTCCCTTTGTCATTTTAGCTCCACTTAAAGATAAGACAGCAGAGACAGTAGCAAAGGTAATAACAGATGATGTAATATGTCGCTTTACTACCCCAAAGGTACTAATAAGTGATATTGGAGGAGAATTTAATTCTGAGATCTTACAAGAAATATGTAAACAATAAACATCAAAAAGGTTAACGTTTTAGCCTATCACCCAGCATATAATGGGTTAGTAGAGAGACAAAACAAAAAAGTATTAGATGTGCTACGACGCATTCTCAGTGAAAATTATGCAAGCTGGGATGATTGGATTCCCAGAGTAGAAGCCTCAATTAATGGACCTATAAATAAATCCATAGATGACACACCACATTTCATTATATATAGGACAGATAAAAACCTACCATATGAGCTCCTAGAAGGTAACAGTCTGCCCTTATACAATTACGATGATTACTCTAAACTCCGTTTACGTGAATTCCAGGACATACACAAAAGAGTAAAAAAAGAAACAACGATGTCCAAGGTAGAAATGACGGAGGCATTTAACAAGAAGGCAAGAGATTCACCTATCAGCTTAGGAGACATTGTTTATGGTATCAATCATATGAGACAATAAATTATCTCCAAAATTTGACGGACCATACAGAGTAATTAACTTAAAAGCTAACAAAGTTTTAATTAAGTCTGTCAAGTGGCAAAGAGAAACAAGTTCATATTGACCATTTAAAAAGTTTCAAGGGAATTATCCAATAATTATTCAGCATCGGATACAACCGAACAGGCGAACATACCTCAAGAAACCAAGCAAGAAAACAACAATGATTACAAAAAGAAATTAAGGTCATATACCAAACAATCAAACATAGGTGCAACTGTTCCAATAAAACCTACCGTACATCATTTACGAGAATTAAATATCGATTTAAACTCCTTCTATAAATGAAATAACAATCAACCGTAACGCAATCATCACTATCATCGACCACAGCATGACCATATTAGGAAATTAATAGATTTTTTATCGGTAGGTAGCGATGAAGGGACTTATGCTATGGATTCTTCTCTACATAGCAAGAGGATATGCGCACTTAGACCCCCAACACATGGCACGACAAGGATGCCTCATAGTTCCAACGGCCACGACTTCAATCGTAAAAGACGTCATGAGTACTGAAATAAGTCTGGATTACCTGTATGAATTACCTTCTTATCTAGAAAATCTCGCGAAACCCATGCGAACCCTGGACTTCATGATAGGAAGCTATGTTTTACAAGCACATAACACAAAGAAAGTGAATGAAATAGTGAAGTTAGCGAAATGGAAAATAGAACAGGCAGTGTTAACAATGCTCAACATGATCCAAGATCTCCCATCTTATGGAACGGAGATATTGAGCGACAGGAACATCATACGTACTCGCCAAAAGCGCGGTTTGTTCGACCTGGGTGGCGCAGTTCTTGGGAACATCTTTGGATGTGCTACAGAGGATTACCTTAAAAAAATAAACAACAAATTTAATAAAATAGCTCAGCTATATACCAAGATAAATTCATCACAGGACATAACTCAGCAATGAAGACAATTGTGAAAAATCTGAAAAAGGCAGAAAACATAGCTCTCGAAAGTGTAGATAAAATAAATGAAATGGAAGGTAACATAACACTTTTCCAACACTTCTCGATCACCACAGAACATATTGACTCAACACTAGAGTTTGTTACAGGGCACTTTTGCAAGGAATTTCGAACGCTGGTGATGGCAAGATCACAATAGACTTACTTCCAGTTCATGAGCTGTCAGATAATTAGTCAAGGCATACATAAACATAAATTGAAGCCTTTGTTCCGAAGTAGGGAATTCATGCAATATTATACGAAATACACCCATTCCCCTCTAAAAATAACAACACTTTGGTCATCATCAACATCAACACAGACACAGAACTCATCATGGTCTTCAAGAGACAGAACACTGTCACTTTCGCAAGTGCCGCACATCCTTATATGCTGTTCATCTTTGTCCTGCGTACATCTTCACGTTTCAGCCTACTGATACAGTCCCTTGTGAAATTATCATCAGAAATAACTATTCATAATCATTGCAACTTCACTTTTGCTCCAGATAAGCTTGTACACCATGAATGCATCGGACACAGTTTTTTTATTTCACTCATAACACATCAGTTTACATAGTCTGTCCAGATATACCACTATCTCATACATCAGCATCAGGATTATACATAGCACCAGACTACTGTGCGGTATTTCCCCCATCCATGTCCACTTTATCCACCATCAATCACTACGCCATTCTCAATCATACACACAAACATTTCCACCCACTGCATGATATGTATTAAGTTGACTTCACCTAAGTTTGAAACTATGCAACTGATCAATGAAACAATGAAGCCCTGGGAAGATTTGTTTATGTTCAACCCATATTATGCGTATAGCCCAGCACCTACTGTCTTTATAATCTTCTGCATTGTTTTTGCAGTACTGCTGTTCGCAATGCACAGAATGCATGCAAGAACTGCAAATTTGGAGTCAGTATTTAGTGGGGGTAGAATTAACATCCAAGTTAACCCCTCTGAATGGTGTACATATTTTTTATATAGTATTAATTATATATATATATATATATATATATATATATATATATATATATATATATATATATATATATATATATATATATATATACAAAGAAGAATGACCCATGATATAGAAGTATGGCATACCTGTAGCATTATCTTTAAATTAAATATTAATAACTCTTACCATAATCTTAATTTTAAACTATTTTTTTTTTCTTGCCTGTATGAATTTAACTACAATAACCCATGTACAGTCGTGGCCATAAGTAATCACCTATCCTTGTGTACTCCGTGCCTCAGGCTGGCTACCTTACGCGCGGCAACTCACACTGGAGTAAGAGGAGCTGAGAGGGAGGGGCCAAAGAGAGAAAGGAAGGTGGGTGGGGGAACGAGTGATGGTGCTTAGGAGGAGCGAGAGAGGGGAGGGTGGGTTGGTAGGGGAGGGAGAATGGTATGCGAAGTTGTGGCCACATAATTTGTCTATTTTCTTTTATTCAGGGCATCATAGAAAGGAGTTACTATTCGGTAGATAAAGTTGCAATACACCTTGTATAGCGGCGTCAGATAAACTTTTGATAGGTGGTGATGTCAAGAACTGGCTCTTGAGAGAAGTATGCTGAATTGACAGATCAAATATTAGTGTAAAGCCATTGAGATTTTGTCGGCCCAGATTGTCAACATGTGGCGTGTGGATAAGGCGACCAGAGTCCCGCCTTTATAAAGGCTGGACGTTCCTGCCTTTTTTTTTTTTTTTTTTTAACATCCGCTTTTTAAATTGTGACTAAAATGTCCTGCTTCTGGGGAAATTACGTAAAATGGCCCGCTTTAGGAAAATTAATATTACATTAGATATATGACCTTTTATGAAATTATGACGAATTAGTATAATTATGCATAATCCAAACCAAGTGAAATGCCAAATTGTTAAAATAAAATTTATAATATTAAATGGTAACTTTGGTGGGCCAATTCACCGTACTGTACTGTATAGTGGTTACTCAGTTACTGGAGTTCGTTTGAGACGTTAGTGTTTGATTAGCAGCCGGAGGGTGAGGCGTTGCTGCCCGAGCGTGAGGGGTTGCGTAGCAGTCGTCGCACTCTCTCTCTCTCTCTCTCTCTCTCTCTCTACACACACACACACACGTGACATTGTCCCGCTTTTAGCTCCAATAAATCTGGTCACATGCGTGGAAGCCAGAGAACGAGGGGATACGGGCCCGCCTCCTCCAGCTCACCAAAGACGAGTGGGAGCTGTTCAAACGTAACCAGCAAACCATCAACAACATTGTTTCCCCGGTGCCGCGACGCCTGCGTGAGGTGGCATGAGGCCACTGGCTTGACCAGTGTCGGTAGACACTGACATTGATATCTTCTGGGAGTTTGGGTAAGATTTTTTATTTTCCCTCTATTAGATTACGAGCGATACCGCTACCATATCCACCCATGAGCACAGACATCAAATTTATTTACCTTTTATGCGCAGTTATTTTGAAAAGCCTTTTCATATAGAGATGTCATTAAATAATTATTGAATTATCATGATGGTGACTGTATAGAGGGAGTGTACAGTATACCGCGAGGGAGATCATATTTACTGTGGACACAGCCATGTCAAAGGTTGCATATATTATTTAGTTCCAAAAATTAATTACATGTAATGATAGAGGACGTTTCTTACACAAACATTACGGAAGTCAGTCATCCAGATTCCATTCTGCGTCTGAAGTCAAAATACACTGATAAACACAAATATCTGGCTCTGCACAAATGTTTGATGTCACGTTAGTATATTTCTATGACGAGCCAGTCCTTGACATCACCACCTATCTAAAGCTTGTTATCTGACGCCGCTATACAAGGTGTAATGCAGCTTTACCTACCGAATAGTAACTCCTTTATATGATGCTCTGAATGAAAGGAAAGAGAAACTATGTGGTAGCATTTCATTCTCCCTCTCCTCCCTCCCCTCCCTCCCGTCCCTCGCTCCACCCCAGCACCATTGCTCGTTCCCCCACCCACCTTCCCTTCTCTCTCTGGCCCCTCCCTCTCAGCCCCTCTTACTCCAGTGTGACGTCTCGCATAAAGGAGCCAGTCTGAGGCACGGCGTACAGAGTGATAGATGATTATTTATGGCCACGACTGTACATACTATATTACAGTTAAATAGTTTACCATTAGTGCATTTATTCAAATATGTATACAGCTTGTTTAACATGTAATATTACTAGATCATTGCAATTTACTATGAATATTATATGTATAAAATATTATAATCAATATTATGTACTAATAGATTAGCCTATGTCAATGATGATTGCTGTCGGAGGACCTACAGCGGCGCTGCCGAGCAATGTTAGGATTCCACATTACAATTACAAATCATGATAGATAGATAGGTAAATAGATAGATAGACAGAGCTCCAGGCAAGCCTGGGAAAGGGAAATGATCTTGCAAGTTAACTGAGGAAATGTTGACAATACACAGGAAGCAGCAAGTCAGGGGATGATATAGGTAGTGTGTCAGCGAGATAGCATACGAACAAAGCCTAGCGACCATACACACACATACACACATACTCACACACAGGTTTCTAGAACTTTCCAACCACAGTGTAACACAGTGACACGACCCCTGCTACACCAGAATTTAGGAAGCAGAGCTCAGAAGGAGGCTAGCATTAGAACCGACAGGTAGTGGAGAGAGTGAACAAGAAGAGGGGTCCAACTAGACAGTGTATTCAGTCTCTGGAATACCTACACTCTTAAAATTTCCTCTGAAGATAATAAACCAAGATAAACTCCCTGTAATCATCTTTGATTCCTACTACAACAATTGAGAACTACATATATATATATATATATATATATATATATATATATATATATATATATATATATATATATATATATATATATATATATATATATATATATATATAATCATCAACAGCCGCTTAAGTATCCACTGCAGGAACAGCCTATCTCGACCGAACTCGGGACGATACAGCCAATGTATCTCTACCAAGTGGCTTAGGCTGTCTGGTAGAGCTTGTATGTAGGGTGAGAAGTGCTTGTTAGTGTAATTTTAGTTTTGGAGTGGCTTTGGATGTGTGTGTAGTCTGTGAACCAAGTGTAATCGGCCCGCGCAAGCCGACTGGGTGCAAGCATACTTTACAGAAAGTGACATTGGTTCAACCACAGCATCTCTGGTGTCCGCCAATGCAGTACGTGGCCGGTTGAACACTCCCAAAGTTTATTACCCTGGCGGGGCGCGAACCTTGGCTCACCAGTGTACGAAAAGCACACTCTACCACTGTACCACAGAGGCTCCGTGTATATATATATATATATATATATATATATATATATATATATATATATATATATATATATATATATATATATATATATATATATATATATATATATATATATATATATATATATATTTATTTCTATATATATTTCTATTTCTATATCCATATCTATATATATCTATATCCATATCAATATATCTCTATATCTATATCTATATCCATATCTATATATCTCTATATCTATATCGATATCCATATCTATATATCTCTATATCTATATCGATATCCATATCTATCTATATCGATATCTATATCGATATCCATATCTATCTATATCTATATCTATATCGATATCCATATCTATCTATATCTATATCTATATCTATACATACATTCATACATACATACAATTATATTGAACAACCATGGAGGCATCACACGACCTTATTGTACGCCCACTATGTCTCACTGCAAATATTTGATCCACACATCCTTTGCCACTTCTAAAGCCACCCTGTTCAACACTAATTAGGACTTCTGATATCTCTTTTACTGTATGATAATTCATCCATATACCTTCCCTACAATATTGAATAAACTTATGCCATGATAATTCTTGCACTCACTGCGCTTACCTTTAATTTTGTATCTATATCTATATCACATTGCTGGCACATTTTCACTCATCTATGCCTTCTTACATATCTCCAACAAGCACTTCATTCCGATCTCTCCACTACTCTTAATCATCTCTGCATACACTTCAACCCCAGCTCCTTTCCCATTTTTCAGCCGCTTCACAGATTTTTTCACCTGTATGAGTGTCACGTTTCCTGGCACTGTATTCCTTCTCTGCACACCCCCAAGACCAATCATGTTTACAGCCGCTCTGCTTTCTCTCCTGTACTCCAACTCATCAAGCTTGCAATATATTCTGTCCATCTGGTCCTTACTTCAACCCCTTGGTTTAATAATCTACCACTTACATCCCTCACACTTTCACATTCCATTCCGCTGACACTTCTATATTCCGCACCTCTTTCCAGAATAACTTTCTATTATCAGAATAGTTTGCATTCATTTGTCTTCCTCGATCACCATTTACCTCCTACTTTTTCCTCTTCACTAGTCTCTTAACGAGCAGCTTGCTCTCAATATTTTCATTTTCATTCCAATTGAAACCCTGTTCTGTAAACACTCTAGCCACTTCCTCTTTTCCTCCACTGCTCCCTTAACCTCTTCAACCCACCATGCCATATCTTCCTTCTTTGTTATTACTCTTACCACACCACCCACCGCTTTAACAATTCAATTCAAGTAGTTTATTAGACACATGTACATATTTTTTTTAATACAAGACATTTAAACATGGGTGGGACCGTTAAATGAAGCATTTTTTATAGTCCCCTAAGAAAACATAAATAAAATATAGATGCCTTGCAAATGTATAATACTTATATACAGTCAAAATTATGCATCTACTGCACAGTCATAAGGAAAAGTATCGTTATGCTTCAGAGCTATGCACTATGACACAACGACGAAATGTTGTGGAATGAGACAGGAAAGTTTGTACCGCAAACCCTTCAATGTCGGTTATGTGAGACACGTATTTGAATTTGTGATAGAGGTAATTAAAACTACTTAGATCTTTTGGCCTCTGTGCATAGAGACAATATGTTTCATTATCTGGCACCGAATTCATTAAATAAAAATATAACAATGGTGCAGAGTCGGCAACACACATGCAGACAGGCAATAAGTATGTGCAGCGACGCCAGATGTATGATAGTAATTCAGCCGATACTAGCCAAGTTAATAAATTTCAGTGTAATAATGATATGTATTGCGCTCTACATATAATAAATGTTGAGTAGAAGGAAAATAATGTGTTCAGTCTCATTGCTTTAATATCTTGTATACCCACCCCCTGCTTCCAAAACAGCCTCTAGACGTCGACGCATGGATGCCACTAACTTAAGCATGCATCTGAAGCATTTAACCACCCATCTGAAGCAAACAAATGAACTCGTGCATCCCTGCTACAATATCATTTAAAAAGCAGTCAATGACTATAGTTTTAATACACTTGAAAATATTTTATTTGTTGTATTCTATATATAATTAGTTTTGAATTGTAGGAAACTAATAAACGTGCCGTTTCATTATTAATCCCCGGCGGGGTGCTCAGGGTAACGCAAACACGTACTCTATATTTCCCCATATGGCTCATTCTTGCTCATTATTCCAATTCTTGTAGTGTGATTGTGATACCATAGGGGAGGGGCGAACAGCAAGGATCTGCCCACATAGCCCAGCTGACGTTCATTTTGCATGGAACATTCCTGGGGGTTACGATAGTTTTTATTATGACTGTACATTGCATATATAATCAACATATAAATCTCAACAATTAATGCATTTTAAGTGTTCAGGCAGATCATTCCATTATAAACATCCATAATATGTTACAAATCTTTTTTGAGATTCAGTAACTGGAAAAGGTGGTCTAATTTGATTTCTGTTTCTGGTTTTTATATTATGTATTTGATACGCTTTCTGCAGGTCAACAGAATGAATTATGTACAATTGTTCATAGAAATATTTTAAACATTCAAGTATATAAATGTCACTAGTTTTAAGAATTTTGTAGTTTTTAAATAATTTTTCAGTGTGTACATGATAATTAACTTTTGCTATTGCTCTTATTATCCTTTTCTGAAGCAACTGTAGTGTTTTTAAATTAGTCATGTGTGCCATACCCCAAAACAACATTGCAGTAATGTAAATCAGGATAAATTAATGTGTAGTATAGTGTGAGGAGTGTGTCAGTGGTTAATAAATGTTTTACTTTATGTAGGATGCCTGGTAATCTAGAGACTTTATTGTGTAGCTATGGGGTATTTCCAACTAATATTTTGGTCTATCAAGACTTCTAAGTACTTAATTGAATTTAACTTTGTATTGTTTCCCCACATAATTTGATCGTAAAATATTCAAACTTTTATTGCCAGCAAATAATAGATTTTTTTTTCAGTATTTATAGATAATGTGTTTGCTGTTAGCCAAGTTGTAACATAATTTATTTCAATATTTAATGTGCTTGATAATAAGAGTATATCATATGCTGAATAAGTAATAATTGTATCATCAGCAAAGATAATAAATTTTATGGTTTGATGACTTAACATCATTTATGTATATTAATAATAGTAAAGGACCTACTATTGATCCTTGGGGAATTCCAGTTTTGATTTCTACATCTGACATTATTTTATTTATTGAAGTTTACTGTTTTCTATTGCATAAATAGCTCTGAACCATTTTAGACATGTGTTTCTTATACCATAATGCTGCAGTTTCATAATCAACATTTCATTAATGTATCAAACGCTTTTTTTTAATCAAAAAATACTGTCATTACATATTTGCCACGCCCTAATTCCTGCAGCACATGAGTCATTAATTTTGTAATTGCCAATTTTGGAGAACGATTCTTCCTAAAGCCAGAGATTCCGTTAAGATATTATTAATTGTAAGTAAATAATTTAATCTGTCGTACATAGCTCGTTCATAAATTTTACTTAAAACTGGAAGTATTGAAATAGGTCGATAGTTGGAAACGTCATCTATTTTTCCCCCCTTTGTGAATAGGTATGAGTTTAGCCATTTTAAACCTCTCTGGAAAAATACCTGATCGAATAGACAATTAATTTTGAGATAATAGGAGCTAGGATTGTTACGGTTAATTACCTTAACGTGAATACCATCATATCCAGGTGATGAATCTTTTATAGATTTTACTATAGAAATTATTTCTTCGTCTGATGTATCCAACAGTACAAGGTCTTGGTAGGTGTTTGACATATAACTCATGGGAGATAAATTGCAGGTTGGAAGCTAATTATTAGATAACTGAAGACTGATATCTGAGAAACAGGTATTAATTTAATCACTTACAATTTGTGGGTCAAGTATCACGGTTGTTGATATTCATACATTCTATGTTTTGGTTCCTTTTATATTGAGAGTTGATCACTTCATTAATTAATTTCCACGTTCCATTAGAGTTACTTGCCCTGTCTTTAAATTTAGTAATATAATAATGCTCTCGTCTGTTTCCAGCATGTTCTTAACCCTGTTTCTGTATTTCCTATAATGAATTTCAAATGTCAAAGGGCGTTTTATATATTTCTTGTATAATTTATGTCTCTCCTTGATATGACCAAGTAGGTAGGATGTTACCCATGGTTTGTTGACTTCTTTTGCCTTAATTTTTATTGTTTTAAGGAGAATATTTTCATCCACTACCCTTGTTATGGCATCTGAAACTGTATTATAAGCAGTATTTGGATTGTTATCCATGTGTATGTTATCGAACTCTTCTTTCATTGCCCGACATAAATGCTCTTGATTAACATTGTTATAATCTCTATATGAAAAAATTAAAGGTTCTTTTTCACTCTTACTTTTACAATGAATAACTGGAGCAAAATGATCAGTTACATCGGTCAACAAAATACCGGATCCTGATATAAAAACGAGGCCATTAGTCCATATGTGATCAATGACGGTTGCATTCTTCATATTTACTCGTGTGGGTTTATTGATGCATGGATAATATCCAAAACCGGCTAGTAAATCTATGAACATTCTAACATTTGTTTGCGAATTATTAAGTAAATTGATATTAAAATCCTCTAGCAAAATACATTTTTTACCAGTTACAACTATGTCCCTAAGAATATTTTCTAATATTTCTATAAATGACAGGATGCTTGCATTTGGTCTCCAATATAAAACACCACAGGTTATGCGTTTACTTAGGAAGTATCACTCATCATACTCTTATCACAAATTTGGCAAGAAATAATATTTTTCATATACAAACATACCTCCCCCTCCATAATGGTTCCTATTATTAGCATATAATATATATCCTTTCAATTTATATAAATCCTAAGTATCTTTGGAAAGTCGTGTTTGACAATGACATTATATCAATATTACGAGGATTTGCAGAGATACCGGAATGTAATAGAAACTTTTCTAAATTACTGGGAATAATATTAATGTTGTACAGTAACAATATTGGACAAAAATTTTCACTGTTTAACAATTTATCAAAATCTTCTTGATTATAATATTTAGAAATAGGCAATGAAATATTTAAAGCACTTAATTCATCAGAATTGCTTAAATCTTAATCATAATTTATATTAAAATGATAATTCAAGATATTAAATTCAACATAAGTTAGCACTGACTAACACTCATTCAGCAGATCAGGAATTTCGTCATCCTCCAAGTGCGGAAAAAAAGCCATTATGAAAGAAAATTATACATTATGAATGAGAACAATACAATTTTTCATGTCTATACAAGTACTTACAGGGCACCTTTAATCTTTTTTGATCTTGTACTTCAGATCACTGTGTTGTCTCTGAGCTCCTCATCTGTCTGGTCGGATAGTTGACTTGGAGGGTGCTGCACTGTCGGAGCCATGGCAGCAGCTGAACCAACAGCAGAGCGACTCCCATCTAGCTGAACAGCAGTCGGCATCGGCCGGAACAGCATTAGCCACAGCACCCACATCAGCCCAATGTTCCTCCGAGGTCTTCGTGGTGAATCCCTGCAACAGTGCTATCCGTTCCCTCCGCTCTTGAATGATAAAATTAGTATGACTGAAGTAGGCAATTTTCCCTTCCGTTCTTTCCTTCTTTAGCTCCGGTAATTGGGCATTTCTTGCATGTACAGACGATTCACACGTCCTCAATGATATAGATGTTTGTGTTTTTAAGTTTGGCGGAGTTTTGCAGGGCTAGCTGACGCTCTTCTAATTTATTGAAGCAAGCCACCACAGTACGGGGACGAGTGACTCCCGAATTGGTAGTGTGGCTCACTCTGTGAGCCCGCTCAAGCTGAACTGGGCCCAGTTTCAGCTTAACTCGATGCAGTCTCTGAATCTTGGCCTGGGTTTGTTCCCACGTCTCGTTTGGGTTTTCTTCGAGTCCATCAAAGCGAAGATTGTTCCACCTCGAGTAGTCTTCCTGGTAATCCATCTGATCATTTAGCTTGTTTAACTTCTCTTCAAGGGTAGATTTCTTGCTTATTTCCTTCTTCAGTGTAACTAATTCTTCTTTGAAAGTCTTATTATCACACTTCAAGATGTCCACTTCCTTCTGTGTGAATTCCAATGAATGAGTCAATTCTGTGTTGAATAGCTCAAGTTACCTCATTCTGTTAGTTAGATAATTCAGAAGTAACTCCATTGCATCCTTATATGCTTTCTGTTGCATTTCCAGCATGATCTTGATGTCCTCTACAGTCAGCATTTTCTTTGATATTAAGTTGTCAGTTGCTATCTTGCAGAAGTTTGTCATCTCTAATAGCAGGCACAGAGCAAAAACAGCACGTCATCACACTAAGGCGGCCAGAACACCTCTCAACATTCCTAACTAAGCAATTCCTATATGCATTCCACAGGCTGTTCAGATCCAGTTCATTCTAATTCACTGATTCCAGCTCCTCCCGTACTTTGGTCCTGTATTAATCTGCCATTTCTTTGATTCTCAACGTCTCCTCTTTCAATCTTACTCCTTGACTGCTTCTCTCTCCCCTAGTCCACCTCACTCCTCTCATCTTGATCTTGCATACCACGATCATATCATCTGACAAACTTCCATATCGTCCTCTCACGGCCCTCGTATCAGCAACCATTCCCAGCACTGACCTCTCCACAAACATGTAATCAATCAGGCTCCTTTCAACATGATCTCCGTTCCCACTATACCATGAATATTTATGTGCATCTTTGTGTTTGAAATACGAGTTACAAATGCACAACCTCCTTTCCTGACGCATATCTTTCAGTCGCTTCTCTTTATCATTTCCTCCTGATACTCCATTACAAACCATTATGTCATCCTCAGGACCAGTACCTACTTTTCCATTCATACCACTTATTACGATCACTTTATAGCTCTTGGGCATTACTCCCACTGCTTCATCCACCTCATCCCAAAGCCTGCCTTTCTCACTCCCGTCATCACGTGGTGCATACGCTACAATCACTCCCACTTTCACCTTTTCAAATTTAAACTTGACAAACAACTCAAGCTGACACATCTGTAGTTTCTCAATCCACTCTGCCACACCTCACTAATCAACAAAGCAACTCCTTCCTTCTATCTTCCTCCCTCATTCATGTCCGATCTTACACATTTCATAATAATAATAACAAAAACAACAGCAACAACAACACAGGTAGAACATTTGTTGGTGGTTGATTAGCTGTTGTTCTTTGGTTAGTTGGTTGTGGTTGTTGTTTGTTTGGTTGGTTCGTTGGTTGGTTGGTTGTGGTTGTTGGTTGGTTGGTTGGTTGGTTGTGGTTGTGGTTGTTTGGTGGGTTGGTCGGTTGGTTGATTGGTTGGTTGTGGTTGGTTGGTTGTGGTTGTGGTTGGTTGGTTGGCTGTGGTTGTTTGGTTGTGCTTGTGGTTGTTTGGTTGTTTGTGGTTTGATGGTTGTGCTTGTGGTTGTTTGGGGTTGGTTGTGGTTGGATCGTTGTGCTTGTGGTTGTTCGGTTGGTTGGTTGGTCGTGGTTGGTTGGTTGTGCTTGTGGTTGTTTGGTTGGTTCGTTGGTAGGCTGGTTGTGGTTGGTTGGTTGTGCTTGTGGTTATTGGTTGGTTGGTTGATTGGCTGGTTGTGGTTCGTTGGTTGTGCTTGTGGTTGGTTATTTGGTTGGTTGGTTGCTTGTTGTGGATGGTTGGCTGTGCTTGTGTTTGGTTGTTTGTTTGGTTGGTTGTGGTTGTTTGGTCGTGTTTGTGGTAGGTTGGTCGTGCTTATGGTTGTTTATTTGGTTGGTTGTGGTTGGTTGGTCGTGCTTGTGTTTGTTTGGATGGTTGGTTCTGGTTGTTTGGTTGTGCTTGTGGTTGTTTGGTTGGTTGGTTGTGCTTGGTTGGTTGTGCTTCTGGTTATTTGGTTGTGGTCGTGGTTGTTTGGTTGGTTGGTTGTGGTTGGTTGGTTGTGCTTCTGGTTGATTAGTTGGTTGTATTTGGTTCGTTGTGGTCGTGGTTGTTTGGTTGGTTGTTGGTTGTTGGTTGGTTATGGTGGTGGTTGTTAGGTTTGTTGTTGTTGTTGGTGGTGGTGGTGGTGTTGGTGGTCGTAGTGGTTGTGGTGGTTGTTGTTGTTGTTGTTGTGGTGGTGGTGGTGGTGGTGGTGGTTCTTGTTGCTGTTGTTGTTGTTGTGGTGGTGGTGGTGGTGGTGGCAGTGATTGTTGTTGTTGTCGTTGTTATTGTTGTGGTGGTGGTGGATGTTGTGGTTGTTGTTGTCGTTGTTGTTGTTGTGGTGGTGGTGGTGGTGGATGTTGTGGTTGTTGTTGTCGTTGTTGTTGTGTGGTGGTGGTGGTGGTTGTGATTGTGGTTGTTGTTGTTGTGGTTGTTCGTGTTGTGGTTGTTGTTGTTTGTGTTGTTGTTGTTGTCGTCTGTGTTGTTGTTGTTTGTGTTGTTGTTGTTGTTTTGGTTGTTGTGGTTGTGGTTGTTGTTGTTTTGGTTGTTGTTGTTGTGGTTGTTGTTGTGGTTGTTGTTGTCGTGGTTGTTCTTGTGGTGGTGGTTGTTGTTGTTGATGTGGTTGTTGTGGTTGTTGTTGTTGCTGCTGTTGTGGTTGTTGTTGTTATTGTTGTTTTTGTTGTTGTTGTTGTGTTGGTTGTTTTTGTTGTTGTTGTTGTGGTGGTTGTTTTTGTTTTGTTGTTGTGGTGGTGGTGGTGGTTGTAGTGGTGGTGATGGTGGTGGTGGTTGTTGTCGTGGTGGTGGTGGCTGTGGTTGTAGTGGTGGTAGTGATGGTTGTTGTTGAAGTGGTGGGGGTGGGGGTGATTGTTGTTCTAGTGGTGGTGGTTGTTGTTGTTGTTGTTGTAGTGGTGTTGGTGGTTATGGTTGTTGTAATGGTGGTGGTGATTGTTGTTCTAATGGGGGTGGTGGTGGTGGCTGTTGTTGTTGTTGTTGTTGTTCTGGTGGTGGTGGTGGTGGTGGTGGTGATGGTGGTGGTGGTAGTGTTTGTTGTTGTGGTTGTGGTGGTGGTTGTTGTTGGTTGTTGTTGTGGTTGTTGTTGATCTTATTGTTGTTGTGGTTGTTGTGGTGGTGGTGGTTGTGATGGTGGTTGTTGTTGTTGTTGTGGTGTTGGTGGTGGTTGTTGTTGTGGTTGTGGTGGTGGTGGTTGTTGTGATGGTGGTGGTTGTTGTTTTTTATACGAGTGAAAAGCACATCAATATTCTTTTTTACAAGTTATCACAGTTTCAATGAGGCTTCTGGTGTAATATGAACCTCAATAATGAGCAAAGAGTCCTTTCTTTTTTTTTTTTTTTTTACAATCAATTGGGCTCTACGTAATTTTAAAATGCTTCTACTGCAGATAAAAAAGAAAATATAAGAAATTTCTTGCTTGTTTCCGTGACCCCCTAAATCATTTGAAAATTATTGTCATTAAACAACCCAGATGTCAGCTCAATCTACGTGTCAATCGATTTCTTGTTATATGTTTCATAAATGGGATTTTTTCGCCTTCAGAAATGTCAACTGAATTTTTGAAATACTTCGGAGTCTTTCGCAATCAGTTTTGAGTACATTTGTGGTTCGCTCGAAAATAGGTTTACATAGCCGAAAAGTTTATGCTATCAGCCGTAGCTAGTTGACAACTAGCATTACTTTTTATCCTTCAAGTCACGGCAAAGACGAATTAAAAAAAGAAAAAAAAAAAACAATATATTCAAAAGAATTACAGAATCCAGTTAATTTCAACACGACATTTCAAGCTGACGCTCCTGCAACCTGATTTTTATCAGACCCATCACGAACAATAAAACGGCAAACACTATATAAAGAACCCATTATCGTTTAAAACTTTACATCTCAGTGAGGCTATTTATTAATATTTCCCTAATAATGCATATCCGATAATCAATATCTAAATATTTTCTTGGAAACCACTTATTCCCTTTCGGGGTGATCTTACCTTGGTAAATGTGGATAATGATATCACACAACAGACATAATGGGAAAATATTCCATTTTTAAATTTAATCAGCAGGCTCAAGATGCCACTTTACTGCATTAGTTATATGGATAAAAATAATATCCGTTTTATCTTTAACTTTCCAAATTTTTTACAGGTCTCTAATCAAAAAATATTCTTTGGGGCTAAACCTATGAAATGTCAGTCCTCTTTACCAAGGAATCGATTTTATCCCACTTTTTACCTCATTTAGACTTGTTAATGATTTATTTTTCAAAAATTGAATTTTTACACCTTCAGAAATGTTTCTGGAAATTTAGATACAATTAGGAATGTTTCCAAGCTAATTTAGAGTACATTTGTGGAAGTTGCATATTAAGTGTTTTAGCCATCACTTATACTGTTTCTAGGATCACAAGTAAAATATTTTTGAATTACTCCTAAAGAGAATGTTTTTACATTAAAACAACAACTTCTACAATTTTTCTATCCTGAAGCTACCACTACGATTTCAAAATTCACAATTGACCTTCCTAACGAAAAAAAAACGTTATCCAGACGACATTAATTATGTACCCTTCCTCCAACCTGCATTTTCCTTTTTTAAGCTGTCACGCAGTATACAGTATAGCTAAGCAGATAAGGACCAAAGATAGATATAAATAGCAATGAAACATATATCTCGGTATTTCGATAGTGTTTATACTTTCCCTTAAAATTTTTTGTCTATTGCCCACCCTATTCCTTCTCAAGAATTATCAGAGTTTTTAAAGGATTTCACCTAAGGAAATGTGTCTTAAGGTGTAACACGAACCTTCAGAATGTTCAAATACTTTACTTTTTTTTTTTTAAATTAAATGAGGTGGCTCTAATTAATTTTCTAGTGCTTCTACTATAGATAAAAATGTAACTATCCGAAATTTCTAGCTTTTAAGGTTACCCCCACCTTAACTGAAACTTATTTTTCTTAAACACCTCAGATGCCAGCTCTCCTTAGGTGTCATTTGATTCCTTTGTTCATTTTTTCACTCTCAGAAATGTCTTCTGAGTTTTGGATACCATTGGGTGTGTTTCCCAATCAATTTTGAGAACATTTGTTGAAGTTGCATATTTAGCGATTTTGCCCAAATATGAGTTTATACATCCACTCTAATAAAATAGTATAATAGTTTTTACTTACCACCAATTGGCATTTCTTTTTCTTCTTGAAGCCATAGATAAGATGAATTTTAAAGAAAAAAGACAATAAACATCGGATTTTAAAACTTCAGTTAATTTGAAAACGACAGACAACATGACATGTCGACGCCACCGCAACCTGATTTATTTTTTAGACAACGAACAAAAAAAAAAAAAAAAAAAGGGGGGGTATGTGAGGAACCAAGTCTATCTATCTATTGCCAGGCGCCTCAATCCCGTTTGGGGTAGCCACAAACAAATCGCTTCCACGTCTCCCTGTCCCCCGCCATTTCACTGCCCTGCTCCCAACTCACAACCCCCTCTCTCATATACCTCTCTACCCCATCCCTCCGTCTCATCCTCGGGCACCCCCTCCCTCTTCCCCCCTCCACCTCACTCACATACACTCTCTTCGTCAGTCTTTCACCCTCCATCTTCTCCACATGGCCAAACCACCTCAGTGTGTTCCTCATAACGCTTCCTATCACATCCACATCCACACCACAACGCTCCCTTATATCCTCATTCGTCAGCCTGTCTCTCAAATTGACTCCACAGGCTCCTCTTATATAACTCATTTCCACTGCTCTCACTCTTGACTTGTGTCCTTCCAACAGCGTCCAAGCTTCACTTCCATACGTTAGAGTTGGTATCACAATACTGTCATGTAGTAACTTTTTCACTTCCATTCTCACTTCCCTGTTTCTTATCACTGCTTTCAAAGAACCAGCAACCTTTCTTCCCTGCTGTACTCTCTCAAGCACTTCACCCTCCAAACCTCCATCCTTACTCATGACACTACCCAAGTACTTAAACGTACTCACATCTTCCAATTCCTCACCATCCAACCTCGCTGTACATTCACTGAATTCACCTCTCTCAAAGACCATCACTTTACTCTTCCTTACATTCACCTTTAGATTCCGTTTCTTACTCTCCCAAACTCATCCACCAAGCCCAGCAGCTCCCCTTCGTCTTCACCCAACAACACAGTATCATCTGCAAACAACAGTACAGGGAGTTTCCAAACACTATCCTCTCTCACCAGGGCCACTCCAACATCCACTACCCTACCTTGTACCTCTTTTATTACCCCATCCATAAACAGATTGAACAACCATGGAGACATGACACACCCCTGTTTCAACCTAACTTCCAAAGAGAAAAATTCACAGTCCACCATCCACACGCACAGCATTCAACAACTTCCCATCTACTCCATATATTCTTAATACTTTCCACAATCCTTGTCTATCCACCCTGTCATATGCTTTCTCCAAATACATGAAAGCCGCATACAACTTCTTTCCCTTCTCTAGAAACTTTTCCACTAAAGATCTAAGAATGAATATCTGATCTACACAACCTCTTCCATTCCTAAAGCCTCCCTGTTCTTCTCCAACTAATTCCTCTTCTTTCTCTAACTCTGTCAATAAGTATCCTACCATACACTTTTCCTATTATACTAAGAAGACAAATGCCCCTATGATTACCACACACTTCTTTTTCCCCTTTTCCTTCGTACAAGGGAATAATTATACCTGCCTTCCAATCCTCCGGGATTCTACCTTCCTCCCAGGCCAATCTGCACATCTTCCACATCCATTCTACTACTATCTCTACCCCATGCTTCAGCATTTCACCACACACTCCATCAATTCCTGGGGCTTTCCCCAATTTAACTTTCTTCATTGCTTCCACAACTTCTATCCTACTGATTTCTTCCTGTCTTCTCACATCACTCTTTCTCCCAGCCATTCCACAGGCACTTATACTCGCATTACATCCATCCTGTATGTCCAACAATTCCTTAAAGTGTTCTCTCCATCTGCTCACTTTTTCTCCCTTCACTAGTAATCTACCATTTTTATCTTTCACTCCCCTGCTAACCTCACTTCCACTGTCTTACTCTCTTCACCTCTTTCCAGAACATTTTCTTAGTCCCTCCACTTTACACTCAAATTCCTTCCAAATTCCTCATCCACTCTTCTTACTCTCTTACTAATCTTTTCACCTCTCTCTTTCTACATATAACTCTTCCGCCTCTCAACTTCTTCCACGCCCCTATTTCTCATCCATTCATTGTATGCTTTCTTATTTTGTGCCACAGCCTGTCTCACCTCTTCAGTCCACCACGCTGTTCCTTGCACCCCGCTCCGTCTTCTCTTCCTGCCACACACCACATCACATTCTGCACATATTTCTTTAGTAAATATCCTGTACACACCTTCCACGTCCCCCATCTGCTACAATTCATATTTGCCCAATCGTTCCTCCACTTCTCTTTTATACTCTGCCTTTTTCTCATCCTCTTGTAACCTTTCCACTCTCCTTGCAACTACTCCTTCCTCTCGTCTTTCCCTCCTCCTATTCCTCCATCTTACTTGTATCCTAATTCTGGTCACCACCAAGTAGTGGTCATTCCCCCAACCTCTATAAGCTCTTGCATCCATTACACATCTTCGCATCCTTTCATCCACACACACAATCAATCATTGCCTTCCTTTCATTCAGTTCACCACCCACCCTTCTCATCACTCGCCATATATACCTGTGGATCATTTTATGCCTGAAGAGGGTACTGGCTATCACCAACCCCCTCCCAGCACAAATGTGCACTAACGCACTGCCATTCTCATCTAACTCAGCAGGCACACCCCACTCACCAACTATTCCATCCACCTTCACATTCCCTACTTTACCATTCATATCACCAATCAAAAACACTCTCAATTAATGTTTATAATTATTATATCTCAGGAAGTCTATTTACTTTTTCCTAATAATATATATCTGATAACGAATACTTGAACATTTTTTTTAAACGATTAACTTTTAAGCGCGTGATATTACATTGATAAATATGGATAATGATACCACACGATCCGTCATACTGGGAAAATATTCCATTTATTAAATTTGATCAGGAGGCTCAGGAGGCCCTGGTTATATCAGATAAAAATAATTTTTGTCGTCTCTAAATTTCTAAGATGTTTACAAGCCACTAGTCAAAGGAAACTCTCGTTCCCAGCCTTCTTTCCCTATGAATTGATTTCATCCTACGTGATACCTCATTTATAATTGTTACTGATTTTTTCTTTCAGTCGGAATAGCTTCATCTTCGATAGTGTTTTTTGAATTTTAGATAGATTTGGGAGTTTTTCCCAGGTAATCTGAGCACTTTTTTGGAAGTTAGATATTTAGTGTTTCTCTGTCTATAATGAAGAGTTTAGGATCATTCAAGTGTAATAGTTTTGAATTACTCTAAACGCGGATGGTTTTACCGTAATAAAACTTTTTTTTTTTTAATCCTAAATTTACCACTACAAATAAAAAGTCACAAATGATCCTCTTTTTAACATAGAAATCCAAATAATATCCAGACGATATTAATACAGTTCATTCACTCTTCTTTTAACCTACGTTTTTTTTTTTATGTTGTAAGTGCCATGCATTAAATTTTGGTCTACTGAGATGAGGAATACTGTAAAATTACAAATGGTAATTAATTATATGTATCCGTATTCCGATTGTCTGCTTACTTTCTCGTATTAATTTTTACGTGAGAGTCAAAAGCTCATCAATATTCCTTCTCACGAATTATCACAGTTTGAGTGATGTTACCTAAGGAAATGTGGCTTATAGTGTAACACAAGCCTTGATAATGTGCAAATATTGTTGTTGTTATTTTACAATCGTGGGTGTCGATGTAATTTTAGTGCATCTATTCCAGGCAAAAAAGAAAAGATTTAAAATCTGTTCCGATGACGCCCACATCAAACGAAACTCATTTTTCTTAAGCACCTCAGATTCCAGCTCTTTTTACGTGTCAATCGATTTCTTGTTATTTGTTTCATATGTTTCCTAAGCGATTTCACCCTAGGTGTTACCTCATTTAGATTTGTTTCCGTTTTCTCTTTTAGATTTGTTTCCGGTTTCTCTTTTGATGAGGAATTTTTTTTCACCTGCGGAAGTGTTTTTCTTTAATTTTTGATACAAATAGTAATGTTTTTCAGGAAATTTAGAGCACCTCCGTGGAAGTTGAATACTTAGGTTATGCGGTTTTTAGGATCACACAAGTAAAATAGTTTTGAATTGTTCCTATAGAAGATGCTTTCATTGCAATAAAATAATTGTTCAATTCTTTTATCTGAAGTTACTACTACAAACAGAAAAAGTCGCAAATGAACCGATTCCTAACGTTAAAATCCAAATACTCTTGAGACGACAATATTGCACTTCATTCAGCTTTCCATCAACCTACACTTTCTTGCATGTGTCATGCACTATATGTCCGCGGAGATGTGGAACAAAGTTATAAATGGCAATTAATTATGTATCTCGGTATTGCGATAGTTTATACTTTCTCGTATTAATTATTGTGTCTAACGCCCATCAGTATTCCTTCTCATGAGATATCACAGTTTTTGGAGATTCGTACCTAAGGAAATGTTGCTTAAGGTATAACACGATCCACCAGAATGTTAAAATGTCCTTCTCATTATTTTTTTAACATTAAATAGAGTGGCTCGAAATAATCTTATAGTGCTTCTCCTGCAGATAAAAAAGAAAATATCCGATATTTCTCGCAATCGAAAATTATTGTTCTAAAACACCTCAGATACCAGCTCTCCTTAGGGGTCAATTGATTTCATTGTTGATTTTTTCACTCTCAGAAACGTCTTCTGAGTCTTGGAAATAATTGGGTGTCTTTCCCAATCAATTTTGTGTACATTTGTCGAACGTACATATTTTGCCCAAATATAAGTTTATACACCCACTCTAATAAAATAGTAAAATAGTTTTGATCTACCACCAATTGGCATTTCTTTTCCTTCTAGAAGCCATAGATAAGATGAATTTCAAAGAGAAAAGACAATAAACTCATCGGATATTAAAGCTTCAGTTTACCTGAAAATGACAGACACAAAAGGTCATGTCGACGATTCCGCAACATGATTTATATTTTAGACCCATCATTAACAAAAAAAAAAAAAAAAAAATTAAAAAATGGTGTATGTGAGGAACCAAGTAATGTTCATATTTTGTGTATCTCGGTATGGCTATGTTTTTAATTTTTCCTAATAATATATATCTGATAACCAATACCTAAAAAATTTTCATTTAAACATTTTAATGCCTGACTTTCAGCGCGTGATATTACCTGTGCTAAATATGGATAATATATCACACGATCCGTTATACTGGGAAAATATTCCATTTATTAAATTTGATAAGGAGGCTCTGAAGACCACTTTAAAGCCCTAGTTATGCAGATAAAAATATCTGTTTTGTCTCTAAATCTCTAAGCTGTTTACAAGTCACTAGTCAAAAGAAACTCATTTTCCAGCCATTTCTCCATGTGAATCGATTTCATCCTACGTTACACCTCATTTATATGTGTTACTGACTTTTATATATTTATTTTTTTTTTAGTCGGAATCATTTCACTTTCGATAGTGGTTTCTGAATTTTAGATAGAATTGGGGGTGTTTTGCAGGAAGTTTTAGCACCTTTTTTGAAGTTACATATTTATTGTTTTCTCCGTCAATAATGAATTTTTAGGATCACTCAAGTATAGTAGTTTTGATTTACTCAACGCGGACGCTTTTACCGTAACAAAACTGTTTTCTTTCTTTTAACCTAAAGTTACCACTACAAATGAGAAAAGTCACATATAATCCTCTTTCTAACGTAGAAATTAAAATAATCTCCAGACGATATTAATGCATATATATATATATATATATATATATATATATATATATATATATATATATATATATATATATATATTTTTTGCTGTCATGCATTAATTTAGGTCTACGGAGATTATTAAAGTTACAAATGGTAATTTATCATATGTATCGGTGTTGCGATTGTGTTCATACTTTCTCGTAATAATTTGTAGATAAGGGTCTATTGCTCATTAATATTCCTTCTCACTAGTTATCGTAGTTTTGACTGATTTTACCTAAGTAAATGTGGCTTATGGTGTAACACAAGCCTTAATAATGTGCATATAATCTTTTTATTTTTCTTATTCAGTTAATCATGAGTGTCCATGTAATTTTAAGTGTTTCCACTGGAGATAAAAAAGAAAAGATTCGAAATTTATTTATTTCGGTGACGGCCACATCAAACGAAGCTTATTATTCTCAATCACCTCAGATGCCAGTTCTTTTTACGTGCCAATCTATTTCTTTTTATATGTTTCATATGTTTCCTAAGCGATTTCATCCTAGGTGTTACCTCATCTTGATTTGTTTCCGATTCTCTTTCGATGAGGAATTCTTTCACTTGCGGAAGTGTTTTCTAAATGTAAGATAGTTAGTAGTGCTTCGCAGGTAATTTAGAGAACCTCTGTGGAAATTGTATTCTTAGTTTTTTCCCCTAGGTTATGCGGTGTTTGGGATTGCTTATGTACAACTGTTTTGAATTATTCCTATAGCAGATGCTTTTATCATAACGACAATTGTACCATTAATTTATCAAAAGTTACTACTACAAACAAAGTCGCAAATGACTCGATTCCTAACGTTAAACTCGAAACGATAATAATGCAGAGCTGTGGCACAAAGTTATAAATGACAATTAATTATCTCGGTATTGCATTAGAGTTTATACCTTCTCGTATTATTTTTTTTAATCCGAGAGTGAGGAGCACATCAATATTCCTTTTCACAAATTATCACAGTTTGTTTGTCTCATGGTGTAACATAAAGCTCAATAATGAGCACTTTTTTTTTTTTTTTTTTACAATTAACTTGTTCTACGTAATTTAAAGTGCTTCTACTGTTGATAAAAAAGAAAATTTAAGAAAATTCTTGCCTGTTTCCGTGACCCCCTCTCAATTGAAACTTATTGTCGTTAAACACCTCATATTTCAGCTCAATCTACTTGTCAATCAATTTCTTGGTATGTTTCATGTTTTGTTTTTTTTCACGTTCAGAAATGTCTCCTGAATTTTTGAAGTACTTAGGAGACTATCGCAATCAGTATTGAGTATATCTGTGATTCGTTCGATAATAGATTTACTTAGCCAAAAATCTTATGCTATCAGCCGTATCTAGTTCACGGCAAACAATTAAAAAAAAAAAACTACGTTCAAAAGAATTTTAAATTAAAGTTATTTTCAACACGACATTTCAAGCTGACGCTCCTGTAACCAGATTTTTATCAGACTCATCACGAACAATAAACACGCATACACTATATGATGAACCCATTATCGTTTATAAATTGTATATCTCAGTGCGGTTATTTATTAATATTTTCATAATAATGTATATCCGATAATCAGTACCTAAATATTTTCTCGGAAACTTTATTCCCTTTCCGGGTGATCCTACCTTGGTGAATATGGATAATGATATCACACAATCAACATAATAGGAAAATATTCCATTTTTAAATTTGATCAGCAGGCTCAAGATGCCACTTTACTGCATTGGTTACATAGATAAAAATGATATCCGTTTTATCTTTAACTTTCCAAATTTTTTACTGGTCTCCAATCAAACGAAATTCTTTGGGGCTAAACCTATGAAATGTCAGTCTTCTTTACCAAGGAATCGATTTCATCCCACGTTTTGCCTCATTTACTGATTTATTTCTCCGAGATAAAATTTTTACACCAGAAATATTTCTGGAAATTTAGATTCAATTAAGAATGTTTCCATGCTAAATTAGAGAACATTTATGGAAGTTTCATATTAGTGTTTTCGCCATCACATGCGGTCTTTAGGATCACAAGTAAAATATTTCTCAATTACTTCTAAAGAACATGTACAATTTTTCTATCCTGAAGCTACCACTACAATTTAAAAATTGACAATTGACGTAACATAAAAAAACGTTATCCAGATGACATTGATGAAGTTTACTATTTCTCCAACCTGAATTTTTTTTTAATCTTTCATACATTTAATAGCTACGCAGATAAAGAACAATGGTAAAATAGCAATGAACCATATATATCGGTATTGCGATAATGTTTATACTTTCTAGTAAAAATTTTTATCTATTATCTATCAGTGTTCCTTCTCAAGAGTTAGAGTTTTTAGAGGTATTTACCTAAAGAATTGTGTCCTTCAGAATGTTAAAAAACTTTTTTTTTTTTTTAATTAATTCGTGGCTCGAAATCATTATATTGTTCAGTTAAAAAAGAAAATATCCTAAATATCTTGCTTCTATGGTGACCTCCCCACCTCAGTTGAATTTATTTTTCTTAAACACGTCAGATGCCAGCTCTCCTTAGATTTCAATTGATTTCTTTGTTGTCTCAGAAATGTCTTCTTAGTTTTGCAAGTAATTGGGTTTGTTTCGCTATCAATTTTGAGTACATTGTCGAAGTTTCATAATTAGCGATTTTGCCCAAATGTAATTTTATACACCTACCCTAATAAAATAGTAAAATAGTTTTGATCTACTCCCAGGTTGCATTTCTTTTTCTTCTTGAAGCCAGGGATAAGATTAATTTTAAAGAAAGACAATAATCTCATCGGATATTAAAACCAGCTAATCTGAAAACGACAGGCACAACAGGTCATGTCTACGCTTCCGCAACCTGATTTATTTTTTAGACCCATCATGATTAAAAAAAATATATATTAACCAAGGAATGTTTAAAATTTGTATATCTCAGTACGTCTATGTATATACTCTTTCCTAATTATATATATCTGTTAACCAATACCTAAACAATTTTCTTTTAAACAACTTATTGCCTTTCTGCGCGTGATATTACATTTCTAATTATGGATAATGATATCACACGATCTGTCATGCTGGGAAAATATTAAATTGATCAGGAAGCTCAGGAAGACACACTAAAGCACTAGTTAAACAGATAAGAATAATATCAGTTTTGTCTCTAATTCTCTATGTTGTTTACAAGTCACTAGTCAAAAGAAACAAATTTTCCACCCTTCTTTCCCGACGAATCAATTTCATTCTACGTGATACCTCATTTACATGTGTTAATGATTATTTCTTTGAGTCGGAATAGTATCACATTTGATAGTGTTTTCTGAATTTTAAATAGAATTGTGATTGTTTCCCAGGTAGTTTTAGCAACTTTTTGGAAGTAACATATCTAGTGTAATCTCCGTAAATAATGAAGTTTTTATGATCACTCATGTAAAATAGTTTTGATTTACTCAACCGGATGGTTTTACCGTAACAAAACTTTTTTTTTTTGTTTATCATATAGTTACCACTACAAACGAAAAGAGTCACAAATGATCCTCTTTCTAAAATAAAAATCCAAATAATCATCAGACGATAATATTACAGTTCAACTAAATTTTTTTTTTTTTTTTTATGTACTAAATTCAGATCTACGGCGATGAGGGATAAAGTTACAAATGGTAATTTATCATATTTATCGGTATTGTGGTTGTGTTCATACTTTTTCGTAATAATTTTTAGATGAGAGTCAAATGCTCATTAAAGTTCATTCTCACGAGTTATCAGTTTTGAGTTATTTGACCTAAGGAAATGGCGTAACACAAGCCTCGATAATGTGCAAATATTCATTTTATTTTTCTTTTGCAGTCAATCATGAGTGTCCAGGAGACAAAAAAGAAAAGATTCGAAATTCATTTGTTTCGGTGACATCCACATCAAACGAAACGTATTCTTCTAAAGCACCTCAGATGCCACATCTTTTTTCGTGTTTGGATTTCTTATGTTTCATATGTTTCCTAAGCGATTTCATCCTAGGTGTTACCTTTCAGACTTGTTTCTGTTTTCTTTTTCGATGAGGAATTTTTTCACCTGAGGAAGTGTTTTCTAAAATTTAGATTCTGTTGGTAGTGCTTCGAAGGTAATTTACAGGATTTCCTACTTCGTGTTTTAAACTCATGCGGTTTTTGGGATCGCTTATGTACAATAGGTTTGAATTATTCCTATAGCAGATGCTTTTATCATAACAAGACAATTGTACTATTCTTTTATCAGAAGTTACTACTACAAAGAGAAAACGTCTCAAACGACCCAATTCCCAACATTAAAATCCAAACAATCTACAGACAACAATAATGCACTTCATTCTGCGTTCCTTCAACCTGCATTATTTTACATATGCATTATACTACGATGTGGAACAAAGTTAAAAATGGCAATTAATTATGTATCTCGAAAATGCAGTAGAGTTTATACTTTCTCGTATTAAATTTTTATCCAAGCGTGAAAGGCACATCAATATTCCTTTTCACAAGTTTTCACAGTATGTGGCTTATGGTGTAACATGAAGCTCAACAATGAGCAAATAGTCTTTTTTTTTTTTTTAAACAACTGGTTCTACTTAATTTTAAAGTGCTTCTACTGATGATAAAAAAGAAAATATAAGAAAATTTTTGCCGGTTTCCGTGGCCCCCTTTATTACTCGAAACTTATTGTCATTAAACACCTCAGATGTCAGCTTAATATACGATTCAATCGATTTCTTGTTATATGTTTCATAAATGTGATTTTTTCGCCCTGAAATTTTGAAATATTTAGGAGTCTTTCGCAATCAGTTTTGAGTATATTTGTGTTTCGTTCGAAAATAGGTTTACCTAGCCCATAATCTATGCTATCAGCTGTAACTATTTCACAAATGGCATTACTTTTTATCCTTAAACTCACGGCAAAAATGAATTAAAAAAAAAAAATAATACATTCGTAAGAATTTTAGAATCCAGCTAATTTCAACACGAGAGTCCAAGCTGATGATCCTGCACCCTGATGTTTATCAGACCCATCACGAGCAATAAAACCGCATATACTCTAAAAGGAACCCATTATCGTTTATAATTTATACATCAGTGCGACTACTTAATATTTTCCTGATATTCTATATCCGATAATCAATACCGAAATATTTTTTTGGAAATTATTTATTCCCTTTCGGGGTGATCTTACCTTATGATATCACACAATCGACATAATGGGAAAATATTCCTTTACTTCATTAGTTACAAATATAAAAATATCCGTTTTCTCTTTTCCAAATTTTTTACAACTCTAATTAAACGAAACTCTTTCGGGCTAAACCTATGAAATGCCCGCCATCATTACTAAGGAATCGATTTTATCCAATATTTTACCTCATTTAGACTTGTTACTGATTTTTTTTTCCGAAACCGAATTTTTTCATCTTCAGTAATGTTTCTGGATTTTTATATAGTTAGGATTTTTTCCAAGCTAATATGGAGAACATTTCGGGACGTTGCATATTTTGTGTTTTCGCCAGAATCACAAGCAAAATATTTGTTAATTACTCCTTAAGACAATGCTTCTACGGTTTTAAAAAAAAAATCGACTTTCTATCATGAAGGTAACAGTACAATTTCAAAATTCACAATTGACCTTCCTAACGTTTTTACTTTATCCAGACGTCATTATTTATATTAATTTACTGTTCCTTCAACCTGCACTTTTTTAGGCTGTCATGCACTATATAGATACGCAGTTAAGGAGCAAAGTTATAAATAGCAAAGATTCATGTATCGCGGAATTGCAGTAGTGTTTATACATTCTCGTATTAATTCTGTGTCTAATGCCCATCAGTAATCCATCTCATGAAATATCAAAGTTTTTCGAGATTCGTACCCAAGGAAATGAGACAAGGTGTAACACGAACGTTCAGAATATTAAAGTATTCATTTTATTTTTTATTTTTTAACTTCAATCAGCAGGCTCGATGTAACTTTAATGAAGTTATACTCTAGATAAAAAAGAAAACCGAAATTTTTCGCTTCTCTCGGTGAAGCCCACATTAATTTAAACTTACTGTTCTTAGACACTTCAGATGCAAACTCTGTGATTTTTTTACCCTCAGAAATGTCTTCTGAATTTTAGAAAAAACTGGGAGTCTTTCCAAATCAATTCTGAGTGTGTTTGTTGAAGCTGCATGTTTAGCGATTTCGCCGAAAGTAGGTTTATACAGCCATCACTCCACAAAAAAAGTTTTGACCTACCCCCAAAGTTCATTCTATCAGCCGTAACTAGTTCACAATTTCCATTACTTTTATCTTTCAAGTCACGGCCAGTATTAATATAAAAACACAATATACTCATCGGAAGACAAAAGTTCCAGCTGACGCTCCTGCAACTTGAGTTTTATCAGGCCCATCATGAACAATAAAACTACGTCAATGAGGAACCAATTATCCTTTGTAAATTGTACTCTCAGTACGGCTATTTATGTTTTGTCGATAATGTACATCTGACAATCAATACCTAAAATAATTTCTTGGTAACCATTTATTGCCTCTCGGAGATATTTTCCCTTGGTAAATATGGATAATCATGTCACACAACCTACATAATGGGAAAATAATTCATTTTTGAATTTGACCAGCATGCTCAAGATGGTACTTTATGGCATTAAATACTATATACAAGAATATCCATTTTATCTCTAATTTTCCAAAATTTTTATAGATCTCTAATTGAATAAAATTCTTTGGGCGTAGACCCATCTAATGCCAGCCTACTTTACCTTTGAAGCGATTTTATCCTGTTTTACCTCATCTAGCCTTGTTGCTGATTTATTTTTCCGAGACGTAACTTTTCTACCTCAGAAATGGATCAAGAATTTTAGATACAATTGGAAATGTTTCCCATCTAATTTAGAGTATATTTGTAGAAGTTGCATATTTAGTGTATAATTATTTTGAATTACTCCTAAGGAGGATCCCTTTACCATAACAAAACAACTTATATTTTTTTTTTTCCTAGAGCTACCATTACAAAATCAAGAGCCACATGTGACCTTCCTCCTGACGTTGAAGTACCTTATTCAGACTACATTAATTCAGTTAATTTAATGTCCCTTCATCCTGCATTTTTTTTTTTGTGTATGTATCTGACATGAAATGTATGCAAAGGCAGATGAGGAACAAAGTTATAAACAACAATGAACCATAAATCTCGGTATTGCGATAGTGTTTATACTTTCATATAAATTTTTGTGTTTATTGCCTATCAGTATTCCATCTCAAAAGTTATCAGAGTTATTAAAGGTTTTTACCTAACGATATGTATCTTAAGATGTAACACGAACCTTCACAATGTTCAAATACTTTCCTTTTGTTTGTTTTTTAAATTGAATCTGGTGCTCGAAATAATTTTATAGTGCTTCTACTGCAGATAAAAGAGAAAACATCCGAAATTTCTCGCTTTTGTCGGTGACACACGCCTCAATTGAAACTTTTTGTTCTTAAAAACGTCAGATTCCAACTCTACTTAGGTGTCGATTGATTTCTTCGTTGATTTTTTCACTCTCAGAAGTTTCTTCTGTTTTGGGAATATTTGGGTGTGTTTCCCAATCAGTTATGAGTACATTTGTTGAAGTTTCATATATATTGCGATTTTGTCCAAAAATAAGTTCATACACCCACTATCTTTGGCTTACCCAATTGGCATTTTAAAGAAAAAGGACAATGATCTCAAAAAGACAGATACAACAGGTTAGGTCGATGCTTCCGGAACCTGATTTATTTTTTAGACCCATCATTAACAAAAATAAATAAATAAACGCCATGTATCCGGAACCAAATAATGTTTATAACTTTATATCTCAGTATGGCTATGTATTTAATTTTTCCTAATAATATATATCTGATAACCAATACATAAACAATTTTCTTAGAAAAGTTTTACTGCCTATCAGAGTGATATTACCTTGCTAAATATGGATAATGATATCACACGATCCTTCATATTCCATTTATTAAATTTCATAAGGAGGCTCTGGAGACCACTTTAAAACCATAGTTATACAGATTTTAAAAAAAAATCTGTTTTGTCTCTAAATCTCTGATGTTTACAAGTCACTAGTCAAAAGAAACTCTCATTTTCCATTCTTCTATCCTTTTGAATCGATTTCATCTTTCGTGATACGTGATTTAGATGTTACTCATTTTTTTGAGTCGGAATAATTTCACCTTCGATGGTGTTTCAGGAAGAATTGGGAGTGTTTACCCAGGTAATTTGAGCACCTTTTTTAAAGTTACATATTTTTGGTTTTCTCCGTCAACAATGAAGTTCTTACGTTCACTCAAGTATAATAGTTTTGAATTACTCAACACGGATTGTTTGACCGTAAGAAAGCCATTTTTTTTTTTCCAAGAAAACTACAAATAAAAAAAATTAAAAATTATACTCTAACGAAAAAATAAAAATAATCAGACGATATTAAAAAAGTTCATTCACTCTTCCTTTAACCTGCGTTTTTTGTACCTGTCATGCACTAAATTTAGGTCGTTGGAGATGAGGAATAAAGATACAACTGGTAATCTCTTATATGTATCGGTATTGTGCTCGATTTCTTTCTCATTAATTTTTAAGTCAGAGTAGCTCATTAATATTCCTTCTCACGACTTATCACAGTTTTGAGTGATTATCTAAAGAAATGTGTTTTATGGATTAACACAAGCTTTGATAATAGGCAAATATTCATTTTTTTTTTTTTGTCAATCATGGTTGTAGATGTTATTTTAAGAGGTTCTACTACTGATGAAAATGAAAAAATTCAAAATTTATTTATTTCGGTGACACCCACATCAAACAAAATTTTTATTAAACACCACAGATGCCAGCTTTTTTACGTGCCAATAAATTTCTTGTTATATGTTTCATATGTTTCCTAAGCGATTTCATCCAACGTGTTACCTCATTTAGATTTGTTTCCGTTTTCTCTTTCGATGAGGATATTTTTCATCTGCGGAAGTGTTTTTTTAAATTTTAGATACAATTAGTGCTTCCCACGTTATTTAGAGTACCATTGTGGAAGTTGTAAACTTACTGTTTTCCCTCCTCAATTATGAGGTTTTATGATCACTCAAGTACAATGGTTTTCAATTATTGCTATACCAGATGCTTTTATGATAAAACAATTGTACCATTCTTTTACCTGAATTTACTTCCAGAAACAGAAACAATCGCAAATGACCCGAGTCAACATTAAAATGCAATCTAGTGATGACAATAAAACACTTCATTCAGCGTTACTTCAACGTGCATTTGTTTAGCATGTGTCATGCACTATATGTCTGCTAAGATGTGGAACAAATTTATAAATGAGAATTATTTATCTCGGTACTGATACAGATAATACTTTCTCGAATTATTTTTTTATGCTAGAGCGAAAAGCCCATCATTATTCCTTCTCACCAGATGCCACAGTTAGAGGGTGGCTTATGGTGTAAAATGAACCTCAATAATGAGCAAATTTTTTTTTTTTTTTTTTTTTTTTTTTACAATGACCTGGCTCTAAGTAATTTTAAAGTGCTTCTACTGGAAATAAAAAGAAAATATAAGAAATTTCTTGCTTGTTTCCGTGACTCCCTAAATCAATTGAAACTTATTTTCCTTATACACTTCAGATCTCAGCTCAGTCTACGTGTCAACCGATTTCAGGTGATATGTTTCTTAAATGTGATTTTCTTATCAGAATTGTCTTCTGAATTTTTGAAATCCTTGTTATTCTTCCACAATAAGTTTTGAGTATATCTTTGGTTAGCTCGAAAATAAGTTTACCTAGCCTAGAAGCTTGTGCTATCAGCCGTAGATAGTTCACAATTGGCATTACTTTCTATCCGTCGAGTCAGGGCAAAGATGAATTAAAAAAAAAATACACTGATAGAAATTTAGGAATTCAGTTACTCAACGACAGTTCAAGCTGACGCTCCTGCAACCTGATTATTGTCAGACCCATCACGAGCAATAAAACTGCATACACTATATACGGAACCCACTTTCGTTTATAAACTCTACATCTCAGTGAAAATAATTAATATTTTCCTAATAATGTATATCCGATAATACAAAAACATCTGGGTGATCTTACCTTGGTAAACATGGATAATGATATCACGCAACCGACATAATGGGAAAATATTCCATTTATATGTTCAATCAGCAGGCTCAAGATGCCACTTTACTGGATTAGTTACATAGATAAAACTATGTTTTATCTTCGTTTCCAAAATTTATATTGGTCTCTAATCAAACGAAACTCTTTGGGGCTAAACCTACGAAATCGATTTTATCCCATGTTTTACATCATTTAGCCCTGTCTGATTTATTTTTCTGAAACTGAATTTTTACACCTTTGAAATGTTTCTGGAAGTTTAGATAATTAGTAGTTTCCACGGTAATATAGAGTTCATTTGTGCAAGTTTCCTATTTAGTGTTTTCGCCATCACTTATGCGATTTTTAGGATCAAAATATTTTTGGAATACTCGTAAAAAGAATACTTTTACCTTAAAAAAAAAAAAAGTACAGTATCTCTATCATGAAGCTAGCACTAAATTTAAAAGTTCACAAATGACCTTTCTAACGTTTTTACTTTATGCTGACGACATTATTTAAGTATTTTTTACGCCATCATGAATTATATAGATACGCAGATAAGGACCAAAGTTATAAATAGCAATGAATCACATATCGCGGTATTGCAACAGTGTTTATACGTCCTCGTAATTATTATAGTGAGTATCTAGAGCCCATCAGTATTACTTTTCATGAGATATCACAGTTTTTCGCGATTTGTACCTAATGAAATGTGGTTACTTAACATATGGAGAAGCATCAGCAAGAGAACACTGCAAAAAACTGCATAAGAAGAGAGGTGATAAAGACGTAAAGAAATTCAGTTTCCCAAACAGAGCAATTGATCAATGGAATGCACTACAGAATGAAATAGTGTGTGCCAAAACAATTCACAAATTTAAAGATATGTACGATAAATATGGTTTAAGACACGGGACAGTACGAGCTTGACTCATTCCTGTAAAGATAAAATTAGGTAAGAACACACACACACACACACACACACACACACACACACACACACACACACACACTTCCAGACACATGAGAACACACACACACACACACACACACACACACACACACACACTTCCAGACACATGAGAACACACACACACACACACACACACACACACACACACACACACACACACACACACACTTCCAGACACATGAGAACACACACACACACACACACACACACACACTTCCAGACACATGAGAACACACACACACACACACACACACACACACACACTTCCAGACACATGAGAACACACACACACACACACACACACACACACACACACACACACACACACACACAGGCGTAGGCAAAAATATTATCCTTCTGCCTTCTAAATGTGGGCGATAATAAAATATTAACAACTTAGATGTGTAGTGTTCCTAACATTACACATAAAAACCGCAGATCGAAACATGCCTACATTACGGAGCTTTGACATATTAACCACAGAATCAACCACAGACCTTTCTTATCATTACCACTGGACATCCCTAGAAAACTTCACCATGGTAATACAACCCATTGTAGTTCTTTGTGGGATCACTACAGCTGTTTGGGGGAAATAACAATGCACGACATGCCAACAAACCAATAAAATACACCTGTGATGTTTCACTGACGTCCATCAAATAGCCTAGGAGAAGTTAGTGTACAAACAAACAAATTACTGGACAAAAACAGAGACCGAATGTCATGCATCAGTATATGACGACCTGACAAAACTGTTCCCATCCTGCTTTCTAGGTGTCATCATAGTTATAGAAATAATAATAATAATAATAATAATAATAATAATAATAATAACAATGATCATCATCATCATCACATGTTATTAGGCACGATACAGAGGAGGACAAACACTGATATAGCATGTGTCGACGCAATGCAGAATCTGTTTGCCAGGACAGAATGTTGGGTTGCTGTCAAACATTAATTCAGTATTACTATAACCCTATCCATTACAGCATATTATGGCAATGTTTGGTTTCATATGTCAAAGCTGTGTTCACGTGTTTTTTGTCAGGGAATTATGGTGTTTGTCCTCTGCATCATGCGTATTGACATTAGATTACGACTACTACTGCTACTACTACTACTACTACTGTTGCTGCTGCAGTTATTTTATTATTATTATTATTATTATTATTATTTATTTTATTTATTATTATTATTATTATTATTATATTATTATTATTATTATTATTGCTCTAACTATGATAACACCTACAAAGCAGGATGGTAACAGTTTTGTCAGGTCGTCATATACTAATGCTAGACATTCGGCCTCTGTTTATGTCCAGTCGTTTGTTTGTTTTTCCGCTAACTTCTAGGCTACTTGATGGATGTCAGTGAAACATCACAGGTGCATTTTAGTGGGTTGTGGGCATGTCGTGCGCTGTTATTTTTCCCGAACAGCTGTAGTGATCCCACAAAGGAATACAATGGGTTGTATTACCATGGTGAAGTGCTGTAGGGATGTCCAGTGGTAATGATAAGAACGGACTGTGGTCGGTTGTGTGGTTAATATATCAGAGATCCATAATGCAGGCACGTTTGGGTCTGCAGCTTTTATACGTAATGTTAGGAATACTAAACATCTATGTTGTTCTTATTATTATAATTATTAATGTATACCACGTATATTCACCGATAAAGGGTGAACAACAGACCTTGTGGCCCGAGGATGAGATGAGGGATAATGTGGTGTCAGAGTGGGGGAGGAATAGTGTCTATGGTGGGTGGGAGAGAGGGGGGGGGATGCAACTGGAGTAGAGGTGCAAGGTAAGTGACAAATTGTCGACGATGGGACAGGGACGATGTGGTAAGTAGATACACAGACTGTTGCTGCTGCAGTTATTTTATTATTATTATTATTATTATTATTATTATATTATTATTATTATTATACAGACATATTGGATTAGTAGTAGGAGTAGCAGTAGTAGTATTGTGAGGGAAATTAGACACAATGGGAAAAGGGGTATTAGTAGTGGCAGTGCCAATAATGATAATAACAGATTCAGAAGTCTTGTGCTAATGTTTGTGTGACAATGATGTGAGGAATAATGTAATACAATAGGGGTTATAGGACCGGACGACTAGAAACCCCCTGAAGAATATGACGGTTCGCAGTACGAGGATACGGGGAAGTAAGAGTAATAATAAAAAAAAAAAAAAAAGGCAGAGACTGAAGGAAAATAAAGCACATATGAGGTGAAGCAACAGTTAAGGCCTGGATAACGTGGCGTAGCTGGATACCACAGCTGTATCTTCGTTCTCATAATATTTTTTGTTTGCATATAATTTCATCCGTGCTCGGATGTTTCGGCCACGGATTTTGAGCCATGGGCCACCACCCTTGGACGTTTTGGTTATAGGTTAGGTTAGGTTAGGTAAGGTTCACAACTGTTCACACTTCAAAACGTCCTAGGTTGGTGGCCCAAACGTCCTTGGCCCAAACGTCCTACATTCATTTTCATCTGGTTATAGTAAATTATTGGTGAATGCTCTCCGCTCCCCATCACAATGTGGTTTCTACGTCCAAAAATAATTGCAACATTTATAACCATCAGCACAGCTACTGTGGGAATCAGCATTAAATTCACAATCATTCTATATTATAGCTAGAGGCAATTCAGGAATAACATATTCACAAAAATTATCGCTGCAGTGATAAAGACCAGTTGCAGCTTATATACAACGGCTTGGTGCATTATTTGTATGATGAGGATCCGAAACAGATGGGTCGTCTGGACCAGTTTCACAGAACTCCATAATAACATAGTAGTCTAAATTATAATATATGCTATGTATGTTACGAACGAATAATGTTTCGCAGGTGAATAGTATGGGAATGTTTCGAATCCAGTGTCACTAGGTTTCTCACTTTTCGCCTCGTAGCTCAGTTCCAAACTACCACTCACGGTTGTCCGTTCGCCTGCCCTCTCTCTAACCCTGACTTCCACTTCCTTCCACCGAGGGGGGGGGGGAGGGAACAAACTTTGGTGCATGGGTGTACACACACTCAAAAACGTACCATGACAGGGAGCTCAGATGAGTTTCTTACTGAACAATCCAGCTGTCTCGGTAGGGTTGGAAGAAGGCATTTATCAAACGCTTCATTCGTGGTGTCAGTTTGTATCGTGCAATAGGTTTAACGATGCTTTTTTGAGTGCGTGAACATCATGCAGTTCGAACGGACATCAGCAATGAATGGGCTGCTGTGCAGAAACATTCCTGGATTCATTCCACCTTCTGACCAGAGCTGAAATTTTAGTTCGTCCACCTTAACTTGGAGACTTTAGTTCGGTTGCATCGTCTTTTTCTTTTCTAAACGTCATATTAATGACAGCCCTACAATATATAGATGTGTATATATATTACCATTTCCACGTAAACAGCATCATATCCTAATGTTAATCTGTTGCAATACACTGGCAGAAGAAAGCAATACAACCGACCTGCAACCGTTCCGTAACATTTCGTTGTGTGCAACATCATTATTTTAGTGTTCATTTTGGTTACAGTTTGACATTTTAAATAGCGATCTGGTAATTTAAAGTTAAGGTACAGTGGATAGCGTATAGTATGAAATACTATAGGGATTATTCTCCATTAACAAAGATCCTCAACTCCTTTCAGCTTCGTTGATGGCCAAGTGTTGTCAGACTGAAGGCATTCTTGGCTACTAAGCAAGGAGATTCATTCCTGCAAAAAAACTATGCCTCATCGAATTTCATGCAACCACGATTGGGTATTTAACCTGTAAGATCAGTTCAGTTCAGGAAAATGAAAATAAACCAACAAGAGCATTGCCATTACAACCTTGTTTTCCTTCTTCCCCTTAGCTCCCGTCATTTAGTTGTTATCAACACACCCCACCAATGCTGATGGCACAGATACAGTATCTTCTCTCTCTCTCTCTCTCTCTCTCCCTCTCTCTCTCTCTCTCTCTCTCGCTCTCTCTCTCTCTCTCTCTCTCTCTCTCTCTCTCTCTCTCTCTCCTGGTAGCAGCCTGTCTGGCTTCTTCAACAACTGCTTCAATATGATGAGCAGAACCAGCAGCAACGCGATCTCCACCCACATCACCAGCACCACACCTGCACTGTCTTGTCTTGTGTCGCCCTTACCTTTACGCCACCACTGAAACACCACACAGGAACAACACAGGGAATGGCAAAGTCTTAATTACTCTCCACTTTTCTATGATGACATTAAAATTTTATTCTTGCTACGTACAGACTTAGTGCAGTCCTCAAGTACAGTAGGGGTTAACGAAGCTGTTTACCCAGTAAAGTTCGAAATTAAAAGTATGGAGACAACAAGAACAAAATATAGCATCGTCAGAGTGAAACAGTTAATCCCTTCAGCAAGAGTAGTTTATATTACTTTTCCCTGCAAATAGACAATTGTATCTTGCGTACTAAAGCTCAGTAGTAGTGAACTGGTTAATGAATCCTTTATATAGTCTCTCCAGTTTTAAAATCCTCAATTATTTAAAAAGAATCGTCCATACGAAGCAAAAACAAGTCTAAAAGAGTACCATGGTAGTGCTGGGGATCATGTAGAACAATTCTAATTACTTGTGTCATCTTCACAAATAGGAAGAATCTTAGAAGTGGAAAAAGGAGGGCAGTTGCTTATACCTAGGGTCGTATTGTTGTTCGCTTCGAAGGTTTTCGCGCACATCGTCCATAGCAATTTATTTTTTTTCACAACACCATCATAATACCTTGAATATTATTAATGCAATTTATGCGACGTTACATATATATATATATATATATATATATATATATATATATATATATATATATATATATATATATATATATATATATATATATATATATATATACACACATTGTACAACAACAAGAACATACTGTATACAAAACAGTGTAATTCACTGAAGTAAGGAAGCTTCGTCTGCCACGGTTATATAATTATTGTCCATGAAAGAATCACAGTACAAACAAAATAATCACACAATATGAGAAATCTCTCTCTTGTTATTCCCTGCAAGATCTCTCAAGTTGAAACTAATTGTAAAGGTGTTAATATACCAGATACTTGCGTTCCAGGGCCCTTGGTGTCGTGTGGTAT
>NC_136955.1:32530879-32538379 GCF_032717465.1 Coenobita brevimanus
AGTGGGATCCTATAGATGAACTGATTGTTATAACGCATCGGTTTGAAATCAAATCATGGCAACAGTCAGCCTGTTTGTGTGTTATGCACCTACTAATGATGCACTCGATGAAAGGAAAGACACATTTTATGAAAAAGTTGCAAGAAGGAGTAGGAAGGGTGAACCTAGACATGATGTTTTGATCTGCGTGCTGGAGACTTTAATGCAGTAATGGGCATGTTCAAATGAGGGATTTGAGGCATGTATGGGTAAGATGGGAGTTGGTAGTAGGATGAGTGAAAACGGGAGTGAGGTTTGGAAGCTTCTGTCTAGCAAATGACTTAGTCATCGGGGGCACACTCTTTCAGCATTGCAATATACACAAGAACCAACTTGGGTGTCGCCTGTGTGGAAAATATAAAAATCAGATTGATCACATCGCTTATCAGTAGGAGGTATAGAAGTTCTCTGCTAGATGTTCATGTTAAACGGGGAGGCGGATATTGGTAGTGACCATCAACTCAGCATTGCAAAACTAAGGTTTAAACTTAAAAATCAGAAGAAGGAAAAATCTGGGTGTTGGTAGATACGATATTGTTAAGCTTAGAAGGAAGGAGGAAGAAAGAAGGAGGAATTCAGATTAGAATGCAGAAATAGGTTTTTGGTGTTGGAAACGTTGGAAGAGGGGGAGAGAAGTGTAGATGAGATGTGGGAGGATGTGAAACAAAGTTCTGCATGAGACTGCTGAATGTACGATTGGAAGAAGACATAGATTCAGGAGAAAGAAATGGATGTCAGAGGAAACGTGAGGATATGATAAAAGAGAGGTGAGGCTAAATTGAGGAGTGAGATGCAATGCGTTGATGAACAAGAGATTGAATTAGCAAGAGCTGGGCGTACTGGAGTTTGAATTCCAGAAGTAAAGGAAGGTTAGCTAGGAGAGATAAAAGAAGATGTGTGGATGAAAAGGTTGGCAGGAGACTGGAAATCTTAATAAACAAAAATGATCGGACAGAGTCAAAAGAATAGCATATGAATCGATTAGAGAACTGAGTGGTAATGCAGGTAAACGCAAGGAAATACCAGTTAGAGACAGGGAAGGAAATTTATTGACCAAAGATGGAGATATTAAAAATAGATGGAAAGAGCATTTTGAGACAGTTCTTAATAGACCAAATACCACCAGAAGAGGATATACCGTCTGCTCAGGAAGATTTAAATATAGAAACAGGGAGAGTTGGAGGCTTGCAGAAGTGGAGAAAGCAGTAAAACAAAGTTAAAAGAATAATAAGGCACCAGGGGAGGATGGTTTATTTCCGGAAATGTTTAAAGTGGAGGGGGGGATAGATTAATAATGATCTTGACCAAGCTATTCAATAAGATATGGGTGACTGGGTTACTACCATCAGTTTGGAAGAATGGTGTAATTGTTAAAGTTCCAGAAGAAGGGAGACCTGAGGAATGTGGTAATTGGAGGGGAATCTCTTTGTCACCGATAGCTTTGAAAGTTTTCAGTAGAGTGTTGTTAAATAGGTTGGAGCCGGTGGTTGAGGGTATTCTGAGGGATGAACAGGCTGGTTTTAGAAAGGGACGTGGGTTTGCAATGATCATATCTTTATAGTTAGGCATTTGATGCAGCAAGTTAATGAAATGAGAGTACCGTTAAGTCTTTGTTTTGTTGATTTTGAAAAGGCTTTTGATAGTGTTTCAGAGAGAGACTATGGGGAAGATCATGAGACATTATGGAATACCAGAGGAGTTTGTAGGAGTGGTCATTATGAACATGGCATGAGGACACATTTTGTAAAGTGATGGTTGATGGTTGTCTGAGTGATTCGTTTGAAGTCAAGTCCGGAGTAATTCAAGGTTGCGGTGTTCTATCGCCTTTACTATTTATATTGGTCATTGATTACATTATGAAACGCGTTGGAACAGAAACCGGTGAAAAGGTATACTCTTATAGGGGAGAAACAGGAAACTTTTGGATTTCAGATTATGCAGATGATATAGTTTTGATTTGTGATGGGCCAGAAGAGATGCAGAGAGTGTTGGACTGTTTGGTGAGTGAAGGTCGTAAGGTGGGTTTGGTTATTAATTGTGGAAAAACTGAAATAATCAATATGAATATGGAAAATGCGCAGGAATGTGTAATTGGAGGTATGGTTGTAAAGCAAGTTGATAGGTTTAAATATTTAGGTACTTATTTAGCCAAGGATGGTTCTTTGAACTTTGAATTCGAGGAAAGGTTAAAGAAGGCTAATCAGGCAATGGGAATGCTTAAAAATATTTGGAATAATAACAATTTTTCTGTGCATACAAAAATCAAACTTTATAAGGTAATGGTTAGGAGTATCTTAATTTATGGACACGAGTCTTGGTACAGCACAGTGACTATGGAAAATAAATTCTTGGTGTTTGAAAATAAAGCACTTAGAAGAATATTAGGAGTTAAGTGGTGGGAAAGGATACCAAATAGTAGAATTAGAGAAATAACGGGAGTGCAGCCGATCGATGAATATGTTAGATTCTCACGATGGAGGTGGCTAGGACATGTGTATAGGAGACAGGGAATAGTACGAGGTACACCAGGGTGGGTGGCACTTGGTAGGAGAGGGTAGAGGAAGGCCAAAAGAGACGTGGGTGAGGACAATGAGACGGGAAGCTGGAGATGAGTGTTGGGGAGATCTTGAGGAGTTAGCACAAGATAGGATGTGGTGGTGTGAGTTCATCGAGGCCCTATGCATCCCCGGGAGGGTGCTACAGAAATGATTGATTGATTGATTGATATATATATATATATATATATATATATATATATATATATATATATATATATATATATATTGAAAGAGGACTGCAGTAAAGTTAATGATGTATGGGATAAACTTAAAGGTTTCATGGATTGACTAACCATCTGAAGTGACTAGGTAGCAAACGAAATTACACAGCGATATCGAGGGTGGAATTTGTTCAGATATCTGAGTTAACTAAACCTTGTTATAATTTTCGTGCCAGTCTGCCTCTAGACAACTTAATCTCAAAAATCTCAAGTAGAGTTCTTTCCCCAGTTGAAAAGGCTGCTCTATCTAATGGACTTAAATTTTCTATTACGGCAAGTAAACCATAATTTGTGAACCATTTCCTTGAGGAAAGGAGGGGAGAAACCTGTACTGTACACAGGAAAAATCATCTGGTAAATTACCAATATGCTGGGAATCGAACCAGGGACTCTCAGATGAGAGCCAGGCAGCATACCACTACACCACGACCAGGTAAAAGTTAACTCACGTTGTCACAATCTTGTAACCAACGTCCCTCCGCCCCCACTGTGGGCATCAAGAGGATGAGTTAACCCCCTGGCACTCGGGCAAGTAGATGCTTTTAATCTATCCCAAGCACTTACGGCAAGTCAGAATGAAGGGAGAAACCTGTACTGTACTGTAAGTGCTTGGGATAGATTAAAAGCATCTACTTGCCCGAGTGCCAGGGGGTTAACTCATCCTCTTGATGCCCACAGTGGGGGTGGAGGGACGTTGGTTACAAGATTGTGACAACGTGAGTTAACTTTTACCTGGTCGTGGTGTAGTGGTATGCTGCCTGGCTCTCATCTGAGAGTCCCTGGTTCGATACCCCCCATATTGGTAATTTACCAGATGATTTTTCCTGTGTACAGTACAGGTTTCTCCCTTCATTCTGACTTGCCGTAAGTGCTTGGGATAGATTAAAAGCATCTACTTGCCCGAGTGCCAGGGGGTTAACTCATCCTCTTGATGCCCACAGTGGGGGCGGAGGGACGTTGGTTACAAGATTGTGACAACGTGAGTTAACTTTTACCTGGTCGTGGTGTAGTGGTATGCTGCCTGGCTCTCATCTGAGAGTCCCTGGTTCGATTCCCAGCATATTGGTAATTTACCAGATGATTTTTCCTGTGTACAGTACAGGTTTCTCCCTTCATTCTGACTTGCCGTAAGTGCTTGGGATAGATTAAAAGCATCTACTTGCCCGAGTGCCAGGGGGTTAACTCATCCTCTTGATGCCCACAGTGGGGGCGGAGGGACGTTGGTTACAAGATTGTGACAACGTGAGTTAACTTTTACCTGGTCGTGGTGTAGTGGTATGCTGCCTGGCTCTCATCTGAGAGTCCCTGGTTCGATTCCCAGCATATTGGTAATTTACCAGATCATTTCCTTGAGTTTGAATAATTACATAAAAATCTTTCATATCACGAATATTACGACCCGGAGAAGAGGGGGACGGACTGTTTTAAAAACTCCTTTCGCCACTTAACATTTGAGTCATTTTATTCACAAGGTTCACATCACAAATTTGATTACCTCAATAAATATGAATAGGTAGCCATAAAAAATCTTAATCGATTCTTAATTAATAATTGTCAAACCGGATAAAGGGAATGGTGCAGTTACTTTGGATAGGAATGCCTATATTCACAAAGTGCTAAATATTCTGCATGATGCAACAAAATTTACTAGAGTAAATGTTAATTTATTCAAATTAATACTAAAGTCAGAAGACAAGGCTAACAGATTTCTCACAAGGACGGTAGAGGAAAGGACTTTATGTAACGAAGTTTACCACACCTACGACCGAGTGGTTCACAGCCAGGTATAACGTATGAGCTCCCCAAAGTCCACAAGCTAGGATGTCCTCTAAGACCAGTTTTATCTGTCATAGGAACCTATAATTATAACATAGTTAAATATCTGGTACCAATTTTCAGCCTCATTTCCACTAACCAGTACGCTTGTAGGGTCACCTTTTCTTTCGTTAGGGAAATAACAGCCTTAAACATCGACAGTTGTGTTATGCCTAGTTTTGATATTAAATCTCTATTTCCCAATATCCCGCTAAATGAGACTATTAATAGTTGCGTCAGTGAACTTTTTAAGGAGCATGACACAGTCTCCGGCTTCAGTAGCGAAATGCGTAAATGATTGAATTTAGCTGTAAAAGACTCCATATTTTTATCCAGTGAGCACGCCTACAGACAAGTAGATAGGGTAGCCATGGGAAACCCCCTTGTCCCAACATAAGTAACATTTTCTCGAGCTTTCATGAAAAGAATTGGATTAAAGATTGCCCAGAGGATTTTAAGCCATCGTTTTATCGGGGGTCTGTAGATGACACCTTTTTAATTTTTAATCTCCAGATCACATACCGCAATTTTTAAACTACCTTAATTCGAGACATCCAAACATAGATTTCACAGCTGAGACAGAAAAAGATAATAAGCTTCCATTTTTAGGTACAGATATCACCAGAACAGGCACCACTTTCGTTACCAATGTCTACCGTAAACCAGCATTCTCGGGATTATGTACGAAATTCAACTCATTCGTTCCAATAAATTATAAACGTAATATGGTAACAACTCTGACTAACCGAGCCTACCATATTTGTTCAAATTATTTTCAGCTTCATAAGGAAATAGAGTACATAACAAATATGCTTTATAATACGGATTCCCTAAATTTTTCTCTGACCTTTACATTGGCAAAGCTATTAACAAGCTATTAACCTCTATGGCTAAAAAAGTTCAAAGCGTCCCGAAACACAGTATTTACTTTAAGCTTGATTACAGAGGATAACATAGTTTTCACCTGAGAAACAAGCTACGCAAACAACTCAGCTACACATTTTCACAAATAGATTTCATAGTCATTTTTAGTACAAGAAAAATACAGGTAGGTACCCTCTTCAGGATCAAAGACAAGGTACCCATACACCTAGAGTCCTCTGTTGTTTACAGATATACGTGTGATGGCTGCCAGGCGTCATATAACGGAAAGACAGACATCTAAAAACACGCGTACACGAACACATAGGTACATCAGCTCGAACAGGTAGATCAATCACTAAACCACCCTTTAGTGCCATCAGACAACACACACACACACACACACACACACACACACACGCACACACGCATGCACGCGCGCGCATCACCCTGTCAAGCGAACCTCCTTCACAGTCCTTGTTAGACGCCATTACAGTTCCTACCTCCTCTTCATGGAGACACTTTATGCACATCTTTACAAACCCACTATCGGTGGCAGTAGTTCTGTTCAGCTGCTGTGTTCTTAAAGATTTGATTTTTTTTTTTATACAACAAGGAACCAAAGGCCAAGGGCTCGCAAACCGCTCCTTCAAAAAAAAAAAAAAAAAAAGGCCAAATTCAAGATCCCATCATGTCGAGATTGCCTGGACACACTGCGTTTGAAAGACTGAACATCATAGGAAGTAGGAAATACAGACAGAGGGAGACAGTTCCAGAGTTGACCTGTTGCACAAATGAAGGCCTGGGAGTAAAGGTTAACTCCTGCATTAGAGAGTTGGACAGAAAAAAGATGAGAGTTTGTTGCTAGACGGGTGCTATACGCCCATCATAGAGGTAAAGGGATGAAAGCAGTTCAGAGGAGCATTGACCATTGAAGTAGAGATAGAAAAGAGATAAAGATGCAACAGTGCACCGAAGAGACAGAGGTTGAATGGAGCCAGTAAGAGAAGGAGAGTTGATGAGACGAAAAGCCTTTGACTCCACCCTATTGAGAAGAGCTGTATGTGGGAAGAAACGCCACACATGAGTTGTACTCCACACAAGGCAAATAAAACTCGTGTATACAGTAAAGCCAACAACTGTGCAGGGGTAAAGAAGGTACGGAGGCGGCTTAGCACACCTAATCTCTTGGAAGCAGATTTTACAAGAAATACAATATGATCTTTCCAAGATAAGTCCTGAGTGAATGAAACCCCAAACATGTTCAAGGATGATGCAGGATTGAGTTGGATATTATTAAACATTAGTGGGTACTCCTATGGAAGATTGTGTCTGGTTGATAGGTGTAAAACCTGAGTTTTTGATGCATTAAAAAACAACAGGATTATTTTTGCTCCAGTCAGAGATACGAGCCGTCAGACTTTAGGTTTGCCATAGCCTTGTCCCTTGTCTGTTGAAACAACTGCTGAGATGGACGTTGCGGGAACTGAATAGAAAGGTGAAGGGTGGAATCACCAGCGTACGAGTGGACAGGGTTAGGTGTACAGCTTAGAAGGTCATTGATGAATAGAAGGAAGAGAGTCGATGATAGGACAGAACCCTGAGAAACACCACTTGATAGATCTAGAAGAACGATGGCCGTCAACAACATCGGTCATAGAATGACCAGAAAGGAAGCTGTAGATGAAGGCACAGAGAGAAGGATAGAAACCATAAGAGGGCAGTTTGGAAATTAAAGATTTATGCCAGACTCGATCGAAAGCCTTTGAGATGGCAAAACTTTCGCCAAAGTCCCGAAAGAAGGATGACCAGGAGTCTGAAACGTAGGTGAGAAGATCGCCAGTGGAGTGTCCCTGACGGAACCCGTACTGACGATCAGAAAGAAGATTGTGATAGGAAAGATGCTTTAAAATTTTTCTATTAAGAATTGACCCGAAAACTTTGAGAATGTTAAAGCGATTGGACGATGGTTAGAGGGTTGGAAATGGTCACCATTCTTTGGGACT